>NC_088608.1:37936111-38250833 GCF_036013475.1 Columba livia | reverse complement strand
AAGTAAGCAAAACCCAAGGTTGAAGCTCTTAGCTTTCCATGCCCCAGTTCTGTAAGGCTTGGCAGGCAGGGAAATCTCCACTGCAAGCTGGCAAGAATGCATTTAAAATATTTACTGTGCTCCAGCTATGAACTTCCTGACTGGGAACTACTACTCACCAGAACTGGAGGGGTGTTTGGTTCTTCATGATACTGGCGAATTCTTTCCTCTCTTGTCTCCTGCAATGAGTGTAGATTAGCTGCCCAGGCAGTAAGGTAGGACTTGGAGCTATCCAAGTAGCATGACACGAAGCAATTTCATAACGTTAAACAAATCAGGCACTTCCCCTCAAGCAGAATGCTTTCATTAGACTAATGTATTGAAGGTAGTGGCAGGATTTACTTTAATAGATACATATTTTACCCTTCTTCACTAGCAGCAATTACTGTAGATTGATGAAACAGAACTAACACAATCCCTAGCCTGAAAAGCCTTAAATTTTACTTCCACTCAGTTCATCTAGCTCTATTTTTTTAATGCTATCTCTTCATGATCACTCTCAGAACAAGAGCACTGAGGACAGTGGTAGAAGCAAACGCCTATGATGCCACCTTCGTGAAAGAGGGTAGTGACCCATGGATTTCCACTGATTACATATCTGCTTGTTTTGTCCTCAAGTAGGTAATGCACTGAAGAATTTCCTGCTGTGAACAGCTCTGCCATGTTTTCTGAGGGTTTGCTGCTGAACTGAGCAACAGTAGTTAAATCAAACCAGAAGGATTTGTTGGTAAGGAAACACAGGAACACAGCAGGGACTTGGTACAGCATAGGGGTTCTAGCCTCCTCTGGGAGAAACAGCAAAAGCTTTTTATAGGGAAAAGACTGCCTGCTTATCTAGTGACAAGCTAAGATAATTAAATGAGTACCTATAACTTAATCTAAATTCTAGAAGCACACCGTGATCCTCCATCTCTTTAGTGTCCCCTAATTCTTAATACTTCCTCTACCCACGAAGAAATTTGATTATAAGCATTTGGCCTGTTAAAAGACACACCATAGAAACTGTTCCCTGAGGAATTAGCTCCTGGCAGGCTCCTCAATAATCTGCTCCTCCATAGAGTGGAGATGTCAGTCTTTGTACTTGATGGTTAAAGTGTTTTTCTTTCAGCCACACCAGTACACCTGCGTACTCAGTGATGGACATGACAGGGGGTGCTCTCTGCAGGGACACTGGTGCCTGGGTATTTTCTCACACAACAGGTTTGCATGCAATCTCAAGATCTCCCTATTCTGATGGGTCCTTCAGATATTTAAGCCCCTTAATGTATGTTTAAGTTATGTCTTCTGAAGCAGCAGGTAAAACAGACTATGGCAGAACTTTCCAGAAACACTATGTGTTGCACCGTAACATTTCAAATTTCTCTCTCCCTGCCCTGCCCCAAATTTCACAGCAGGTATGAAGCAACAGTATTCCAGACATTGAAAAGTATCGGTGAGAAACACTTTGTTCCACCTCACTAATACTGTTGCCAACTCTTCCTCCCACTCACAGGAAAGCTTTAGGAAGGAGTAAAATGTTACTGCCTCACTGGCATTGCCCCACTCACATTTCCAGCTGCTCTAGAGAGCAGCTGTTAGAGTTATATAACTTTGTAAGGCCTCACAAATTTGGACTGTTGTTACACCGCTGCACCCTGGCTACTGCATTAGCTCTGGCATGATTTACTTACACCCATGTGAGTGCTCTTCACATCTGGGTCCAGGTAGTGGGGGTTAATATTAAAAGGCACTAGGCCTAGGGCCTGCAGGGAAGGTGGATAAACAATTGGCATGTCATTGGTAGTATTGATGCTGATCGTAGCAACGTTGGTTCCTGCACTGGATCCCACGTAAGGAATCCCATCCTGGAAGACAAAAGCAATGATTAGTATGCAGTGTCGCAACTAGGAATTGTGTTTTATAGCATCCATCAATCTCAGAGACTCAGCGATCAGATCAGATTCAGTACTTCTAGCTCACTTCACTGCTGACTTCATAAGTGAAAAGCAGACAAACAAGAATTCAGATTTTTGAGGTGTGCAATAGTTTGTATATGTCATGATTGCTGGAGAATTAGCTGTTGAATGTCCTGCACTTGCAGCTCTGTGACCCCATCACAAGAGAGAACTTAAGGTAGTCAGTGCATATATTAGACTTTGCTATTAAGAGAGGAGAAACTTGTCTACATTGCAGTTAGAGGAAATGTCTCAACTAGCTTTTAACTACCTTCTGAGGAGACTGGGCCACCTGAAGCTGAGTACGATGTTGCCACAGCATCAACTTACCAGTACTATGACCGCTTTAGGTATTACTATTATGTCCGTAGCACTATGTGCATAGTAGTATGTACTATGCTGTACCTGGAAGGATTCCACACAAACATACAATCATATGGATAATGTTAAACAATTTGTAAGAATAAGCTACCTGGAGAGAACTGGTGTGAATATAACCAAATATCTATCTAGATTTCACTGGGGGCCCAACATTTTATGGTTTTTCTGCCCACAACAGGCACTGAGCTTCTGTATATTAAGACAGCCTGGCTACCCTTTCTTCTTGGCAGCTGGCCTTTTCAGATACTGCACTTGCATCAATCTGCCTGAAGTCATTTGCTGTTCCACAGTGCTAGAGGAACACCTTGCTTCTGTTCTCCTCCATGGACGGCATCTTTTTGCTGTGCCTTATGAGATTCACCAGCCAGAACGGGGCTGCTGACCAGAAGGGCTCAATGGCACTCGTACCTCTCAATTCCAGGTCAAAGAGGTACTCAAGGTAATTACACCACTTGCAACATCAACAGGGTGTTGTCTAGAAGGCAGGTATGGATCCAGCTTTATTGCTGGTTTATTAGCAGACAACCCGCAACTTGAACACATCTGTATCTATTAACAAGATACAAAGTGGATAATTCTCAAGCTGAAAACCAGAGTTTCTGGACATAGATTAAATCCCTCGTTAGTATTTAAAGTTGATGGGCTTCCTTCTAAGGTGCTGTGCAGCATTGTTGATCCTAAGGTTTTACAGTTCCACATGTGGGAAACTGCTCTAGACAGACAGATTGCTGACCTTCTTTTCAGGCTTTAAGGATTAATGACAGTCTTATTTGGCCACAGATTTCAGTTCGTCAGGCTGCATGAGATGGCTCAATATTTGAAGTATATTAAAAATAAATATGTGGAATCAACTCGGATTTGTCTGAACAAGAGCTTGTACATGAGATCCTGCCTTTCAGACTTGGCTCAAACCCTGTAGTTTTTACCTCAAGAACTCTTTTCCTGATCTCCTGTATCAGGCTGTTGTCATAGAGAGCTTTCAGGAGACGGAATGTGTTCCCACCTCCTGCAGAAAGAGAGTCCAGCTTATTTAACATGCTTTCACCAACAGTTTCAATTGAAGCCTTTACAAACTAGGCAGACCCAGTGATTTCTATGCTCTGTTCAGGCTATTATCCTGATTTGAGCAGCACTAAAACCAGAGGCTTCAGACAAATGGTCACTGAGCAGGCCATGGGCTCATGCCCTGAGTTGTCCTTGTAACACCAACGCTGGCTGTTTGGCAGCAGATAATGTTCTAATACGAGGAGCGTGGCATTAGGACTCTGCTCAGTTTAAGCACAGTGGCCCTGCATCTTCCAGACTTCATAAGGTGCATACAGCTGCTATGATCATGTTTTAAACCCTGAAGTACTGTTCAAATTAATAACTTGAAACTTACTGGAGATGAAGTTCCATTGATAAATTTCTCCTGCTTCCCTCCTCACCACTAAATTCAGGGTCTTACTGTTCCCAATTAAAGCACTGTTTTCTGTAGTTTCTAGTAATCACTAGGCCCAGCTTTTTCATTGTTGTCTCTACAGTGCCAGCTCTGAGCAGGACTAATCCAGTGCCCTTTATAAACCCTCATCAGGGAGCAAAAAGTAAAACTTACCAATAAATATTGCTTCAGATTTTCTTACAGCTTCCACTGGATCACAGGATTCATGAATGCTGTCCAGCCCATAACCTTAAACGAAAAAGTATTCACTTTTGCCACTCCAGTTTGGAAGAAGAATGTGGTATGTTCAGACCCCTTCTGCCTTCTCCCCACACCCCACTCAAGACAAACGTCTCACCAGACAACCAGGGAAACTTTGGAGAACTCTACACCACAAAACTGTATATGTCCTATGTTAGTGCAGGGCTTACGAAGCAAACCTTTGCTTTATGGATACACATGCTCAGTGTCTAAGAGCAGAGCACTTCACTCAGCAGGTGCCACCTGAGGCACAAAGTCCCCCTGAGCATTACCGGCTCACTAGAAAATGAGAAGGAAAAAGCTGTCAGTGTTCAGCTTGATTCTGAGTCTGTGATGTGCTGTCATTGGTCTAGCATTACTACAAACATCTGATCTTTGTAATTTGTTTTTTGGTAACAGTTAAAATGTCTGGCTTTGACAGATTTGCCTTGCTGGGGTTCACTAAGTGCAGGAAGTACCGGGAGAGCCAGAAGAACATGGGACATCTGATAGCAGCAACCTCTGCAAGATAAGGAGCAAGGTGTGCTGCCCAAGGAAGTGAGTACTGCTTATTACTACAGTAACAGGTCCAAAGTTATCCTGAAAGGTGATAGATATTAGACAGAGGTGTTGCTCCAGGCTGCTCTGAAAAGATCTTTGCTCGAAGCAAAGCTCAGGTGCTGTTCATCATGAAAATATCTGGCTGGTTGAAATGCATTATAGTCTTCACTTAACCCCAGTAGCTGCACAGCTTGAGCAGAGGTTTAAGATGCATGGGAAGAAACATTCCCTTATGTGATTAAGTAGGATAAAAAGATGCCACTTAGTATTCAAGAACCAAAACTTCCTCCCTGAAGTAGTTACAAAGTGTTTGCAACAAGATTTCTTCCGGAGGCCTCTAAGGCATGGACTTCTAGGCACAAGGCAGCAAACAGCTCCGTGCTGCAGTCCCTCCAGTTACAGCAGAGCCGGCCAAACCCCTCTTCCCCTCTCTGCAGCATCACCCCCGTTCGGACCCCAGGAAAACGGACTGTGGCAGCGTTGATGCCCAGGGGCGCTCACCACCTCGGCTCCTCTTACAGGAGCGGCTGGCGAGGCCGGTCCCGGGCACGGCCGGAGCCCGACACGGCCGCTCCCTCGGCAAAGGCGCCGTTTCCGCGTCAGCTGCCCGCGGGACGCTGCGCCGGGGCGCTCCAGCCTTACCCAGGCTTTCAAACTTCTCCCTGGCGGTCCGGGCGTAGGCATCTCGGTCGTGCAGGGCGTAGGGAACGAACAGCACCCGCTTCACCTTCCTGGGAGAAGAGAGGGGAGAGAGCGCTTAGCGCGGCGGGGGAGGGCCCGGGCAGGGTCCCGCAGCCCCTCCGCAGCGCTTACTCGCCCAGGAAGCTCTTGATGTGCTGCTGGCAGTGTCCCAGGTAGCCCCCTCCGTGCAGGGTGGAGTTGGACACCAGCAGCAGGCGCCGCGGGCCCCCCATGCCGGCCCGGCCCGCCCCTTCCTGCCCCGCCGGGGTGGGGCCGAGCCGCCGCCGCCGCTCCCACCGGCCCGGCCATGCTGGACTTCGCCATCTTCGCCGTCACTTTCCTGCTCATCCTGGTGGGCGCCGTGCTCTACCTCTACCCGGTAATGCTGCCGGCGGCGGGGGAAGGGGGCGCACGGCCCGGCCCGGAGCGCAGGGAGCGAGCGGCCGTGGGGCTGAGTCGCCCCGTGCGGCCCCGGCGCTCGGGCGGTGCCGGGCTCGCTGCCCCGGGGCCGGCGGGACGTGGCCGGCGCCCCCGGGAGCGCTTGTTGCGCAGGGCGTTCCCGGCCGCAGGCTGCGGCACAGCGCGTGTTCTACGTGCCCCGCTGAATCCCGCTTACAAAGGCGTTGTCTGCACACCGTGGAGTTTTGCACGTATGCTGCTGTCCAGGGCAAAATTCAGGTGTTAAATCTACATCATAAACCTGAACGTTAAAATTTTTACGCAGGAATCTTTCAACTAGGTCTATAATCATGGTTTAGCCAGTGAGACCAGGCACACACAATTGATTTGCTTCAGAAGCCTTAGTAGGTTTGAGGCCTGAAGATGTGGCTTATCCAGCTTTTGTTTAATGTTTGTAAGTTATGCAGCAGTATTGATGTGGAAAATCCAGCCCTCCTGCTGGAGAGCTTAATCTTAAAATCTTAAATTCAAGGAGGCTGATCCATTTCCTTTTACTCTCTAGGCATCTAGGCAAGCATCAGGTATCCCTGGGCTGGCTCCAACTGATGAAAAGTAAGTGCTTTCTGTCTTTGTATCGATGAAGTTCAGCATTGGCAGAGGATGCTGCTCATGACCAGACACTCTCTTTGTGTTCCTCAGGGATGGCAACTTGCCAGACATCATTGCCAGCAGCAGTTTGCATGAGTTCCTGGTGAACCTTCATGAAAAATATGGCCCACTGGTCTCTTTCTGGTTTGGAAGGCGTCTTGTTGTCAGCCTTGGCTCCATTGATCTCCTGAAACAACATATCAACCCCAACCGGTTGTGTAAGTGTCCTTTGCTTTGTCTTTGAGTCCATTTGTTCCTTCTGGCCTTGCTTGGCATCCTATGTCAAAGGAAGCTGGGGCTTCATTCTAAGTAGAAAGAAAATGAGACTTAGTTTGTAGCTGTCATGGTGGGTCAGGTATGTCTTTGGTCCTTCTTATTGGAATTGAGCATCAGTGACCAAGAGTTGCTGCTGTCCAATGGCCATCAAGAAATTAGCATGCTTGTGTCTTTTACCATCTCCCTACAAGCAAATGTTGATGGAAAACGTAATGCTCATTAGTAACTTGAAACTGCAAGGTGAAGATCCTGGAGCCATTTGGCAAACATTTTAAAACCAGCTGGAAATACAATATAAGAGAAGGAACTTTGATAAATTAAGTCTGAAAACAGCTGTGCTAGATTGTGATAGCTCGCGTAGAGGTTTTTAAAGTAGTGTTTGAAGTGCTTTAACTTCTGTTTTTCTTTGGTGTGTAGAACTTTGTGCTGAAAGCTTCAAATGATCTTCCAGACTTGGAAGTGATCAGTGGTGCTGGTAGCTGAGTTCACCATCTTAGTCCTGGGAGGGTATTTGAATTTATGGTGTAAGCCTCTTAGGTGGGTGCTTTTCTTCCTAAGGTGATGCCAGACAATAAGTTAACTCAGTTGACGTTTAGCTTTAACCTCTTGTTTTTCCAGTTTTCATCCTATAAGGTTGAATAAGGTACTGGTTGCACAGCTCTGACCTGACACTGTAAGCTGTCTATAGGCACAGGCACATATCTCAGCATCGCTTTGTGCTGGGGTTGTGACGGGTAAGCTTTTTGTGCAATTGCATGATGGACTCAAAAAAACCCGGTGACAGTCTGGGGAAGGTGTGGGAGTTAGCAAAGATCAGCAAGACACAGTAGATAGCAATGACACTCCAGAAGGTGGAAACCCATTCTGAAGGAGCTGAATGCACTTGTGTGTCTTTGGGAAATTGAGCAGACAGTCACTTTCTCCACACTCAGAGAAATGGTGACAGGCACTTGAGCAGGGAAGTTCTCAGAAATGTACTGAATTTTGGAGTACCCAAATACTGGAAAAAAAAACAAATACAGTACCTGGACTTAAAATACAGGTAATGAAGTCACCCAGGCAGCTACAGACTAGCCTGGCATCCTGTTATGCCCAAGGGCTAAACAGGTTTGTTAAGGATGGGGATAAATAGGAAATGCATGCTGTACTCCTTTGATAATTGGACTTCTAGACAAGGAAATGATAGAACTGTGTTTCTGTCAGAATTTCAGTTCAGAATTTGCTTGGACACGGCTTGGATTTTCACTGAAGGTGGAGGCAAAGGGATATGAAAAGTGAAAGTGAGAGCAAGGCTGGATTGTGTTGAGAAAGTGAAACGCTGGGTTGGGGAGGTTAAATACTCCCAGTTAGGTTGGCAGCCTGTCCTGATGGCATCACACTGGGACCCCTTGCCAGCGCAGGGAAGCAGAGTGTCAGAGCAAGGAGACGCGTACCCCTGGGGCTGAGGCAGCAGCAACAGGAAGGGGAGGAACAAGAGCTGGATTAACAGCCTGCAGGATGACATGGCCACGGAAAAAAAGAAAAGAGTGCATGTATTTTCTGTAGAGAGAAGAAAGGATGATGAAACATGAGCCAGACCTGGAATCCTGTGTGTGGCTCTGGCCCCTGCACTCAGCATGATTTTGAATAAAGAAAGTGCAAAGGCAGGCTGCTAGCCTTGAAGTTGGACTAATTGCATTCACAGATATTAATAGGTTCCTAGTGCCAGGAGACTATTTTTCCTTATGTTTAAGGCAGTGTTTGAAGTTGGTACATTTTCGTGGCCTCTTAGAGCTTTGTTGAGATCAGTTTGCAAGGAGAATTCAAAGGAAGTAAAACTTTGCTGCTGGGACAGGCAGTTCCTGTGAGATGTTCTGGGGAAGCAGGACTGCAAAGGGTGTGCATGTAAAAAGGGTGGACTAGCTCAGGATTGCCAGGACCAGTGTGTTCAGAGACCCACTTGGAAAACTCCCATGAGCTGATGTCACCTTTTGGGTTGGGACAATGAACGTGATGCACATCGAGTGCTGGAGGTGGAGCTATGGGTCCTGGCCTGTTTGAGCAGGACCGCTTTAAGGACCGCTTTATTGCTGTTCTGTGTGCGTTTGTTCTCTGCAGGTTCAGATGTCCTTTCCATTTGTGATACTCAGTTCTGCTTGGCATTTGTTTCGACTCTCTAGAGTTAGATCTTTTCCCCACATTCACTTATAATGATGTCCAGGACAACACTCTGAGGCTCATGGAATGAGGGAGATTTCCGTGTAAGTGGAAGGAACATTTAAAATTTTTATATGCTTCACTAAGAGGACTGAAAATGTAGCCTTAAGATGTTTTCAAGACAAGGGCAAAGGAAGAAGTCCATGAAAGCTGATGCAGGACAGAGCTCCATCTCTGAGAGACCGTTTGTGCCTTGTGGAGTCCCTGTGGAGAAACAGCCATTTCCCAAATGCTGCGAGGCAGGGCCAGCCCTCAGCAAAGGGCAGCCTGGGCTCTGCAGTCCTGAGCGCACAGCACGGGGTGGGTCAGTGGCACAGCACTGCCGTTTTGCACCAGAGACAGGGGAGACAAAAACAGCCCATGCTTGATCCAGCAGTTTTCTTTCATCTGCACCAGGAGAATTTTGCAGTTTCTGCAGGTGGTGATGCTAGGCATCCTCTGGCCTCTCCAAATGCATCTGCTTGCCAGATTTGCCGTGTGGGCTTCACCACCAACCATGTGTCTTTCTGGCTACCCCAGCACTGTACCTCGCTCTGCCAGGACCAGTTAGCGGGCGATTGTGGCACGAATAGCAGCAGCCCATCCGTGGCAAAGTAGCTCGGAGGAGGAATTGGCAGCAGCAGCTAGAGTCACATAACAGCCTGCTCCACGTGGAGAGCCACCGGTACCATCTGCTCTGCCGAAAGACACACACACATACTCCTTGTCATTCAAAGTGGGAAAGAGGGTGAGATGCAGAGCTTAAAAACATTGGAAGGGAAATGATATGAGAGAAAAGTATTTAGGAAAGTTTACCGTATTCATGGCCTCATTAGCTACCTCTGTGTCATTAGGTAGTAAGACCTCTGCAGGTGGGAATTGTCTCGTATGTTTGTCTCAATGAAGCCATGATCTCTGCTGAGAATCCTAAATACAGCCACAATTGGTAAAGTCATATGTGTCTAGCTCAGCCTTGATGTTTTCTGATGCCTCAGAGGTTTCATTTTCCATCTGGGAGAAATAACAAACTCTCATAAAATATCCCTCTTGAAAACCCCCTGATTGCTGCTTCTAAGTAGTTCCTTAAAGATTCTGCCAGTTTTGCAAGACCCACAGAAAAGTTTACAGAAAGGGAAAAGTATATGCCATTCTTTATTGCATAGTTTTGCCTTGACATCTAATGTACCTTAGCAAACTTATTAAGTAAAGGCCCCTGGTGGTGAAATTCAGAGTTAAAAATCTAACTGAAGTGAGCTGTGGATATGAAAGATGGAGGATGTGTGTTTTTGTCTAGTTTCTACACCATTACAAGCGTCTGTGCAGAAGGAAGATGGGAAGTAAGGCAATTAGAAGTACAAAGTATTCTGTAGCTTCGTGGGGCACTGTTTTCTGTCTGAGCTCTGCTGGAGGCAGCCCTCAACTGAGAAAGGTGGGTGTTAGTTTGGGAAGAGCTCATCAGCAGGGAACTCGGTAAATGCGAGAGAAATCATGCAGGAGCAGTAGGGTATCAGCTGAGGTTTGCTGGGCCGTGAAGCAAGGTGAGGAGCACACAGAGCAACCTTTGGCCCAGTCTCTGATGGGAGCTGATCTGTGTTGAGCACACAGCCATGGTCAGGGCAGGAGAGCGCACCAGGTGTCAAGAGGGAATGTGCTAGAGGGGCTGCAGGTCAGGCTGGAGGAGGAGGGAGAGGAGCACACCATGCTCACTGGTGTCACCACATCAGTGACACCACCAGCTGGGAACTGGAAAGCTGGAAACAAGCTTCTGAGGTGTTACTGCTAAAGAGTTCCTTGGCAGAGCCAACAGGCCCCCTCTGCAGGGGTTGCTGATCACAGGATGGTGCTCTGCCCGAGAAGAGACCTTATGAGGTCCCAGCCCACTGAGCAAGAGAAGATGGACAGCCCAAAGAGGTGCACAAGTAACAGTGCCTGATTAAAGAGGTTGCTGTTTTCATCATCTCTGTGTGGTGTGACTGACTTTTGAATGGTGTTTCCTTTTTTGCTTTCAGCGGATCCTTTTGAGACAATGCTGAAGTCCCTCTTGAGGTACCAGTCCAGCCTGAATGCGGATACAGGAGAGAGCCACATGAGGAGAAAGCTGTATGAAAATGGCGTCAACAAGGCCTTGCAAAGTAACTTTGCTCTCATCCAGAAAGTGCGTAACTCCCTTTGTACAGCAGAGAAGCCCTGTGTGGCTCACAGGGGAACGTTTAGTGAGAATGATCACTAGGATAAAGGAGCTGTGTTCAAATTAGTGCTGGAACTATAAGCATCTGAGACAGCAAACAGTCTTTGCCCATTCAAGCACGGTGTGAATATTTGGTTTCTCTTAGCTCCAGTGGGTTAGGGGGAAGGCTCAGCTTGATGGCTTTTTATGCCAAGGTACCAGATGCAGTTAAACATACTGGAGCATCTGGATTCTAGATTTATTTCCCAGGACAGGACGGGGGAGCAAGGAACCAGCTCTTGGGATCACAAGCAGTTGAAGAACTGTTCTGTTGACTCAGTCCAGCAGCCAGAATTTGATCTGTTTTCTCAGTCTGGAGCTACTAGCATTAAAGGTTGTAAGGCTTCTGTTGTGATAGAGGGAGCAGGAGAGGAGGACAGGGCTACCTTGTTGGGGGGAAAGCTTGGGAAGGGGCACAAGATTTGAGGCTAAAATGTTACTGTTTGTAAGTTAATGGAAGGAAACCCTGGAAAGAGTGTAGCTTCATGTCATAGCCATGAAAATGTGGTCTGCCCTAGGAACTGGGTGGGAATGTCTCCAGGGTATGTTTGGTAAATAGGCTACTGATATTACTGCCAACTAATGGTTCCTTCCCTCTCCAGCTGTCAGAAGAGTTGCTAGCCAAATGGCTGTCTCTGCCTGAGGCGCAACACGTGCCCCTCTGCCAGCACATGCTGGGCTTTGCCATGAAGTCTGTCACGCAGACAGCTATGGGCAGCAGCTTTGAAGATGACCGGGAAGTTATCCGATTCCGCAGGCACCACGATGCAGTAAGTGTCACAAAGAGCCAGGAAATCTCCTATTATCTTTTTCCACGCCAGCAGCGCACAGCTTGTGTCTGTGTACAGTTTAGTACAAGCTACTGCTGAGACTTGAACATTAAGTTAACATTAAGAGCCTGAGGGCTCTGCCTCAGTTATCCCAAGCTGAAACTGTCAGAAAGATCCTACTGCTTATCCTGCTGTCATTAGTCTAAGACATTTCTAGAGGATCTATGGGGATCAGGAGCCCAGATCCAATGGCAATTGAAAGGTGTTTGGTACATAAGTGAGTTAAACTCTACTGGGAATGCTAATGGCACTTCTGCTTTTCAAAGATCTTCTGAAGGCTCTGGGACATTGTGGAGACAGGAAAATCAGAGAAGGTCCCAAGCTGTGTCCTCATCTGGGGATGTTAAATCTGCTGGTGATAGGGTAGGAAAGAAATAGTTAATCTCCCATTAAAGATTCCCATGCTTTTTTTCCTACAGTTGTAATTACAGTTGTTTCATTTCAACTCAGTTTCAGCTATCATAATATCTGGAATGGGACAGGCTGTCCTAGAGAGGAGACCAGTCTTGTATTCACGGGAAGTCTTCATTTGATTTGGTGTTTTCGTATTACTGAATAGGGGAAGAATAGAAGGGTCTCAGCTTGCGGTGAGTGATGATGCTCTTCTCTCTGTCCTTTCAGATCTGGTCAGAGATTGGGAAAGGTTTCTTGGATGGGTCTCTTGACAAAAACATGACCAGGAAGAAGCTTTACGAAGATGGTAGGTACCTCCCAAAATCGGAGTCTTCCTTCCACTCTGATTGATACTGATTTTCAAGCCTGTTATGGCAGTGCTTTTATTTCTCATATATTTCACAGTAAGTTACTTTATTTCTCAGTTGTCCTGTCTTTTTTGTCACTGATAGTTAAAGCCTTTCAGTATTGATTGAGAAGATGTTAAAAGCAGTTTGTATTCAGAACTAAGGATTTGCTTGTTAGTCCTCCAAACACAGTGTTTCCATCTTTTTGTTGTTAGTTCTTTGAGTTTCAGGACCTGAGGACAACTACTGTCCCATTAAAATGGGCTTTTCTCATGGGCACTTGTTCAGGCCTCTTGCTGAGTTGTAGCAGTATGATGCATTAGGACACAATTTCACAAACTCCAGGTAGTGCAGGTTGGTGTTTAGGTGTTGCTGATTTCAGATAATTGAGTACATGTCTCAGTTATACCTGTAAGGTTGGCTTTTTATAGGCAACCTGTCTTGCTTCGTTCCTACCTTTTCAACTAAATTGGAGAGATTGCCTTCCAAATTGACAGCAACATGTAACAGAGGCTGCTTCTGTAAGTGAGCCCAGCAGGGACAGCTGGTCTGAAAATCTGCTTGGGGAGATGGATTTGCTTCTCTGCAGCACTCAGAATGACCAGGTTTTAAAATAAACATGTTTTTGTGCTTCCAAAGCTCTGATGGAGATGGAATCCACCTTAAGGAAAGTTACAAAGGAGCGCCGAGGGAGATCATTCAACAGACACGTCTTTATAGACACCTTGCTGCAGGGGAGCCTGAGTGACCAGCAGGTCTGTGCAGCTAAGTCATTACACACTAATGGACTTGCTCATTATATTGTAGCCTTTGATTAATTTAAGCTTTTGCATCTTAGATCAGATTCCTTACTAAAGCAGAGTTTCTTGTTCTTTTTCCGTCCCCACAATGTTTAATTGCATTAGGCTTTGGTAGCTTCCTTGCCACCGCTTCATTGCTATTTTTATAAGCCAGAAGTATGTTAGCATTAGGCATGGCTCGTGCCATCCCAGTGCAAGGTCTGTGGAGAGTTCACTCCGTGTCTTCTAGATGAATTTCCTGCTCTCTGCACTAAAGGGATTTCATGCGCTTGAATGGAGAATGTGCCACTTCTTTTTTATCTTTACAGTCTCATGAGCTTCATTCTCTGAAGTAGATTTTATTTCCTAGATTCTGGAAGATACCATGATTTTCTCCTTGGCAGGATGCATAATCACTGCTAACTGTAAGTACAGATTGTAAGTAACTTTCCATCCTCAGATTCAGCTGTCTGAAGCTCTGTGTGATGACATCAGGCTTATTCTAGGCTAACAAAAAATTATAGTCATCATTCTGTTTCTCCTGAGCTACAGATGTGTAGGACACGCTAATTTTACAGCGGACTCTTGACACAGCCTCACAGCTAGTGATTTGAAACTCAGCTGTGTTTGACAACCTTCCCAGTCTTTTGGTGAACCTTAGATTTTCTTCCCATTGTTTTTCGCTTGCACTCTCAACTCAGCCAAGTGATGCTAAATTTCATGAAAAAGCACCAAAAGATGGCAGCTACAAAGATCGTGTTGTAAAATAGGCTCTGGCACGTGGGAAGAAAATTAGAGCAGAGTGCTGGAATTTGACTGGCTGCTTTGAATTTCTGGAGGACAGGTGTGCTCCATGTATGGAAGGCTTTCAAATAAGCTACTTTGTGATTTGTGCAAAGATTATGGGGAAAAAAAATGGATATAAATAAGCTGGAGCTGTGTAAAATCTTCTATGATGGGGGATGGTTATCAGGCCCTGTATCTCAGCCAATGGGCTGGAACTCCAAAGAAAACCTCCTAGGTGCAGCTGGGTGTTAAAGAATGTGGAAAGTAAATTGGGCAAATATGATAATGCTCCTCCCAGAGAATATCTTCTCCAATTTTAAGGGGCTCGACTCCTCAGGGATTCCAGATAGTTCTAATGAATAGACAGGTTGGAGTGGTAGGAACATTTACTTGTAGCTTTAGGAAAACTGCATCCTACACAGTTGTTTCTTATGCAAGGTTTCTGTTTCACTCTGCTATTGAAAATATCTCTTGAATACCTCACAAAATAGCTGTAGATGTGAGGGAGACAAGTGCTGGCCAGCCTGCTGCAGGGAGCTCTGCTGCTCTTCTTGCTCCCAGTCAGGAGCCCCAGACGCTGGCTGTCTGGAGTACCCACCTGAGATGTGCTGGGGAAGCCCCCTAAATAAGGGAATTTTCTGATGCTTTGGACAAACCAGCCTTTCATTTGCGTGGCTGGCCTAAAACCCTGGCTCCCCAGGGTTTGCTGGGCTGTGTGGTCCCTTCCCCAGCCTGCTGTGACCAGAGGGTCATCCTCTTCTGTGCCAAAAAGTAAAGTTGCAAATACAAGAAGTAAGAAAACTGAATTCAGTTTGTAAAGGATTGAATTTTCTGGGTCCAGTCTTATATTGATTTCTTCCCCAGTGTGTACCTGGGCAGTCTATTTCCTGACAACCTCCGAAGATGTTCAGCAGAATCTCTACAAGGAGATGGACAGCGTTCTGGGGAAGGGACCAATTACACATGAGAAAATCGAGCAGCTCAGGTGGGTCCTATGGAAGGAACTGCGGAGGAAGGTTGTGTGGGGACAGGGGCTTCATTTACTGGGCCTGATGCCCAGCCTACACTGGGACAGGATAAGGCGTCCCAGAGCTGCTCTGTTCTTTTTTCTGGAAGTGATCAAACCACAGGATGACTTGCAGCACAGACAGAATCTGCCGTAGGGCTCCAGACACGGGGACCAAGCTGCTGTCTTCAGGGTGTCTATAAGAAACCCTTTAGGTTCATTGGCAGAGCACAGAATCAGTGCCCGGGCTGCCAGGCCAAAATCTTTTTGCTTATTGTTTTGTTTGGTTTCTCTCCTGGTTTTACGAAAGTTATCAGTCATTTTAATGGTTGGATTCATTTTAGACATATCTAGAGAGAAAGCATGGAGTAATCTTCTTTCGAAAGGGCTGCAGAACTAGGATGATGACTGGTCAACAATGTGCCTTTATTTTTCATGCATCTGTTGGTGCAACTGGGTACGTTTTGTATTTGGACTAATGTCAGAGTTTCAGTAAGGGAGTATTGAGTGTGTGGGTTTCTTGCCCCTTCTTGTATGGGTGAGAGGTTCAGGATAAGGACTAGTGTGTTTACGCTTTTAAGCAGAATCAGTTTGGTTTAAAATCAGAAAAAAGTGTGGTGAAGAGAGATTTCAGTAACCTTCCTTAAAAGCTGATAATGAGATTCAGTGCTTCTTGCGAAGATGCTGGGATTCTTTGCCAGAAAAAAGGCAATGAAGTGCCTCGGTGTGGCTTGAGAGAGCTCCAGGAGCAGACTGTGGCCCCAATGCAGCAGGTGCCACCACAAGGACATGGACAAACTTCTCTCTGGGAGGGTTAAATTGACCAAGTCTTACCGTTGCAGGTACTGTCGGCAAGTCCTGTGTGAGACAGTGCGAACGGCGAAGCTCACTCCCATTGCTGCACAGCTGCAGGAGCTGGAGGGAAGAGTCGACCAACATACCATCCCCAAAGAGGTAGGGCAGTACTGGGAGCACCAGAGCACGTTCCTTTCCTGGAGGGGTATTTGCCGTTTCCTCTTCTTCCTGCAGGGTGGTGAGACAGGAAGACCATTTCTTCTGACACTGTTGAACCCGAGCAGCTGCTCTGGCATCTCAAAGTACAGCTTAGCTCGAAGTTTGCCCTGTAGTTCCTCTGTGGCAGAGGCTCTGGGAATTCATGGTCTCTTCCTGAGCAGATTTGCTTCCAGTTCTGGGTCCACCAGGGGTGAATCGTCTTTTGAAGGGGCTTACGGGTTCAGTTGTGCATAACAGAGCATGATTTCAGGCCTGATCGTATCACACACATTTCCCAGAATGGTACCTTCCATTGCAGAGAACAAATAGTCCATACATGTATGCCAGCAAGAGGAAAGGAGCAGGATCAGGCCCTCTCTAACCACCAGCAGTTGTGGTGTTGGCCTTAGAAGTTAAAATCATAACATCTGGGCATGGATTATGGAAATCTGTAGATTAATATAGCATATTATCTTTTTAATCCACCTAATAAAGATGAGTAGTCTACAGAATAATCATCATCCAGCACGGCTGTCCAGAGATGTCTTTAATTGTGTATTTCTTTCTGCTCTGACATATATCTCCTAATTTTCTTTGCAGACACTTGTGCTTTATGCTCTTGGTGTGATGCTGCAGGATAGTTCGTCATGGCCATCACCATACAAGTATGTAGAATCAAGACTTTTATTGCAATTAATTCCTTTCCTTTTTTAAATTAATATTCTTTAGATCTTACATACAGCACAGCCTGTTTGGCTGCAGGGCCTGCTTTAAGCAGATTTTGGAGATGAAAGGGAGTCTATAAGACAGGCATTTTATAAAGGTCTTGGGTTGTTTGTCTCCATGGGTGGGATTTTGGGGCAAATCAAGTCATGATCCTCCCCTGCTCCAGTCTGTGCATATGTGTTAGAGCTTAATAGTAATTTTTATTGTGCACACACAGGGCTTCCCTGGCAAATGATGGTAAATTCTTTTTAAGGTTTTCTGTGAGAGAGAAACAGTGATTTGAATGGCTTTGGAATCACTGCTTGTCATCATGAAACAATGATGCAAAGGAGGAAGTGTCAGTCTGAAGTTTTGGTTTTTCTCAGGGGGAAGGAAATTAATACATCATTACTTCTATCTGTGAAAACAAAACTGGATCCAAGCCAGTGTTTCAGAGGATAAAGAAAAAAAAATTGCTGTAGCTTCCTGTGGCCTCCAGGTGGCAAATATTAACATGTATCTGACTTACTTCACTTGGGCTGGGAAAAAATCTGGGTCAGTTATTCTAGACAGACAGAACAAGCAGCTGAGATTTAGGAGAAAGACCAGTGCCTTTAGAACAGCATTTGCCCTCTTTCGCAGGTGTAGCTCTTACAGAAGTGTCAGGCATTGATGCACTGATCTACGAGCATCTTGGCAGGGATTGCCAACCAGGGGAGGACACACACTGTTTGGGAAGGGTTTGCTGAGGCCTCGTGGGAGGAACAGGGAGGACTGCTGTGAACACATTGTCTTTATTCCAAGGGGAGGGAGGTTGAGAATTAGCCCAAGGTGGATATGTATTTTGGTGATGGAGATAGAGGATCAGCTCTTTGTGATCCTTTCACCTGCACACTGTACAAAAACACTGTGTGCAGCTGTTTTCCCTCCCTATTTTTTTGCTGCGCAGCTGCATTTTCTTTCCTATTCCAACATCTGTAATTTGCCGCTTCAGGAGGAATGCGAGTTTGATGCTGCTTTTACTGAGGGTCAGCACCCACATGCTTTTTCACCTTGGTAGAAGCAGAGCTTGCATGTTTAGGCAGGGAGCCAAAGTTTTGAAGTATAAGCAGAAATATTTAGCAGCAAGTGAAAGAGAACTGCCTTCCATCCATCAAATTTCCTGTTTATTTTTTTATACTTAAATGGGATGGTATTTTATTAGTGTCCCTGTGGCTAGTTGATTATGGGAATCTTGTTTTAACTCATGCCAGTCCTGGATAATAGTTTTCTCACAGCCTCCACCATCCTAATGCTGGAAACCACTTTTCTCACTCAAATGAGTCACCAGCTTCCCTCCCCCTCACATACACACACCAGCTGCTTGAAGAAAAGGGTGAGGTGCGAGGAGAAAAGGGAAATATCTTTGGATGTGAGAGAGGAAGGGGCACGGGGGAAGAGAGAGGGGGAGACACAACAGATGGTGTGTGCCCTGGAGAGGAACAGGGGGCAGGTAGCAGCATCAGCTCAGCTGTGTACTCAAGCTAAATACCCACTGCTGAGAGGTAATGCACATTAGTTCCAGCCCTGTGTCACACTAACTTGATTTATCAGCATTTTGACCAAGCCTAGACACAGCTGACCACTTGGGAACATAGATGGAGTGGATGCACAACTGCCATCACGTATCTGTGTGGAATTACTCAGCATGATTTATAGACAGCGAATTAGTGAAATTCTGTATTTTGTTGCCAGCTTCTTACTCGTGTGTGTGAACACATGTGTCTGGGGAAAGGATCCTGTGCTCACACAGAAAGGCTCGGTGTATTTTGTCTTTCACAGGTTTGACCCAGAGAGATTCAACGAGGAATCTGCCATGAAAAACCTCTCCCTGTTGGGTTTTTCGGGGAGCCAGGAGTGCCCAGAGTTGAGGTGAGCGTAGGGAAGGTCTTTGTGTGTCTCTGTGGCAGACAGAAGAGAAGGTGGTTTCAGCCCTTTCCTGTTACTGTTGGGACAATCTGTCCAAGCTGGCAGTCTTCCTTTGGCAGATTTACATCACAGCAAGGTTTTATTCTTTTCTCCTATCTCTTCCCTCAGGTTTGCCTATATGGTGGCTACAATTCTGCTGAGCGTCCTGGTAAGGAAACTATATCTCCACCCAGTGAAAGGACAAGTCATGGAGACCAAATACGAGCTGGTAACCTCACCAAAGGAGGAAGCCTGGATAACGGTATCTAAGAGAAGCTAAGAGCAAGCAAAACAAGGCGCTGAATGTGCCAGCAGTGAAGTTCTGAGCAAGAGTCTTAGGGGGAACCATACTGGTGCCACACTGACTCAGCCAAGGAATTTTACATCTCGATTTTGTTACCTTCCACGTTCTTAACCACATACCTCTCTTGGGTACTTTTTCTAACTCAACCAGTAGTCGTATTAAAGTAGATTTAATCTGTATGCCTTTTTTACATTGGCTTTTGGACCTCTAACCAAAGAATTGCAAAGGAAGCAAAAAACCTTTCAGTGATGTATGTATGAACGGTTGGGTGCCAGCTAGTCAAAGACCAGAGCTCTGGTTAATCCAACCCCTTTCCAACAGCAGCCAGAGCTGGATCAAAGCACCTCTCTTATCCAGTGGAATACCTCTTCATGGATCCTAGCTAGATAAGACCTTGGAGACTCAAGGACAAAGCCTTTATATATAGGTATTTTTATTCAAAGTGTCTTTCCTTCCCTTCAGCTGTAGCTATAACTGTCAAGAAGAGCAGATATATCTGGTGTGAAGTATGTGTGAGTGTGTGTGAAAGAAAGAGAGAAATAAAAGTGGGGTGGGAATTACAGCACTGGTTCTCTTGCTGTGTAATCTTGCCATGCTGTGGGGTTGCAAGAGGAGGATGACTGAGAAATGCTAGTAAACCAAGAGCAATAACATTGATGTGGCCCCTGAGAAAACAGAAGCATCAGGAATAATGTAATGAAATGAAATAAAACCACAGAACAAAGCCCTGAGAAGGGGATACTCTATGCTGGCAGTTCTGAGGGCAGTGTCTAATCTAATCAGCATCAGCAATGGACAGATGTGATTCATTCAGCACTGGGGCAGCCTGAGACTGGTCATTCAAATACTGGAAAGAGAGTGCTGATTTTATAGGGATTAATGTTGTACTTAAGAACTTAAAAGCCTTTCGAAGAGTCCTTTTCCTTCTCCAAAATGGGTGCCAGCCAAAGCAGCATTGCATGCCACATGTTCACATGCTTTTCACCTGCTTCTTTCTTTCTCTTTTGGCCATCATAGGCCAGCTCCTGAAAGATTTCTCAGAGCCCCACTGAAGGGCTTGCGAGCCCTCCCAACAGGGCTAGTTTTGATTGCCTCTGCATACAGGGAACACTTCACATAGGGGACACTTACCTGGTAGCTGCAAATCCCATTTCTAGAGTCATCATTCCTTTCGTTGGCACCTTCCAGGTCAGAAAATCTGCTGCTCTCATAGAAATGTTTTGGCTCTTGTATTGCTGCCGAGTTCCAGCCTGAACGCAGTCCTGTCAGCTCCTATGGAGTTAACAACGGATGCCTGCCTCTGTGGGCAGGAGACAACGAAAATTCTGCTCTTGGGTTTAATGTGTCAGCTCTGCTTTTGGTGGAGCTGTAGAGATCCAGATCATCCCCCAGTGCAGTTTGTGTTGGGGAAGAGGTGAGACAGAAATGCTGTTCTACTGTTTCTTGTCTGCTGGGCAGAAAAAGGAGGGTTGTGCAGTTCAGCTTGCTGCCTCTCTTGCATTGATTTTTATAATGAACTGCAAGAAAGCTCTTGCTAATCTCACCTCCATTTAACTGAAGGTTAGTCGTGTCCCCAGATGGCAATTCATGTTAGGCTTTGCTTCACTGCTTATGCAAAAAGGCTTGTTTTTCTTGAAGGTTGTAGACGTTTCCTCAAACTGAACAAAGCAGTGTGGTAAAGGATTTTAGTTTAAAGATCCCTGGTGTGCAGAGGAGGCAAAATGGAGGCTAAGTTATTGCCTTCCTGGGGAAAAATGGTAGGATATCACTATCCATGCTAGGAACTGGACGAAGAATAGCTCACTGTCATATAACTGAGTGGTGAAGATCTGCTTTCTAGTAGCCATGTAGGAGCGAAGCTTTCAGACACCAGAAAATCTTCCCAGGTGTCATTGTCCAAACTTCTGTTACAGCTTTTCTCTGCCTTGCTGGAGCTGTACAGGCCAACTGCCTCACAACAGCACTTCCCCAGTTACAGAAAACAGAATGTGGCCCAAAGTGCTGGAGAAAGTCAACAATTACTTTGTGTTTGCTCAAAACTGCTGTCAAGAAAACACCCTGACTCATCAGTTAAGGAAATGTGTTGAGCATGGAGGGGAAGGAGGGGGGCAAGGTGCTCTCAAGCATTTGTTATGTGCTGCTTGGAGTGACACTGAGGTCACAGCCACATTGTTTGCTGAAGTCTGTAATTTTCCATTCCGCACTCGATGTGTATCGGACATTTCACGCAGCCTAACCAGCAAGATTCAGTGCAGCACTCACCAGCCCAGCTGTGGATCCTTTTCTTGTGCACCAAACCCCCATTTTGTATGGGAATATTCATGGGTCAGAGCTTTCTGGTGAAGTTTTCATCTATTTGAATTGGAAGCTTGAAATACCAGCTTTGTCCCGTTTCTCCCCTCACTGTCAGCTGGTTCTTGTTTGGCCTGACTTCCTAAGGCAGGCTTGCGTTGGCAGAGCATGCCCCACTCCCCACTTACGTTTGGCTATTTTCCCTTTCCCCTTCTCACAAGAAGAAACTTCTGAGCCCTTGGGCCAAATCAGCTGCACTGACAGGGGTTGGGGTTTGAAATCTCAATTCTCAATAGAGAACAGTTTTGTCAGTGCTGCTGCTCAGCCCCAGGCACTGAGGACACAGCTAAAGCCCAAATATCCCTTCTGCCTGTAACATGGGGGTGCAGACAAGCATTGCAACCTGTGGAGACAAATACCTTAGTCTAGAAACAAAGCCAAGAGGAGGAGGTTGCTTCTGTATTATAGGGCATTATTGCTTTTGTGCTTCGTATTCCTGTGCTACACCAGAAGGCTGCTTCACAAATTCCACAAGAAGGTTTTGAAAAGCACACAGAAAAGCAGTCGTTTCATTTCTTGGACTCTTACTGTAGGACAAGCTTCTACAGTGGGCTATAAACTCCTGGAATATGAGAGGCTAAATCTATTTCTGTGCCTATGCAACCTGCTGCTCTCAGAGCAGGCAGCCAGCACAGGTGCTGGCAGTGGTCAGGCCATCGCTAATTGATTGTCACGGCTGTTTCTGGCTGACAAAGCCTTTTGCTTTTGCCTCTTGAACTGGTCGCAACTAGTGAGACAGTTGTTAACAAAACTTTGAGCACAGCAGACAGCTTATTGAGCCAACCCCCCACTACCTCCAAAATATCTGTGAATGGTGTTGCCTCTAGATTTTAATTAACCTCAGCTGCACATAGGGCCTTTATTGCAAATTAGTAATATCCTTCTATTCCCAGCAGTTCAAGGACTTGCTGGTAATGGCTGTGGCATGCAGCACAAGAGTTGAGGGCTATAGGTTTTATTTTCCATCATTAAATGGAAAGGATGATCTTGGCAAGTTCTGTCCTACTTGCTGCAAACGCAAATGTTGGTTGTTGAGCAGAGTGGACGCTCGCTGATTTAAAATACCTTGGGCAGCTCTCGTGCCAGCTCCCCATTAGCTGTACAGTTCTATGGGGCTGCTGGCAATCCAACTGGGAAAACCGTATCTGTCTCACCTGCGTAGCTTCTGAACATTTTGGTACTGCTCAGCTCACAGGTAAGTAGCATTGCCTTCTCACTCTGTCTCCATATGGTGTGCACATTTCTCATTGACAGCAGGAGATACCTGTGGAGTCTCACCCCTCAGCAGGGCCATATATGACCTTCCCAAGGTTTCTGCTAATGCTACAGAAGGGGCACCTTGACGCTGGCCCTTGGATGTAGTTATATCCTGATCAGCAGAGTGATGTCTACAGTTTATTGGCTTCCTTTTTG
Source organism: Columba livia (assembly GCF_036013475.1). Lineage (NCBI taxonomy): Eukaryota > Metazoa > Chordata > Aves > Columbiformes > Columbidae > Columba > Columba livia. Next base: position 38,227,997 of record NC_088608.1, on the reverse strand, counting down.
TGCTCAGATCCTCTTGTAACTGTGGGGCAAAATGATGGGGTGGAGCAGTACCTTCAGGAAAGCTCTTTGAGCATATGGGACTTCACCCATTTCCCTGCCCTTTTTATCAAAAGCGACAGGTAGGGAGGAAAAAGGCTTCTAATGAGAAGGAAAATCTTCATCACTTGTGAGTTACGCCACCAAGAAGCGGAACTGTTGTCATCACTGTGGCGACTCTTGCTGCTTCTTTCCACCTGTCCGAAGCAGGAATCGCTGGAAAATATTCCAGGCATCTTTCTCTGGAGCCTGAGAGTATATACCCATCTTGGCATCCCTCTCTAGTTGAGCTCAGGACTGGTTTTTAGCAATTACTTTTCAACTAAACAAAAGGCGTGTTTGACATCTCTTAGGATTCAGTGCCAGGTTTTTGGCGGTAGCAGACGGGGAAGAGGAACTACCACATGCAGGGAAAAAAAAAAAGATGAAGAAAATGTTCCTCACATATGGAGGGTGGGGAAGGAGAGAAGATAGGGGTTTCCATGGCAACATTCCTTGAAGATAAGTATTTTTAAATCTGTGTGAATTTTAGCATTCAAAACACAGTTGTGTTTTCCACAAAAAGATTTGAGAGAGGGCTGGAGTGGAAAGAATTTTTCCCCTACTTTTCAGGTCATTCTTATTTCTTTTACAGAGGAGCCTGTGTCCAAGATAAATGAAGTACGTGCAACTGCTCTGGTGTTCGTGCCCCTGTAAAGAAAAGCCTTCCTTCCAGGAGGCAAAAAGCATCAATCATAGTTCTGTATCTGCACCAACATCTCTGGCACAAGCACTTGATTATCTCTCTAATGGGAAAAATAGTTTAAATGGATCAATACCAGGCCAGTAAGAAGTCACAAGGACAAATCTTGCAGGATTCCAGATTAAAACCAATGTAACTTGGACCAAAATCTTAATTATAATTGACATACAGATAAGTGATAGTAGTGGTGGTAAGGTAGCTAAGGCCTTTTCCCTTGGCCAAAGGGGAGAGGACGCAGAACTGCAAGGGCAGAGGAACCAGGTAAAATACGTCCCTGGCGAGTGTCTCAGATACCTCAACGACAGTGAAGCATTACTGCAGGTGGTGAAGTGATGCTCCAGGGATACTATTAGGCAGGAAATGTTTGCTCTTTATAGGGGCTGTCAGTGCTGGGGCCACCTCTGAACCTCTCTGAAGCTGCTCTGCTCCAGCCTCTGCAGTGCTGAGCAGCTCCCGGGCGCTGGCACACTCTGCTCTGCTCCGCTCCCCATCCCTGCTGGCACCCAGGCAGGTCAGCTCTGTCACCAGCCTGGCACTGAGACATCCAGTGCTGTGCCTGCTTGGCTGCCAACTTTCTAGTCTCACCAAAAAAGGTTTTGTTGTTTTTTTTTTAACAGTCGCTTCCAGCTCAGTAATGACTCAGACACTGCAGCAAGGGTGAAGTGATCATCTTCCCCTTCAGAGCTTTACAGCTGAAGGCCCTGGGTGTCCTCTCTAAAAGAGAGCTTGCTGGCCCCAGCCATCAGTTGGATTGAGTCCTTTAATTTATCTGATGGATGGAGATGCTCCAGCAGTGCTGTGTACCTGCTGGCTTATGGGCTGTGTTTCAGCGATACGCTAAATGATCCCTACAAGTACTTTGTGTTCAGAAGCATTGGGGATGGGAGGCTGGAAGGGAATTAATAGTTATATATAGAATCATAGAATCATTTTGGTTGGAAAAGACCCTCAAGATCATTGAGTCCAACCATTAACCTAACCCTGGCACTAAACCATGTGCTATTCACCCATTAAGGCTCTTGCCCTGACCACATCTCCCTAGGCTGTGAATCCAGGAAAGAAACAAAAATCTACTGGAACAGTAAGAGAAAAACATTAAGTCATATTTGGCAATTTATCTTTTGGGGTGAGGGAAGGTAATCAAATAAGGGTGTCTAAAAAAGCAAAGTTCATATTGTCAGAGTGTGGAAACTGGCACTTGGTAGCATTGTTTTAAATTGGTCGAGACACTGAAACAGAATAAGCAAAGCTCAGTTCTAGCTAAGGTGACTTCATTACCCTTGGCAACTTCCCTGCATCTTCATTGATAAAGCCTACTGGCAGCATGGAAAAAAACTGCACTTTTCCTGGCACTGTTGGATCCTCCATTGGAATTCACTGTTGTTGGATATTTTATTTTTAATTCTGGGAATAATACTCATGCCCTGATGTCAGCACTAACATGAAAATGCGTACTCCGGCTTTGTAGTTTCTTGGACTGAAAAGCAACGGACTTACTCATGCAGGACTTGTTAGCTGTGAGTTATTGATGATATTGTGCTGCGTGCTGATGCTGTAACTCCATGCATTTGCCTTACAGCTGGAGATGCAGGAACTCCACAACACCTAAATAACAGAAGTGCAGCAACTTCAACCCCTGCTCAGCAGCCTTCAGTATCCAGTATGTCACAAGCTGATTCCTGCTGCGTCCTCAGGTTCTTGTGAGTCAGCCTGGTACAAGGATGGGATTCGGGGCACCATGGGTGTTAGCAGTAACTGGAGTGCTGCTGTGCAGGGGAGTGAAGAACTGCTGCCTTGCTGCAACATGTATGAGCATTCTCACACAGCTCTAAGCTTCCACAAATAGTTTCCTGGCCAAAAAGCTTCTGGCAGCTTGGCAACCACCTGCCACTGTCCACTGTGGGGAGAAAGGAGGTTGCCCACTGTGTGGCAGATTAGTTTCTGAGCATGCCCTGTCTCTGAGCTGGCTGTCCTGCTTTTGCAAGCTATTCCAGGAGTCTGAATGGGGGAAAGGTGCCTTGGGAGAAGAGAGTGAGCTGTGTGAGTTAATGGGACTTGACAAGCATGCCTGCAAGAATACACCATCACATATGATGGAGAAACAACTGGAGGAATGGTTGCAGCCGCCCCACATTCGCTGGCGAGCAAGATAGTCAGGAACAGAGGGTGTGTGAAGCACTTAGTCCTTCCACTATGCAGAACGTGTATTAAACTTGCTGGAGCCTGCGCCTTGATTTGATGGTATTGTTCTTGTAAAAAGAAGGAGCAAATTGATTGCTTGCTAACATACTGCTCTAAATTAACCTCAGGCGTGGGCCTGGGACTGCAAACCTTTGTATGACTCTGACTATTATTTATGCTGTGTGATTGCTTTGAATACCACTGACTTTCATAGATTGGCCTAGCATAGTTGCACATAAATCTTGATTGTGGCTTTCGGTCATTAGAAACCAAATTTTTGAAGCTGTTTGGGTGTTTGGAATTTGAATATTGCATTAGGCACCTACTTGACTATTTAAATGCCTAGATATCTTTCTAAGTCTAGTGTTGCCATAATGCAAAGAGCTAGAAATTGATGTAGAGGGTTTGCCGGATCAGGCCTCCAGTTTCATATCCCAGCAGTGATAACTAGCTAGGGCTTGTTGCTATATATACACCGTAGTTCGTAGTGAACCTCTTTTGTGCCTGAGAAAGCTTGATGGCAACTTTTACACAGTAAAGGTAAAAATACTGCCAACATACATCCTGCATTAGCCTTTATATATTTTGTAGCCTTACTGTTCCAGTGTGGTAAACTGAGCTGAGCAATCACATTTTCTCAGTTACCCTCAAGAACTGGAAATCCTTATCACCTCTGTGGTTCTTTCTCCCACTACTGCAGCACTGGTCTTTGAATTGTCACCACAGCGAAAAAATCCTCATTCTGTCAATTAAACTGTGATTTAAAAAAATTTTACAGTGCCGCTTCCTCATAAAACTCCACCAAGTCTTTTGCTGATGTGACTCACTCAATTACTCATGTGGGCAGACGTTCAGATAATAAAAGTAGTTAATGGAAAGCTGGGAGAAATACTGCAGGTTCCTGAGGAGGCAGGGGAGGGGGAAGGCTACTGCGGATATTTTATCCTTAGAGCTGCTGTATTTGCTGAGCTCCCAGCCATTTTTTTAAATAAGGATTTATCCATTCTCCTTTTTCATTTGTATAAAAACAGCTTGGAAAATCAGATCGGCGGTAGAAGAACAAAAGCACACCATCTGTATATATTTGCTCCTCTTCCTACATATTAGAGATGATAGCCAGTCTGTGCCCTGAAATAATCTCTTTATCCTAGTGATGTATATACTTAAACAACGCTTTGTAGCCCAGTGAACTCTGGATTCCTGAATCAAGGAGTACAGCTAGCAAGTGGCTAAATGAGCCCTTGGGTTGGAAGTGTCCCATATACTGACAAGGACCAGATTTTTCTGGAATAAATAATCGGCCCTTGAGATTTAGTGTGCAATAGGTCAGGCAGTACAATTAGAAGGCGGATTTCAATGACATTTCAGTGAGTGCACATACGGCACTTTTTGAAGTTGGTAATGCCAAAAGATATTGAGGAGCAGTAAGATACAATTTGGATGTGAGAACTTCCTTGTGCAATGAAATCATACATGTATGATGGCTTCAAAGAGACTTAGAATTAAGCCAAAACTGGAAGTAGTGGAAGCTGACAAGCTGATGAGAGCTGAGGGCTAGCTGGCGTTTGCAAAACAACCACAACAGTTAACTCTTGGTTGCCTGGCTCTGAGGCAGCTAGATTTTGGCTGTGCGAGCCCCTTCCAGCAACAGTGATGGATGTGAGAAAGGAGAAGACACAAGGATGTGCTTATCCCTCATGCAAGATGAGCTGGAAGGGAGACTACAGCTTGACTTGTAAAAGAGAGCTTCGGCACAGAGAAGAAATGCATGGGTGTTGAGGCTGTGGACCTGAGAAAGTAAGCTGTCAGGTTATATTTAGCGGATACATGCTGCAGAGAAGCACAGAGAGGGAAGGAAGGGAACTAATGCGTAGCTGGGCTCCATGGGTAGTGAGCACACAGAGCAGGGAATGAGGCTCTTCAGAGAGGATGAATTGCCTTGGTGTTTGAGTCAAATAAATCGCTATGTGAGGCCAGAGATCTGCACAGACTTGTATGATTACTTTGAACAGCAGAGCTCCGTTTTATTAATCTATCGGTAATGGCTCAACCTCAGCCCCCATTCAGTGAAGGGTGACCAATGTCTTGCACCGTTGTCTCCCACAGCAATCCCATTCCCCAGCTGGGGAAGCAAAAGTCTGACAGGGGCTTTTGAAACCTGTGTCACAAGCTGCTGTACACCCAGCTGAGCCCCAACCCACCAGAAGCTTGTTAGTTCGGGTTGGCATCTGCAAAATACAGGGTGTTTCAAAAAAATGGAGCCAGTTTCAAAGATGGACCCAATTTCAAAGATGGACCCAATTTCAAATATCGACACAACTTCAAATATCAACACAATTTCAAAGCAGTATATTTCATGATGGCAACATATTACAATTACACAAAAAATTACAAATGGTTTAATGAGTTATCAAGTTTTAGTAATCTTTTTAGAAATGCTCTATGTTCCCTTGCTCACAGGCAGTTCGTGGTTGCAGCGATACAGTGATTTCAAATTGGTTCCATCTTTTTGAAACACCTTGTAGGTTAAATATCCTGCCCCATTTGAATTCAAGGGTGTGAACAGCTCGCTCTGTCATGTTCCCTCAAAAGCCCAGTCCTAACGAGACAAAGATGGAAAAATAAATCCTGATGCCTGTATGAGACGGATCAAACCTTGTTTGCTGACATGGTAGTTGGTCTTTTAGGTCCTGTCTTGTATTCCAGGGTGTAGAGGTTGTGACTTTGGTTTGTAGCAGGATGGGTAGCTCTCTTTCCCACTAAAAGCTCACTCATATGGTTCAGAGATGTCTTTGCCTTTGAAATAAATGAGACCTTTCAGCTCCATCTCAGAGGAGACAGTGCAGGAGGCCTGGCTGCACATAAATGTTCAGTCAAACCAGACTCAGGCTGAGGTAGGTCAAGCTGCTGTGACTGATGTGACCATCAGCCTCCATCTCCTGTTGGGCAGTACTGCATCGTTGAGATTTGTGCTGGTACCATACTGTCAAAAATAGCTGTGGGGGAGAGAAAGGGCTGAAATGCTCCCATGTGTTAGCCAAGTGGGGGGACAGAGCAGTTAGAAGGAGAGAGATGCAAACTGCGATAGTGAACAAAAGCTGTGCAAAGAGGAACAGCCTTCGTAGCCTCATGAAAGGGGATTACTTGACCGGATGCGTGATGGAAGGAGGAAAGATGACTTCACAGATGTCATGCAAGGGAGTTACGCTAATTCCAGGAACAACACACATTTGTTTGGTGGCTCCTAAGAATATGCAAACTTTTTGAAGTGGTTTGTGTGGTACAAGTATGATTACAAACAGGACAGGATTAAAAAAGCTCCAGGGGGCAGGTTCCTGGAGTTACGCGAGTACCTAAAAATCTGAACTTTATTTACATACAGAAGAAACAAAGACCTCAGAGAATCATTCTAACTGTTGTAGCTGCAGAGGAAACTTGCAAATATGAAAAAAGCACAGGTATCACAGTATGTTTGGGATTGGAAGGGACCTCGAAAGTTCATCCAATCTAATCTCCCTGCTGGAGCAGGAACACCCAGATGAGGTTACACAGGAAGGTGTCCAGGTGGGTTTTGAATGTCTCCAGAGTAGGAGACTCCACAACGCACTGGGCAGCCTGGTCCAGTGTTCTGTCACCCTCACTGAAAAGAAGTTTTTTCTCAAATTTAAGTGGAACCTCTTGTGTTCCAGCTTGATCCCATTACCCCTTGTCCTATCATTGTTTGCCACCAAGAAGAGCCTGGCTCCATCCTCATGGCACTCACCCTTTATATATTTATAAACATTAATGAGGTCACCCCTCAGTCTCCTCTTCTCCAGCTCCAGAGCCCCAGCTCCCTCAGCCTTTCTTCATAAGGGAGATGCTCCACTCCCTTAATCATCTTTGTTGCCCTGTGCTGGACTCTCTCCAGCAGTTCCCTGTCCTTCTGGAACTGAGGGGCCCAGAACTGGACACAGTATTTCAGATGGGGTCTCACCAGGGAGGAGTAGAGGGGAAGGAGGACCTCTCTCGATCTACTAAACACCCCCTTTGTAATACACCCCAGGATGTCATTGGCCTTCCTGGCCACAAGGGCACAGTGCTGGCTCATGGTCCCTTTCCCCTACACTGCTCTCTAATATGTAATTTCCCAACCTATACTGGAACCTGGGTTTGTTCCTGCCCAGATGCAGGACTCTACACTTTCCCTTGTTAAATTTCATCAGGTTATTCCCCACCCAACTCTCCATCCTGTCCAGGTCCCGCTGGATGGCAGCAACGTGTTCCGGTGTGTAATGAGCCGGAATCAATAGCTGAGAAGGGACATGCTGTAATGGAACACTGACTCCACTTCAGGATCTGTCTCCTCAGCAGCCGTATCAGACCTTACCCGGAGGATGCCACAAGGGTCAGGACAGGGTGGGGAAGGCCTGGCAGTTGGTCTGGGTTGGCATCTTTGAGAAGGAATACTGGCAGGAAAGAAAAATAAATTAGAGTGTTTCTTTCCTCCCCCTTTCCCCTCAAGTGCTTTGTCCTTTGAACCCATGGACGGAAACTGATGAGCAAGTATGCTTTGTGCTGGCTTTTCTTTGAGACCATTTGTTGCCTGTTTTCTTTTAAAGTCTGAAATGTTAGAAAGAGATCATTATTCTTCCTGTTTAGCTTGACCTCTTCTCCCTTGCAGAGTTTCTCCTTTTGTGTGACTCTGTTCTTCTCACACGGTGCTCTGTTGAAATAAAGTTCAAGAGAAAACTTGGATTCCTAGAAGAAAAGCTTGATATTTCGAATGAGATGTCCTAGAACAGACAGTCTGAATCTCTGCAACATGTCTTGTTCCTCTCTGGAGGTGTTGTGAGATGTCAGTCAGGCACTGCCTCTGAGATGGTTCTGAAACAGCAATGTTAGGGCAAAAACTTTCATGAGATGTAAACTACCCCACGGGTCACTTGTCCTACCCTTTGTTCAGCCAGGCTTTACCCAGCTGCAGTCTATCCTAAGCAGAGATGTTATCTGTGATTACAATCTTGATTGCCCAGCAAATTGCTGAATGCCCAAGGAAGCAGGAGGAGAATGTGCAGCTGGAGGGTGTGTGGGTTTTTCATTCTGTTCTACAGCGAGGACTGGAGGTTGAGTGTTTAAGAGGTTGAGTGTTTAAGATGCCTCAAGATCCCGACACCATTTGTTGCAGCACTGGGTGTGTATGAGCTGTGTTCTGTGCCAGGAGGCCACCCCTGGCATTCCGCAGGAGCGGTGGGAGTTAAATCAACTGCTGTTGGCTGCAGGTGCTTTGGATGATGAGACTGGCAAAGACCCGTCACCCAGCCAGAGGCACACCAGACACTGTGAAGCGAGCAGGATGGCATGACTATGTCTTTGTTGAAGGAGTGGAGGTACTTCAGTTACAGACTATTTTCTTCAATCCCTCATTTCCCCCCACCTCTCCAGTAAATGTTACCTGCTGGCTAAAGGGCATGGGCCTATGTACATGATGAGTACACATGTTTGGTGTCGGAGTCCCTTTGTCCTTCATCCAGCTGCAAATCTGCTCAGCTCCATGTGATGAAGCAAGCACAAAGATTTTCAGCTTTTGTTTCTACTGTTTACAAAATGTGAAAAAAAAAAAGATTAAGGCAAAAATGCTCAGAAATGAGAACCTCAAAAAACTAGAGCAGAGTTATTTACATAAGTGAACTGAAAACCTGCAGCAGGATCTGTCAGAGATCTGACCTGGTCCTCTGTCTAAACTGGATGTTTACTCACACACCCCAATGTGGTCATTGTGCTGTTCAGTTTTCCATATAGCAAAGAAAATTCAAGAGGCTTTTGATTGTGATTTCTTACTGTGATCCCAAAAATAGGTGACCTTTGAGCTAGCCCATTATTACTTTTGTCTAATTAAGAATGAGTAATTCAACCTGTGTTATGTGGGACACTCACAGAGAGTGCCCAGCTGCAATGACCAAAGGATATGCTTGTCTGTGTGGGTTGTTGTGACTCCCTTGGGTGACTGGCAGAGGTACAAACCGAATGCATGTAAGAGAACTTGGAAGAACAGCCGCCTCCCTGTGCTTTTGGATCTAATGTCCATTGTGGGGTCTCCAGCTAGGTGCTTGCCTTGCTATTTTCTGATGACTGTTTGAACAGCATATTTAGGTCAAAAGTATATTTGCTTCCCAGTCTTGAAGATATTGATCTAAGGGAAAAATCTTGCACAAAAGGATTAAGAAAAAAAATTGGAAAATTTGCAGCATGTAATACTGTAATTAGGGCTGAGGGAGTATAAAAGCTTAAAATTAGTTTAAAACATCACTTGACAGATGGGAAGTCATTTATGTAAATTTAGGGAAGTGGTAGTTGGATTCAGTTGGTCTAATTTAAACAATATTTCTAATTATTTTTGGTATGTGTACAGAGGATTATAGGATGGCTATTATTCTGACAGGAGGGCTCTTCATATTTAAATTTAAATCCACAAAAGAGTACCCTATTAAAATGCAAACATGCTGTGATAACAAGCACCTAATAACGCAGACAGGTTAGTTCAGCTACTCTGGTGAACAGCTGTGTGCACTTATTTCAGATAGTGCTTCTTCTTATGCCCTAAAAGCCTCCGGGTGGGCCACCGAGAGGTCAGGAGGTGCTGGATGCACAGGCAGGAGCTCCCTGTCCAGAGGCTGGTGATGCTGAGCGTGGATTGGAGAGCAGACGAGCTCTTGCACGTTCCCACTGAAATCAGGCCCCGATGGCACCCAAAAGCACAGAGAGAAGATGACGCAGTTAACAGTTCCCCCTCTCTACAGTCTGGTGCTGCTAATCCAAGTTGAAACTCCCACCAGCATCTTTGGAGAACCTTCCTCTTTACATCTTGACAGCTTTCTCCTTTTGCCAAGAGAAAGATGGTGCAGGTTTACTGGGGAGCTGCCAAATGACAGCTTGACTTTGCACCTGAGAAGCAGATGAATGAAGAGAGAAGGAAAGCCTCAGCCTGGCATGAATGCCAAGAGTCCTGGGAGCGCAGGCATGACCAACCCCTGGAGCTGCAGCAGCAGCACGTGCGACATGAGCGGAGTCCAGCTGCGGAGGAGGGTGCAGGGGGCACATCACCGAAGTGCGAAGCTGTTATTTGCCAGCTGCAGGCCCCAGGGTGAGACAGGGACCTGGCCACGGCTGATTCTTGGAGGTGCGGGGCAGGCTTGGAGCTCCACACTGTACAGCACCCCTTTGTGAGCTGGTTTGGTTGGCTTTTCTTCACGGAGCCCTTGTGGCAAAGGCTCAGATCAGCGCTCTCAAAAGGCACATTAACAATCAGCAGGGGGGCTGACAACCAGGGTTTACTAACAACAGCAAAATTTTTGGAAGTATAGCTCGTGGTTTACAAACTTTGGGGGTAGAAGGCACCAAGAGCAAGGCTGCACGACACTCATTTCTGGAATCCTTGTCATTTTAGGGCAGCTGGCACCACACTGGGTGACACACGGTCCAGGTGCTGTCACCCACCTTTTCCCACACACATTGTGGTGGGGTGTCTCCAGCAGGGTGTTTTGTGATTCTTTAACCTTTTTGTGAGATTAAGACTACTGCAGTCGTAAAATATGAATTACCCTTGGCACTTCAATTGCCTGTACAAAAATTAAGCACACCATCGAGTAGCTGAAGTTGTGAATTTTAACCCACATTTAAAAATGCGATGAAAATGCTTTGCACATGAGGGTTTTTAAAGCAGTATAATGAACACTGCGTGACTCATTCTTCACGTGGGAGAGCTAAGCAAGCGAAGAGGAAATGTCTCCAGGCAGACATCCCTCAGGGCAGGGATTTCTCTCTCATTTTTCTTTTAAGGGAAGAAACTTAAAAGGACTGGCCCAAAGACAACATGTTTGTTGTGTGACCCCACCAGGTGTTTGCAATCTGTAATTCTAGAAGTCACCTGGAGGCCAGGCGTATCCAGCTGGATGCCTTTGCAACAGCTTTCCAGGCATGACAACAAATGTTCCTATGGGTTGGTGTACAAGGACTGCAGAACTGGATCTACCTGAGCTGGCAACTACCACAAAAGAGTCCGTAACATGAAGGCTGGGAAAATACCAGGCTGTCATATCAGAGCCCATAAGGGATGTCAGATAACCCAGGGCTGCACTGCAGAGGCAGCAGGAGCTCTGTGGAGCCTCACGGGAACATGAGGTGAGTAATCACAGCTGCAATTCATTTCAAAGAGACAAATGAGCTCCCCTGGAGAAACCTGGGACACTTCTGCTGAGAAGACTGATTTTTTTATGGTAGAACAAAGGGCTACTTTCAGGTTCAGGTGAAGGAACTCAGTGGAAAAGCCTTCTATGTTTCTCTAAGGGCAGGCACTTTCATCACAGTTGTAGAGATGCTGAGTGATGTGCCCAGGACATAAGAAAGTCAGTATTAAAGCCAGGAGCGCACCAGCAGACCTCCAGACTCATGGCTTCAGTGCTGTCCTGCCTCTGTTTCTGCTGACTCTGGGGGTCCTGGTGGACAGCAGGATGACCATGAGCCAGCACTGGGCCCTTGTAGCCAGGAAGGCCAATGGTACCTGGGGTGGGTTAGAAGGGGGTGGTCAGTAGGTCAGAGAGGTTCTCCTGCCCCTCTACTCTGCCCTGGGGAGACCACATCTGAAATATTGTGTCCAGTTGTGGCCCCTCAGTTCCAGCAGGACAGGGAACTGCTGGAGAGAGTCCAGCGCAGCCACCAAGATGCTGAAGGGAGTGGAGCATCTCCCGTGTGAGGAAAGGCTGAGGGAGCTGGGGCTCTGGAGCTGGACAAGAGGAGACTGAGGGGTGACCTTATTAATGTTTATGAATACATAAAGTGTGAGTGCCATGAGGATGGAGCCAGGCTCTTCTTGGTAGCAAACCATGATAGGACAAGAGGTAATGCGATCAAGCTGGAACACAAGAGGTTCCACTTAAATTTGAGAAGAAACTTGTTCCTGGTGAGGGTGGCAGAGCCTGGCCCAGGCTGCCCAGGGGGGTTGTGGAGTCTCCTTCTGTGCAGACATTCCAACCCGCCTGGACACCTTCCTGTGTAACCTCATCTGGGTGTTCCTGCACCAGCAGGGGGTTGGACTAGATGATCTTTTGAGGTCCTTTCCAATCCCAAACATACTGTGATACTGTGACTCTCAATTACACACTTTTCTCTGTGAAAGTTGAAAAGCAGCGGAGAATTTACCCTTCTTCGCACCCCTGTACAACAGCTTCTCAGACAGAACCTGCACAACAGAAACATTTTCTCCCTCCTCTGCTGGTCAGAGGAGCAGAGCAGCCGCTCCACTGGGAGCCCGGGGGTCTGACCCCAGCCCATTGTCTTCAAGGACAAAGCGGCCAGCGAGGCGGCCTTAGACCCGCGCTCTCAACGAGTGCCGCTAGCAAGCTGCCATTGAGTAAATTAACGCAAAATGACCAAAAAAAAAAAAAAAAAAGGCGCCGAGACTTTCTAAAATGAAAATACAATATTTGGCGTATTTAACGCGGACGCGAAAACCCCAAAACAACGCAGGAACCGCTCGCTTCAGCCGCCTTTCCTACGCGACGCTCCCGCTCCGCCCGGATATCGCCGGGCCGGAAGTGGGCGCGCGGGGGGCAGAGAGGTGGGACGCGGGGGGGTGCGCATGCGCAGGAGGCGCGGCGCGGCTCGCCCCGCCCCCGCCGCGGTGGGGGTCCCGCGCGCTGCCTGCCCGCGGCGCGAGGCCCGGCCCGTGCGGCGGGAAGCGCCCTGGGGCTGGGCGGGGGGGGCGGGTGGGTTGCGGACCGAACCCCCTGGGTGTGAGGAGCCCGGACGGACAGACAGACAGACGGACGGAGTGAGAGGATGTGAAGATGGCGGAGCTGCAGATGCTGCTGGAGGAGGAGATCCCGGGGGGGCGCCGGGCCCTGTTCGACAGCTACACGAACCTCGAGCGGGTGGCCGAGTACTGCGAGACCAACTACATCCAGGTGCGGCGGGCGGGGCGGGCCGCGCGCTGAATAACGGTCGCCGTCTTCACCTCACGGTCGCCGTCCCCACCTAACGGTCGCCGTCCTCCCCTCACGGTCGCGGTCCCCGCGTCCTGAGGCGGCGGCGGGGGACGGGCGCGGGGCAGCCCCGGCGGGCCAGGGTCGCGTCCTCCCTCCCTCCCTCCCTCGCCATTTGCGGGCAGGTGAGGGGAGCGCGTCCTGCCGCCCCCGTCCCCTTGGCGGTGGGAGACGGGTGGCAGCGGCTGCTGCAGCCCGGCGAGGAGGAAAGGTGGTTCAACTTCCAGAATGAACTACCCCGGCGTGACGAGGCATTTAAATATTTGATTGATTTCTAAATTAAATTATACTTTGTGAGCGCGTTGAATATTTATTGTGGATTGCGGCTCTGTCGCTCCTTTTTGTTCCCTTCCCACCTTCCACTCTCCTTTTGCTGACAGCACTGAGATGATGTGAAAAACTGAGGAGGAATCTGGCTTCTGTAAATGTGGTATTTGTGCTTGTTAATTTAGAGCACAATCACCTATGTTTTAATTGCGATATGCCTGTTGGCTTATATTTCCCTTTCCCAGCAGGTCTGCAGTATTCAGTAGGATGGTCAGTTCCTGAGTGGTAGGTGCAGGATGAGAGCACGATGTAGAGATGATACAGAATAAGGGAGAAAGAGATCAAGCACAAGTTGCTACCACAGCGTGTGATTTTTGCCATGACCCTTCTGAAGCCAGGTTGGTGTTAGGACTGTGGTGTTTTTCCTTTCTTTATTTACTAAGAAGAAAAGCAAAATATAGTCAGTTCACCTTGGTAGTGATTGTAGGGCCAAATGAAAGAGTTTCCCTCAAAAAAAATCCAAAAAAAAAATGAAAAAAACCCCAAACCACATTAGTTGTGGGTCGTTCCTAAGAATGGTCTGAGGGCGTAGGCAAGAAAGCAGGGGGACGTGGGTTTGTGGTGTCAATATTGAGAGAAATACAAAGGGTCCCAGTTTTATTTTTGCTTTCAGTCACTGAAGTGGAGAGCGCTTGTGTGTTTCCAGAGGACAAACAGGGATGAGATCTGTGGCGAGATCATTCTGATAGTGAAAACGGGAGAGAATACTTAACCAGCGACAGAGAATACATAAAATGTCCCTGTAAAAAATCTCTGACTATTCTTATTGAATTGTTGGATGGCCAACTGTCGTTTAGAGAGAAGACTCTGCATATTTTGGGTCATTTACAAAATACGTCAATTACAGTGAAATCATATAGATGTATTTTATTATGTAATAACTTTTCCTATGTAGAATTAATGTGACCTGTGTTCTTTAAGAGAAATATATTGAAATATTTTCTTACAGCCGTAAGTTGACATGCAGAACAGGAGGCTGAAGGGAGACCTTCTTGCTCTCTACAGCTACCTGGAAGTAGGTTGTAGCGAGGCGGGGGGGGGGTTGGTCTCTTCTTCCAAGTAACACGCAACAGGATGAGAGGAAATGAACTCAGATTGTGCCAGGAGAGGTTTAAATTGGATATTAGGAAAAATTTCTTACCAGAAAAGGTTGTTGGACATTGGAACAGGCAGCCCAGGGAAGTGGGGGAGTCACTGTCCCTGGAGGGGTTTAAAAGATACATAGGTGAGGTTTTTAGGGACGTGGTTTAGTGCCAGTGTTAGGTTACTGGTTGGACTCTATGATCTTGAGAGTCTCTTCCAACCAAAATGATGCTATGATTCTATGTATTTAAATTTTTGCTTTCTTGAAAACTGGGAAACTGATTTTTCTGGAACAGGGGAGAGGAGTCTTGTAAGGCTAGAACAGAAAGAAGTAGATGTAGTTTGCTTTTTTTGTTCTTTCTCTGACCTTTTTTGTCTTCTTAGTATAAACCAAACTTCATAAAATCTGTATTGAGCAGCTCCACTTTTATTGTTTTGATAAAAACTACAAAGGAGGACCCCATGCTGTTCTGTACAAATAGGGAATGAAAAAAGATGGTTATTGCCCCAGACTGCATACAGTCCTTACGGACAGTCTGAAATAATAGGAGATGGATACAGACAGATGGTGAGGGAAGGAAAAGAATGAGGCACTCTGGTCAGCCTGATGGATTCTGGCCACCACACAGCAATAGACCGACTGCTGGCAATTTATCCAAGCATCGTGACAAGAGAGAGCTTTAAGGGGGAGGTGAGAAGGAAAGAATGAAATTGTGTTGAGAGTGTTGGCTGCGAGGTGCAGTATGGGTCACAGCATGAATATGCTTAAATTTTAAACAAGTGGGGAATGGAGCTCATCAGCCAGGCGACAGGCTCCGGCCTTTGGAGTTGGCTGAGAGACCACGGAGTAGGATTGTTGTTGAGAAGAGGTCCAGTGTGAGGGGATTCTGGATTTAGTGATGCGATTGTCCTAGTAACAAATCTGTCAGCAAACCCACCTGCCTTCATGGTGCGAGAGCTACATAAACTCCTGCACACGTTCTGTTTGCAAACATGATTTTTTTTTTCTTCTCTGCAAGAGTGGGAATAGGTAAATGGATGTAACTATTGGTTAGTTGGATATTAGTGATTTTGCTTCTAATTATAATTATTATTCAAAAGTTGTTACGTCCAATTAAGTCCAAATTATATTAAAAAACTGTAGCCTTGTATTTTGTGGCAAAGATGGGCTTGTGATTGCTCCCAAGTGTGTGGAAGAGTAATCATCCGGAAAGTCATATAGTGAAGATAGACTAATTCTACTGTAATCCTTGAGTGTTTCGTTGTTGACAGAAGGTTTTGTCGCAGATATTCCTGAGATCTCCTAGAGGAGGCTGACAGAAAGTTTTGTTGTGAATCTCCCTGAGATCTCCTAGAGGAGGCTCAGAATGTGACTGAGATCTGAACTTGACCTGCAGGGCAATAGGCAGTGCGGTCATGGGGACATCAAAAGCATTATGCTGGCCTGTATTTGTCGGTAGACAAGCTGCTCCCTTTACGTGCTGGTTGGTGTGTTGAGCTTTTATTGTCAAGTACAAAAATTGTTGCAAAAGTAAGTGGAGGCACACGTCAGTTTAACAGAGAATTTGAAGTTGGTGCTAATGTGTTTTTTCTCTTTCTCCCCATTAGCAACATCATAGCAGCTTCAAAATAATTTAACATGTAATCTCTGACATGGGGAAATTGCTAGTTCATAGTAGGAGGGTTGTGGTGATTGCAACTCATTTTACTTCTCCTTATGAAATGAAAAAGCCATTTTTAAAAGTTTTGGCAGTTGTTTATCCAAATTATGGTTGATACTTGGTGAGCTCAATTACTTTAGCAACAGGGAGTGTTACATAAATTGTCACCCTTCCCTTGAGCCTGTGATACAGTATTATAGCAGAGGACATCAGCTTAAAATTTTGTGGAAAATGATTTGTTTTTTGTGATTATGATTCTAGTTTAATAATAATAATAATCCAGTTTTAAGCACAAATGCCTCAATTGCTCACTTTAATCTGTTTGTATTACTGCTGAAATCAATTAACTTTTCTTGCTAAAAAGGTCTTATTCTTCTAATAACTTGGAGAAATCATACAATTATTTCTATGTCATATTTCTTAAAGAGAAGGGGTAGATATGCATTTTTATTCAGGTGGATGTTTTTGTGGTATCTGATGCAGTGTCATTCACAGGTTAAATTTTCTGCTGTCCAATGCTTTATGTACTAGTGATGTGCCCTCTATTACCAAGTTCAGTCTCCATCTAAACTTTGTAATAATTATATAAAATTTGATTATCTAATGTACTTGATATTATAATATATTATTTTCAGTCTACATTGATTTATCTGAGTCTTTCATAAAAAGCAGAAAATAGTTATGCTGGATAGTGTGCCATGTTAGTAAAATTTTAGTATTCCTGCATTATTTTTGTTCAGGAGTATCCTAAAGAAAATATCTAGTTATGATGGTGTAAGTAACAAAACCAAGCAATTGCACCATTTTCACATCTTGTTACTGGTATATTAGCATAAATTCCAATACCATCTTGGCCTGTCCAGTGTCTTTTATCTTGTAATGTACGTCGATTCTGGAACAATCTTCTGTTTCTCGTGATCATCGCTCTTTTAAAACATAAGCTTTTCATTTTGTGCAGTGCATGGAGGTTTCTAGAGTAACTGAATGCTTGTCTCTGTTAACTTTTTGTTGAAAGAGTCGGAAAAAGTTACCAGATGGAGGCATTTCAGGCAGTAGTATCTGTCCGGAACAGATTTGGGTTGGGGGCACGTCCCACCACCAAAATGAGCATGCAGAACTGAGTGAAAAGCAAAGCCTCTGTGCTCTGCTCAGCTTGCAGGAGCGCAGGCTTTGTGTGTGCTGTGTTGTCCAGATTCTTCTAAAAAGCTTCTGTATTTCTTAGTTTTTCAAGATTATTATGATTGTCAGCTCTAGAGACTGAAAAGTGAGCTTCTGATTTTCCTCCCTTCAGTCTTCAGAGTGCCATGACTGTATTGTGTTTTATATACAGAAACAGCCATGACTGTGTTGCATTTTATGTACAGAAACAGCCTTCTGGTGTTTGTGGAGGATGGAAAGGGGATTTTTATTCCTGTACTTAATATGCCATCCTTCTGGTTATTAGAAGTACCTGCTTTCAACTCCTGCAGATAGCTTTATTTAAATAGACATAGCGGTAAAACCTACTTGTTTCTCAGTAACCTTACTGCAGTGCATAGATCGATGAGTTTCATTGTTGTTTTCTACATATCTGATAATTTTACTTAGACCATCCAAGTAAAACCTGTAGACTTGGAAGCATCTTCCAGTGGGCTGAACAAGAGAATAAAGCATCTGTTAGCATACTTATTTTAAATTACAACAGTGGTGGTCCTTTGCAAATACTAGCTTAGTGGTTACAGCTTTAGTAATGTAATGTGAAATTTCCGTGGAGCTGCTTGTAATGACTGGTACCAGTATACAACTTGTGTAAGTGTATAAGGAAATGCAGGTATTATGGTTTATAAACAAGTTCAGGAAAGATCTCTATCCTCTTACTGAAGATGAGATGTGTATCACCTTAACAAAGGCAACTGAGTTAGGTCTGTAATGTTTATTTAACCATCAAAAATGTGAGTATCCGAGGAAAGCTGTTTTCAACATTTCTGTTCCTTAAACTGGCTGCTGTTATAATCCAGCTTTGGTGAAGAGGTGATTAAGCTTAGTATTGATGGAACACTTGTTCTGCAGGCATGAAAGTGGGTATTGATTAGCTCCAGTGAATATTAGTCCAGAACGTCAGGAAGATGCTGACAAGTTAAAAATCTTTAAAAATACTAGGAAACTAGTAAACCAGTGATAATCTAGATTCATAACCATCTTGTCTGTTTCTTTTTAAGTGAGTCAATATAGCTGGCAAAGTTGCTGAAGTATTTATCACTCAAGCAGTCTACTTTTTCTTTGCGTTAGCCGTGCTGCATTTTGCCAGGAAACTAATTTAATGCATTTAATAGTGTCAAAAGTTCAACCTGGAGTTCAGGAAGAGAAGGATTGATTCTCTATCGAGTGGATGTGGAAATACCATGAGCCGTTTTATTAGTGGTAATGGGAGTTACTGGTGGTAGTATTATATGTGTAGGTGTGAAAAGAAAATTTGTAAATATGCATGTTTCAAATACAAAATAAACGTTGTAACCCTGAGTGTTAGCAGCATTCTAGTTGTTCCCTTCTATGGTTTATTTTCAGATTGTGGTTATTGAATAATATTGATCAAGAATTGTAATTCAGGGTAGCAAGCTTCTGCATCCTACAGTTAATAAGTTCTCTAAAATGTATTGTCTGTCGCTCTTGTTCTCATTGTGTGTGCAGTCATTAATCTTTGTGGCTGAGTGCTGTGAGTTTTAAGGCAGGAAGCGGTGCACCACCGTGGTGCACCATCTGAGATCAAGCTTCTCCAGGCAGTGCTTGGAGCAAGTGAAATCTTACTCTGTTACGTTCAGCAGAATATTTGATTGAAGAAAGCATTGATTTAAATACCATGTTGTGTAGCAGATTTTCAGTATAGGCTATGTCTAGAGTCTGCTAGCCCATTTTTCTTGGATTTTGTTTTCAAATGCTATGTTTTCACACTTAATTGTGCACCTGCAATTAACCTCTTGCTTAGTAATCTAAACTCTGTAAATTTTGTTAGATTCCCCTACCTGGAACTTCCGTCATTGGGCTGCTCATCTTCATGAAGCAAAGCTGCGTGTTGGTAGATGAAGCATATAATCATAGCACACTGAATTTAGGTGCATTTCCTCTTTTCAGGGTTCTCACAGGTTAGGTTGTCAATTTTTCCTTGAAGTGAATGAACTAACATGTTCTTGCAAATGAGTTGTGCCTATTTCAGTGAGAAATCTTGATTTTCTGGTTCCCAGGTGCAGCGAACAAAGTTGCTCTGTCAAATTTATAATGATATGCTCTGAACTACAGACTCTCTATATGCTGTTCCCTTTTTCTGTAGTTTATTTCCCAGTAGGTGTCATTGTAATAGCTATTCTTAATGATCTTTCAGTTTGAAATGTATGTGCTTGTTTTATTATTATTGGCTTAGTGTTACTGTAGTGACTTTTTTTATGCTGGGTGAATTGCAGGGTGAGGAACAATTATTATTTGTTTTGGGGTTTTGGTAGCCTGTATGTGTTGGTTACACACATAACCCAGGTTAGTTTTGTGCCGAACTCGTACGTTTACTGTTTTTTTTCCTAGGTATATGTCCATGTTTTTCTTAGAGTATTTTGTAACTTTGTTGTGAATTTACTGCTTTAATATGCATGAACTCTGTCAAAATTCCTGGGAATAACTTTGGGGTCTTTTGTCTATTTTGAGCAGGCTGCTGTTTTGTCAAAGTTGTTTTATACTATAGATCGTATCAATTTTTAAAACTACTCTTAGAAGATCAGATCATGGCTATTAAATTGCTATTTCAGCTGATATTATTAACTAGATTGTAGTGAAGCCTGGGCTGCCTGTTTGAACGTGCTTATTTCAACCTGCATGCCATCGTTATCAAAACAATTTTAATTTTTTCAATTTGCAAACTGCTATTTAAACTTGTAATTCACTGTAATTTTTTAACTAGGTTTGTAAGTTGGTGTGAGAAGTGGCACTCATCTATAGCTTTATAAGTGAGACAGAATGTTTGCTGCACAGTGCAAAAGTTTCTTGTCTGCCTACTTTTTTAATTGGGTAAATGTAATGGTTTAACCCAAGCCGGCATCCAGGACCATGCAGCCGCTCACTCATTCCCACGAAATCCAACACAGCGCTACTAGAAAGGAAATTAACTCTATCCCAGCCAAAACCAGGACATTGAAAAACACAGGTCTGCTGCAGCTTGTGGGGAATGTAAATACGTTGAATGTCCCAAATTAAACAGCTATCTTGAATCCGTTTATGTACATTTACCTGTCTGGAGAGTGTGTATAGGGGCGACACAAAGTATTTAACTAAAAGGAGAAAAAACCAATTTATATAATAGAATACTACAGATACCAAGCAATTATGGAAAATTTATAGTAATTTTAACTGTTCATAAATATATCTAAAAGGACAAATAGTAAAAACAAAAGCCATGATGAATCAGTGTGCAGTGTTTTCTGATATATTTCTCAGTTTTCTCACTTTATCTAGCTGTTGATGATCTCAGAAATGATCTTCAAAGGTTTAGGCCTGTTTGACTTCATGTCCTTAAGGAAACGATGATTGTGGAGTGACTCTGGGAGGGGCAGAATGACTGAGAATGCAGAGGCTCTGAGGAGCAAACTGAATGCAAGAGTAGTCTGTAGTCAGCCTAAAATAGTGAGGGTGTTGTTTTTGCAGCCTTTTTTGTCAAGTTCTCAATGCGCTGTCATTAGAGCAGTCCTTTGCTAAAATAAAGAAGACATTCTTTCTGACTATATGTACATCTGTATAAATCAGTCTGTTTGGATAATAGAAGGTAATAAGTTACCTGTAGACTCTGAATCTCTGTTACAGCTGTCTGGTGGCAATAACAGTTAATTTAAACTGTCTCCACATTGAGGACATGTCTAGAACTACTTGATGGGATGAATTAATAGAACTATTGTAAATTGTTACCATTTTGTGATCTGCTTAAAACTTAGGTTTTAGAATTTTAAAATACATGCATAGTATTTACTTTTATTTTAGTCAATAATTTGATATATAACACAAATACAGTAGGCTGAATGCAGTTTTGATGACTGGAGCAAGAGGAAGGGATAAAAGTCTAATATTTGTTTTCTCAGTTGTATACATAAGTCAATAATAATTTATACCAAATGCAGAGATCCTTGAAAACAAAAATTTTCACTGTAATGAGCCTGTTGTAAACATTAAGATCCTTCACTTAAGTAAAGTTTAGAAATTGTATGTATTATGCAAGACAGGCTCTTATGAATTGTCTCACTTGATCAACAGATAGATAATTAATGCTGAGGTATAAATTATTTAGCCATTTCTACATATACAAAAAATGAAATTTTTCCTGAAGTGAACAAATGGGGAATATGGTGCAGGTAATCAACTTGTCCTCTGGAAAGGCTGTGCTTAAAGGCACTGTAAAGAGAAGGAGATTTTGCCTTTGCATATTTTCTTATAATGAACAAAGCTTAATATTTTCCTTGTATTTCACTTTCCATGAAATTTACTTACCTTTTTTTAAAGTTGTATCTTGTGTTAAGGATCCAGAGAAAAAAGAGATTTCTTTGCACCCGCTGAAGGTTCGAAGTATTATATTTTACTAATTTGACCTTCTTTTATAAGCACCATGCTCAACTTTTTAATATTCTGTGTATAACCTCAACCAGATTTTCTATGTGACGTCTTAAACATTAAAACATATTTAAGCAAATTATTTCTTTTTAGCTCTAAATGAGTTATACAAAAAGCCCCCCAAACCGAGCAGCATTTTCTTGCATTTTCTGTGCCACCCTTGAGGCTGCATAATGATACTGGTGACAGTGGGAGTTTCTGTGGACCTGTCTTTTTTCATAAGCAGTGTGATGTGTTTTATCATTTGAGGATGAAAGGTGTTCTGGAGATAAAGCACCAATTTTAGATCTGAAGGTTGGGTTTGGGCATCTACTGTAGAGTTACTTTATGGGTGTGACTTCAATTCCCCTTCTGATAAAGTGGACCAAAAATGCCCTTTTTTTTTTTTTGAGGGAGAGAAATGATAGTCTGCCTATGGTATTTTTTGAACTGATCTGACCTTTTTCTCAAGGCTCTTGGCATTACTCCATGATAAATACTTTATTTAATGAAACTCCCAGGGCATCTCTGAAAGGCCAAAATCCTGAAAGTGGTATTTGTTGATTAGGTTCTATTGGAGATGGAGGTCTTAAGCTGTGGAAACTGACATGTGAGGATTATTTATTTTTTTTTTCATATTGTGTGTATTGTGTTAGTTGGTCAAACTGCCTTTTTTTCCCTAAACAAATAGATGCCGTTCTTTTCATTACATGCCTCTGCACAACCCAAATCCCAACTTGAGCAGTCAGCTTCTTCTACCTCATTGTTTTGGTTTGAAGTAACACAGCTCTTATGTGATGCTTTTCATCTCTAGCTCTCATACTTCACATATTGGGGTAAGTACTGCTTTTGTTTACAAACAGAGCGCAAGGAGCCTTTTCTCAAGGATATTTTGGTCTGGATTTCTTACGCACTTAAGGCTGTGTTTGAATGTAGCCCTTCAAGAATTGGTCGCATATGTTTCTTCTGCTGAATGCAGGGGGGAAGGAGGATGGTATTTCCTCTGTTTTAGAGGCAAGCTGTTGAGTCAGATGACTGGAAGATGGTGAGTATTACAAAAAAGTCAATTGCCTGTGTCTAAGAAGGTGGAGGATTAGAGATTATGCAGTTGGCGGGAAATCTGCAAAATGAAGGAGAGAATTGCTTGCCTCAATAGCAGCTTGAAAATTCCTTCTTTCTTTGAGTCTCTCTGTGCCCCTCTGTCTTAAAGCCTCTGTCATTCTTGTTGTGAAGTTCTTTTTCTTTCTGGGATAGTTCTATTTATTGCCATAGCTAGATAGGTAGAGAGGTGATATTATTTAAGCATTTCTTGTCAAATGAAAGGTCATTCTTGTAACACTTTTATTCATGAATGTATAGAGAAAAGCCCTTTTTTGATGGTAGTAGAACTTAATATACAGTTGTAACAATCTGTTAGGTTAACTTGAAAACAAATGAACTTGCATAAAAAAAAAGAATGTGAGGTAAGAGAACCTTCTGTGACATAGAAATGGCATACCGCCTTTGAAGTGTTCTTATTTCATTGTTACATCTCTCTAATGTTTCTATTCTTGTGACATCAAAGAGCTCAGAATTGTCGGAACAAGCATATTGTTGAAATTGGATGAATAAGTGAAGTCTGAAACTCTCATTCTGCATCATAATTAAGGTGAATGTAAACACAAAGGTGGGGATTCTTCATATCCTGTAGTGCACAAAACTGCTGTGAGAGGAATCTTGTGTTCTTTCACAAGTTTGCAGTGTCATGTTCTATTTTTACCCTATAATCTTTCATGTATGTAACTTCGGTCTAACATTGTTATGCCATCTAAGCGTAATGAGGTGAGTAGCCACTACATTACATACAATACAGTTGATGCAGTTTGAGTAGGCTGGCTTCAAAACTGCATGTAATATTTGCATCCTTGGTGATGCATTTTATGGCTGAGTGCTCTTGCCATTGTGAGAGTTACCAGAGTGCGTAAAATGATCTTGTATTGCTGCTGTAGTCAGATATCACAAAATTTGGCCTATATGGGGAACAGCATAATAATTCTCAACTGTGGGATTAAAGTTACTCTTTTACTGAAATATTTATGACCTAATTTAGATTGTTTTCTCTATTTGAGACCACCATCATCTGTATATGACTTTTCTTTGAAAATTGTGTGTAAAAATAGACTTTTATGACTGTTGTATCTGAAAGTGCCTTAGTAGGAATTTTGTTATGTGAGGATAACAATGGATTGATTTACTTCATGGAAGTTCTAGAGTTTAAGTTTTATTGGGCTATTCTGGATGTGGCTATTGTTGGGGAAAAATAGCAGTACATTTTTAGCCTTTGCCAACATGTCTGTGACAGATGGTGTCTTGTCTGTCAAATATGGATTCTTTCTGCTCTATAAATATTGATTAGAGAAAAAAAAAAAAAGTGGTGTTCCACAGCTTTAAAAAAAAAAAAGTGTCCTGGTTGATACAGGAGTGACTAAGGGATATTTATACAGGTCTTGGGCAGAACAGCACCAGGATGTGCAGAAATCAATATCTGAACAAATCAAAGATGGGCAGCTGTTAATTTTTGGGCGTTGTGGATGGTCTGTACTACTTTCAGAGGCCTTGTCCAATTCATCTTTCCTTTTCTGAAACACCCTTTCAACTTTTGTGATAACCAACTTTTTTGGGACAGGCTTGGTAGAACTTCTTGTGCCATTGTATGTGCTGCTTATCTTTTCTAATTGCTGTCAAGTTACAGAGCTCTATTGTGTGTTGGATCCCAAATGACTGGCTTATCTGATTCTTTGCAAGCAATGTGGGTAGAACTATGTCGTGTGCTACTGCCTCCGCAAGATCCTGCAGAGATTTGCTTCAGGATGGTGACTGGGTGTCCTGGTTTCAGCTGAGATAGCTACTAGAAAGGAAATTAACTCTGTGTTTTGGATTTCAGATGAGAAGAATGTTCATAATACACTGATGTTTTGGTTGTTCCTGGGTCATCAAGGACTTGCTAGATGCACAATAAGTTGGGAGGGGATGCAGCCAGGACAGCTCACCCAGGCTGGCCAAAGGGTTATTCCTTGCCATATGACGTCCTGCTCAGTATATAAACTGGAGCTGGCTGGGGGGGCAAATACGGCTGCTCGGGAATGAATGGGCTGTCAATGTCATGAATGGTGAGCAGTTGCCTTGTGCATGTCTTGTTCTGAATGTTAGATTATTATTATTATTATTATTGTTATAATTATCCTTATTATTGTTGTATCTTCCTTTGCTGTCCTATTAAACTATTCTTATTTCAACCCACAAGGTTTTTTTCCCTTTCTGATTCTCTCCCCCATCCCACTTGGGTGGGGGCTGGGGTGTGAGTGAGTGGCTGCGTGGTCTTAGTTGCTGGCTCAGGTTAAGCCATGACACTGGTATATTGCTGAAATCATCTTTTTCAGAGAGCCTTAGCACGTAATTTTGTTTGGTGTTCACACAAGTTACAGCTAAGTGCTGTCTTCAACTGACATTTCAATGGAACTTAAACTTTTTAGAGATAGAAACTCTTGTATGGTATTGCTGTCATTCTCATGGCATTAGTCATGTTCATTTAAGTTTATTAACCTTATATGCTCTTGATTCAAAGAAGGTATTTGGTACATAATTTATTTTCTTTAGGTGAATAAGTAGAAACAACCATGTAGACTTCATAGAACTTCTGCCGAGGTGTCCATTTCCATTATTTTGGCTGTCAGGTAATGTCAATGCTTTGCTTTAAGACAGCAGTCTTAAACATGCACTGTATGAAATCCTTGATCTGAAGGAATTTTCAGAAAAGTATAGTCTCTGCAGGCTCATCCTGACTTGATATTCCAAACCATGGTCTTTTGTAGCTAAGCAAGAAGACCCTTAGTGCTTGTAGGTTATGTGTTTCAAGTTCTGGGTGTTCTTTAGTAGATGGAAAACTTTCTGGATTGCTTGAGGGGAATTCTGAAATGGCTCTGTGACCTACGATACAATCATAGTGTTTTCCAGTCTGGGGAATGTAAGAATTATTGTATGTGGAGAAAAACTTTGCCTGAGTTGGATTTGTTTATCGAGTATATTGTTTCTTATATCTCAATGTGATAATTTTTAATTCTTAAAATAAGTAATTGGCTAATTCACAGAAAGAAATAGGATTTAAATTGTGTGGAGATGATTGCATTGCGCTTGCAGTGTAGTTAATATGGGAGATTAAATGCACATCCTTTTATGCATGTAAAATGTCCTTATATTGCTTTAAAAAATGGAGTTACCACTGGCATAAAACAGTCTCTTTCTGGGCAAGAAGCACTGCAATTAGTGTGAAAGTAGGTCATGCTTAGGAAAATGTGTGTGTAAAATACAGATCTCACTGGCAATAATTACAGAAAACTTGATGCTGTGATGTTAAGTTACATGCTGCAGCTTGAATATAGCAACTTTGCTTGCTGTTCTTGAGCCACATAGCAATTCACTGGAGGTTCACTTCTAATTTTGAAGTAAATGGATCAAAACTGCTGGTTAAACTAGGAAAAAGAGAATAACTACTAATTACAGTGCCTGCAGAAAAGTTTTTTTTCCTACTTATTTTGCGAGATTCTAAAATTGTAGCAGCATAGCAAAGTTTTAGTCTAGTTAAAATGAAAAGCCTCCTGCAACCTTCTGTTATTTTTTTATGTGTTGGCAACTCCATTACAAACATAAACAAAATTGCTAAACTTCTGAAAAACTCTTATTTCTAGCAGTCTACCCATGGGAATTAGGCTGGGTCTGCTCTTTTGAGGACATGACTTTTATATTTATAAAAATATATACTAGTTTATAAATCTAGTTAGGGAGTGCAGAACAGAGATCTAGAGTTTGGCTGACAGTCTCTGAATCCCATTCTCACTCTGCCAATATTGTGTTTTGTCCACTGCTATGGTAATAGGAGCAAAAGGTTATAAGGAAATTCTGTGCCAGAAAAGTGAGGAGATAGAGCTCTCAGGACACATAGGGAACAAATCTGTTGAATAAGATGCTGCTTTTGCCTAGCAGTTTTGAGCGTGAACTTTTACTGACTTTCATCCACTTCTTTTTATTGATCATGTTAGTTTGTTTAGTTAGACTTTATGTTTGAATCAGTTATGGCTGGGAATTGTTGAGTGTTCCCATTGCTTTCAGCAGATGCATGGTACAACAGAGCCAGCTTTTGGCAGCTGAGCATGGACAGCAAGAACATCTCCTTGCTCCTGCTCTCTTTCCAGCAAACCCTTCAAATTCGGGCAAGGAAAAAGGCCTGTTGTGATTTTTCAGAGTCTGACAAGAGTGTATTTGTGTCTGGTGATGTAATGGGGTGCAAATATGCATTCTGGGTGATAGGACTTCTGCATGTGTGATGATGTAGCATTGGAGGAGCTGGAGACTTTGGCCTTTAGATGGCTCTACAGTAGGCAAGAAAGGCTGTCCTGTTTGTTTGTTTAAAAGCAGAAAAAAAACCCAAAACCAAAAAACAAAACACAACAGGAGAGTTTAGGGAACCTTTAATGGAGAAAGGCAGGGAAGCCTCTTCTGAATTTATTTTTTTTTTTTGTCCTCTGCTTTAAGGCTGTTGAACTGGCACTGCAGCTCTCCCAGGCTCTGCTAATTTGAGCGTAAATCTCTAGGTTTTGGAGTTCTAGTATGCTGCCAATGGTTCTGTTGCCTCCTAGAGGAGTGCTGTATGTAGTGACTCTGTGTGCAGGTCTTTTAATTTGATCTCTACTTTTTGATACAGAATAAAAGATTTTTTTGTTGTTCTGGCAGATTGTGGGCATGTATCTGAAGACAGTTTGTTCCTTTAAGTATGTCTGAATTGGCAGCAGCTTAAAGTGCCAAGTAAGAATAAATTCAAACTTAGAGTTAACTGATCACTGTGAAGGGATTTGTGTAATCTGAGTGTGGTTATTTCATAGAAAGGGAAGAATGATTATGCAGATTCCTGCCCCCTGTTAGTTTAAGCCCTCTCTTCTATCTGCTACCTTTGAAATGTCATACCCCTGCTACCTGGCAGCTGTGCCACTTTATTTCTCTTAAAGCTGCTTTTTTTTTTTTCCCATAGTAATCAAAGGTAGCTGATTTAAAATACAGTAACCTTTAGAATGATAAAATTTTGTTGTGTGCTCATGTGAGGAAGTAGGGGCTGTGAATGGCAATTAAAAGACTTGTGTTAGCTGACTTGTGAACGTGGGAAGAGTTCTGAGGATAACAGGACTGTATTTGTTGTGGTCAGACAGGTTGTGTTCTTGGGTACCTTCCTGCTTTGTGCAGTGCCTGGTGCAATGGCACCCTGTGTAGTTGTGGTCACTGCAGGTGTCACTCCACGTTTGCCTCCCTCTCTTTTGGGAGTTATTGGCCGAATAGGGTGTGTATCTTCCCCCTATATGCTGCAGTTGCACTCTGGTAATTACAAGCTGTCCTGCCAATTGGTTAATTACATTAGGCTATAAACTGTGATGGTGGATGACATGGCTGCATGTCCTACTTAGGTGTTCTTGCTCTGGGATTGTAGTGGCTGGCAGTGGACAGTTGGAAGCAGAGCCTGCTTCTACTGCCACAGATAACTGCCTGTGATTCTGAATTAAAGCTGTTAGTTGGCCTCAGCCATTGCTGTGTAATGAATTGAATTGATAATTTGTGGTAGAATGAAGAAACTGGCAAAGTTGGGAAATAACTTGGATGTTATATAAACCCCTGTGACTGGATCATGTTTTGAGAGCTGAAGTAGCCATCCTGTCTTAGGAACAGCAGATCTTGTCAGATTTCTTGAAAGAAAGATAAAATCTGTTCATCTGATATTGCTAAAGAGAAAACAATTGGTGCGAATAACATTTTTTTGTACAGCAGAATATAATTCCTCTATGATTGCAGTTTTTCTACATTCTGAAGGCCACTTTGCATCCAAAAAGTAACTTTTGCAAATTTTGCAATGACTTCTTTTTTCAAGTAGCTGTAAAATAAAACTTGAGTTTAATTGAATACATCGATGATTTTTACTTGTACACTCAGTGAAAGCTCCACACACTAAAGTGCCCTTAGTGAATGAAGAATTGTAGAACAACAGCTACATGAGATGCTCGAGTTAAGCCTGTGGATCTTTGCTGATATTTCTAATGTTCTTCATTCAGCACATTTGTATTGGCATAGTCTCTTATGGCCATGAATGTGTCGATTTTGTACTGGTATTAAAGCCAATATTGTCCTTGTATTTGGCACTCTGATAATAACTATGTTGTTGTGTGAACTAGAAAATGATCCACTTCTCTGAGCTGTGTTATTGTAGGAAAGCGATAACAGTAGGGTGAAGCCTGCATTGATTAACGCAATGAGTAGTCTTAAATGCACATGGGGAATAGGTTTCTGTCTCTGTGGCTTGATTCTTGCACAAGAGCTACATCTGATGCTGTAAAGCAGTGATGAATAGCTATTAATATAACTACATGTTAACTACATTTCAGATGCAAACACATTTGGATACTATCATGTTGTTAGGTTTCTCATGATCTGTCATTTTAGACTATATAATTTATGTGTTAAACAAACCTTATTATAACCTTTTCTGGTAGGTTTATATAAATGCAGCATGCCCTGTTTATGGTGGTGAGTTTTTTTGCATAAACAGGACTTTGGCTCTGCTTTCAAATAAGAGGGACTTGACAGTTTTGGTGAGAGCAGGACATCTGCATTTGAAAACTGGTCATCTGTGCTTGTGAATATATGGAAATAAATACTATGTATGGTCCTGGTGATGGTTAAGGGAAGCAGATGATGCAGTGATGCTGGCAGCATGAAAACAGTGGCACAAGTGATTAGATGTCAGGGAAGCTGTGCTTGTCCACAGCTATCATTGTTACCTTTTTCTTTTGGGTGCGGTAGGCTGATATTCTTGTCATCAATTTCAAACCAGTGAGTTAGTTTTGTCCTCACTGGCAGCCTTGAATGCAGTATGTATTTTACAAAGTTGCTTTTCCATTTAGGAGGTTAGGCTTTTTATATTTTTCTTTGAATGATAGCTTTACTAGCTGTTAATCAAACCTACATTTTGAGGCTCAGCACAAAAATAAAAGTAGCAAATGAATCAACTGCAACCAAAGCAAAAGACTTCAATTTAATGTGAATGAGCTGATGGTGACCGCAGTGGATTATTGATACCAAATTTCAGATGGCTTAAAAAACAGCAAGTCACACTTACGATCAAGAAATTGTAGTGACATTTAGCACATCATTACAGTTTTTTAGT
The DNA here is from genome assembly GCF_036013475.1 of Columba livia. NCBI lineage: Eukaryota > Metazoa > Chordata > Aves > Columbiformes > Columbidae > Columba > Columba livia. The sequence goes on along the minus strand of NC_088608.1, from coordinate 38,198,114 downwards.
AATCTGAAAACCAGCCTGATGTCAGACTTTACAAAAGTATGAATAACAAGAGCACATTCCTCAACTAGTATGTTTGTTATTAGTATGCAGATAAATTAAGCTAAATTATCATAATTTAATTATAAAAATGGAAAGAAGCTTATTTATATTTATGTCATTGGGGTATGATTAATACAACTAACCTTTCATTTGGAAATGGCTTTCCTATTTTAAATATTGCATTTATTGTTTGCTCTTTGAATGTTGTTCAAAGTGTAAAATCTAATGATAGTTTTGATGCATTCTTCATTCTATAACTGATATATTCTGTAATTATTATATTTGACCTAAACATCAAAGTTCTGTATACACCTTTGTGGATTGCTGTGCTTAGCTTACTGTGTATCTCAGCTCAAAAGGTGATGTGTTTGACTACAGAATTCACAGCACTGTGAGGGTAGTCCTAATCTCATTTCTTCTGAGATGTATTCAGAAGAGTTTGCTTCAGCAATTTAACATTTAAAGGTGTTTAAATTTTAAAAGCACTTTAGTGAACAGCGAGTTCAATGCTTTCATTTAGGTGTTGAGTAGAGACTTTAGATGCAATTGTGAAGAAATGTACTTTTCAGTTTGACAGATGTTTATAAGGTGGGATGATTTAGGTGCCTGACCGTAACCTCTGTCTGTGCCTACACAGTCCACCCACAACTCAGGTTTCCTCGCAGTGCTGATTACTGCATTGTGTATTGTTGCTTCTGAGAGTAGCTCACTAATAAAAAAGGAGTCATGTCGCTAGGAGGCTTAACATGCTCCATTCTTCACAGATGGGACAAAGAATTGTCAAGCAGGTTATTCTAATTATAGTTAGCTGTGCAGATAAGGTTGTGTTAAAACTATTGTGAAGTAAAAATATTCTTTCTCAGAAGTCTACTGCTACCATTTCTATTAAGTTGTATGGCCAATTACCAAATTGCATTAATCTTGTTGCTTTCCCCATTGTGTGGTCTCAGTGTATCTTTGCTACTTGTGTATTCTTTTGAATACAGAGTAACAGAAAGTTGTCAGAGATCTTATCAGTGGGTTTGTGGGAGGGTATGTCCAAATAAGTGTTTCCCATTTGTGTCTGAAATGTTGTTTGCTTATGTTTCTTAAGATTTGATTAATTCATAATGTTTGTGGTGTAGAGTACATGCAAATGGCCAAGATGACTACCAGATCTCCTTAATGTTAAAATAAATGTATTTACACCTGAGTGAGTGTATTTACACATGGGGTGGTCAGGCTAGTCCTCCCACTTCCTAAAATAATGATAACAGCAATAATTATGCAAATAAACACTTGTTTAGAAAAAAATGTTTACATGTAGAGATGAATAGTTTAGAGACTATAGTATTACAGTTGACAGAGAACAAAAAGATCTACCCTGAACTCCAAGTACTTTGCAGCTCTGGCTCTACTAAAGAACAGGTAGACTGGAGTTGTCCTTGCACTCAATGTTCTAATAGAATACATTCATCCTTCTGCACATCCAAAGGGGAAACTTTGCAGTTTTCTGGTAATTCTATGGCATTTGGTTTTTTTGGGAGGTGCGAGAGATCTAATGCATCTAATGCATCTAATGCATCTAATGCATTTATAGACCAGCTACCTAACGAGTTGTATGGTACATGTATTGCATGCTGAAGATGAGTGGTTCTGGTACTGAAGGAGGAGTAAGGGATGTTCTTTAGCAAGTAAGTATTTAATGAGGTAGTTAGTTAAAACAGAAAGCTATTGTAGTTTTCACTCGCAGTTATGTAACTTTTTGGCATGATTTTGGCAAAATTATTGGATAATGATGCTCAGTTTTCTTCGCAGTCATTATTTCTGGCTTACGAAAGGACCTCAGAAAGCACTTGGGTGGGCTAAGCAAATACCATCTGTGCAGCTGAATAAATGTGTGTAAAATATTTAATTATGTATGAGGCTTTCAGTAACTTCAAGGAATTCAGCAACAAAAAAAAACGGAAAGGGTGATATAAAAGCATAATCTTCTATTTTTCACAGGAAACCTGAAGTGTGCTTTGTCAGTATTGCAGTTGTGCACATTTGGTACTGAATAGCACAAGCTTGTTGAACTTTGTGACATGCAGATTTTGTTATTGAGGCTTCTTGACGCTGATGCAACCTTAACAGAAACCTGAGGGGTTTTGCTTGCCTGCTTGAGTTTGTATTACCAGTAATCAAAAAAAACCCTGTTATGGTGATTAAATGAAGCTAATCTGTTTCATTATTAAAATTTCACTGTTACTTTTTTGTCACTTATATTAAATATTAGTTTTGCTTCACTCTAAACAGCACTGTTTTGAACAATAGCAAGATATGTATATGCTGGGAAAGTGACTGTTAGATTCTGCACACACCTTTCCATGTAGTTAGTCTGATGTCAGACTTTTTAACCGTAGTTTCCACTTTGACACCTAAATATTACGACATAAACACATTGTACACTGAAGAGTTGATTTGCATATGAATTGAGATTTTTTCCATTCAGAACACTTATTTTTTTTTTCTAAGGGGTTTTTAGGTGTAGGTTGGTTGTGAGGGATAGTAGTCTCAGAAATTAAAAGCTCTCTTTTCCCCACCCAGGTCCAGACATTGTGGCTCATTTAGTAGAAATTCTTGTATAAATTTTGTTAGCTCAGCTGAAGACTTTGAACTTCTAAGTTGATGATGACTGATGGTTAAATATTTTTTTTAATTACTTTTTTTTTTTATAGAACTAGAGCAGGAAAGACACCTGAGAGCAGGAAAATACATTAAATCTTCAGTTCCTTTCTAGCCCTGTTGTTTGTGCTCCATATGCACATAATATTTCCTTTTATAATTCATATAGCCAAATTATTATGAAATTTTCCATACCTTTCTGCATATTTTATTCTCTCATCTGCCCCACGCTTTCAATTCAATATATTTTTTTCTTCTTTGAAATTTCTTTTTCTATGGCTTGTATCAATTAAAAAGTTTGTATTTTCCTAGGCAGGAGAAAAAACATTGAGAGGTTTAATTCCTAAAGTAGAGGGATATCTAATATAGTCAGCAGTCCAAACCATTTCTTACTCAAATCTCGTAATGTAATTGTGCTATGTAAATGAAACTGTCAGAGTGGATAGAAAAAATGATGGTGGGCTCTGCATCCTGGCATGAAAAGTGGTCATGTTTGCACTTAGTGCAGCTTGAACTCCACATCATTTCTAATGCTAGCAATTTGGGTTATACAATCTTGGATCTTGAAGAGGAGGTAGGTGAGAATGTGGTGCAAGGCCCACCTACGAGGTCACATGGAAAGAGGCAGTTGACCCCATGCATCAAGACTGCCTCAAATAAAAAAGAAAGAAGAGTAATAGCAGTAGGCAGTTCCCTTCTGAGAGGGACGGAGGGCCCAATCTGCAGGGTTGACCCTCATCGTAGAGAAGCGTGCAGTCTACCTGGAGCCCGGATCAGGGACATCACCAGGACACTCCCCAGCCTGGTGCAACCAACAGACTACTACCCGCTGCTGATCTTCCAGACAGATGGGGAGGAAGCTGCATCCCGCAGTCTGACAGGAATGAAAAAAGATTTCAAGGCCTTGGGATGGATGGTAAAAGAGTCTGGGGCTCAAGTGATATTCTCTTCCCTCCTTCCAGTTTTGGGTGATAATATAGGAGGGAATAGAAAAATTCAGTCTGTAAACAATTGGCTACAAGACTGGTGCTACAGGCAGGGCTTTGGGTTCTTTGATAACGGCTGGTTTTACAAGACACCAGTCCAAACAGTGATAGGTTCTCCTGCCCCTCTACTCTGCCCTGGTGAGACTGCACCTGGCATATTGTGTCCAGTTGTGGCCCCTCAGTTCCAGCAGGACAGGGAACTGCTGGAGAGAGTCCAGCGCAGCCACCAAGATGCTGAAGGGAGTGGAGCATCTCCCGTGTGAGGAAAGGCTGAGGGAGCTGGGGCTCTTTAGCCTGGAGGGGACTGAGGGGTGACCTCATTAATGATTACAGATATATAAAGGGTGAGAGTCAGGAGGATGGAGCCAGGCTCTTCTCAGTGACAACCAATGATAGGACAAGGGGTAATGGATTCAAACTGGAACACAAAAGGTTCTGCTTAAATTTAAGAAACTTCTCGGTAAGGCTGAGAGAACACTGGACCAGGCTGCCCAGGGGGGTTGTGGAGTCTCCTACTCTGGAGACATTCAAAACCCACCTGGACACCTTCCTGTGTAACCTCATCTGGGTGTTCCTGCTCCGGCAGGGGGATTGCACTGGATGAGCTTTTGAGGTCCCTTCCAATCCCTGACATTCTGTGATTCTGTGAATCTAATATAAAAATGAGAAATATTTTCAGGTGAACATGTGTATCATCACTCCTGATCTATGTAAGGCTTTTTTGTCATGGGAAGGTGGAAACTTAATATTTCTGCGGTGTCTGATAGCAAGCGCACACTAGTGCACCGTGTGTCCAATACATGCCTTTTCTGACTGAACTTGAAGTCTGTGCATTAGTAGCTGACTTGAATGAGTTTGATCTTCTCCTTATATCTGAAAGCCCAGTTTTGTATATACCAGTCACTAGTCTGTGTAGTATGACTAGCTCTCAGACTGGATCCTCCCTGTGCAGTATTTCTATCTAGTCTATAGCTTCGTTTTGTTTCCTGGAGGAGGCAAACCAACTGTTTCAGTAGTGGGTGCTTCCTGCAAATAGCAAATGTTCTCCGGGGGGAGCCGGGCAGAGCAGTGGCTGCTGCCATGTCTGGGAGCGTGGGGACCATTTCCCGCTGCAGCAGAGGAGCAGCCAACACCATCCTCGCCTCATATGTGCCTGGCAGGAGCATCAGATGAACTCTCTGCTGTGAGTTAAAATGGTGCTCTCACCCGCTGCTGAGAGCAGGAGAAAAGATGCTGCTTTGTGACTCAGCGTGGACCACCCGATGTGTACATTGTGTGGAGAAAAATGATAAACAGAATAGATGCTAAGCTGCTGCATGGAAATTGGATAACGTGGGCACAGAAGACATCAATGGTCCAAACATTTTATCTTTTTAAGGCTGTGAAGATGATCCAGCTGTGATGCTCAAGTATCTTCTTAATATTGTTTGAAAAGTTGAAGCTGGAAGTTTAAGAGGTGGAGATGCAACAGCAGTCTTAACAAAGTTAGAGGAAAAAATTGAGGGAAATACATGAGACACTGTGCAGAGGTGTTGTAAAAGATAAAGAAGTTGTAGGTAGGGGGAGGCTGACAGAACTGCAGTGATGTCTACTTTCCACTACTTGTTCCTTTTCTTTAGCGAACAGAACAACTCTTATAGTTCTTCCCTCCTTATTCTTGATAGTGTGCTTCCCTGTGTTTTAGTGGCCATACGGTGGTTTGGATGAGGGAAAACTCATAATTTGGTTTATGGAATAGATCATTTTCATCTGGGACTTGCCTCCTGGTCTAGTTCACTACAGCAAAGGGAGTGATCAGTTCGGGGACCTCTGCTCCTGCAGGTACTGCTGCTGAAACTGGAACCTGAATCTCCATAATGTGATTAGTTGCTCCTACCATAATTCAGCAAGCATGATCTGCTCTTCTTTTGTGCCATCTACTTTGTTTTGCTAGTGCAGGTGTTTGCAAGTTTGCATGGCAGGGAAGATAGTGGAATTGGCTGAAGTTTAACATGACCATTTGTTTCTTAGGTTTTTTGTAAACTAGATTAGGTACTCAGTCCACCATGTGGCCCTGAAAATCCAGTACTGTCACAACTGAGTGGATGTGTTAGGATGAGGAATGAGAGGCTGCCGATGTTGGCAGTGTTGTAAAAGACTTATTTGTCAAACAGTGGCTTTGATGTCTTAAATCTAATTTTTAGAAAAGTACAGATAAAGCTGATCTAACAGGTGGAAGCATTGCTTCCCTGCGAGTGGTGTGTGTGTAGATATTATGCTGCCCATTTTTTTCATAGGCATGCAGAATTTTATGTATGTGGGTGCTAGATATTTCAAAACTTTAAAACTAAGAGATATTCAATGGTCTGTTTCATGCCATTTAATTGAGGTCATTGCACTGAAAACACACTTGCTACCAGTTCTTGATCATGCTGACTGTAACGTTTCTGAGAACTGAAGGGCTTCTAGGGATCCAATTAATATCCCTGGGTATTCATGTTAGCAAGTTGTTCTTTTTTGAGAATGAACATAGCAGAACACGTTTCTCTTGTTTTCAGTATTCTCCATAGAAACAGTATTCCATCTGTAACTGAACCTACTGTACTCTCAGTTTGATTAGGGCCATATTAGTATTTTTATCTTTCACTTGAGAATTTTGATAGGCGTGGATATTGAAATAACTTTTTGCCTGCCTTACGGTCAGATATGAAGCATATTGGCCAATATTTCGGTGTTCTAAAGATCAGAGTATCACATCTTAGTCTGATGAGGTTTATGTCTGAATTTGGTTTACTTATAACTTGAAATCATGATCTTATTTGCAGAAATCCCTTCAGTTCCATAGTTACATCGTTATCAGTGTACCATTTAGTTGTCTAAATCCGTTGCTAGGTTTGAGCATGGCAGCAGTTGTAAGCAGTATCATTTGATGTCTATCAGGAGTGTGCATGGGGAACTTATTACGTAGGACCACATGATAAGATAATATCTTGGGAAATCTGCTTTCCATAGTGAAAAGTTACATTTCGTGCCAAGCCCATTTCAAGTTAAATTTTAACGTTTATTATTATATCTCCACAGGGGAACTTTAGAATCGCTATAACTATTCTAGACTGTTTTTCCTAGTTGCTCTGTGAGACCCAAGTTTTCATCTCTTGAAAATTTTTAGGGTAAACTCAATTGTTCTAAAATGCTGTCATTAATTTTTGTTGTTGTTGTTGCCAAGTGGCTTGACAACAGTAGATTCAAATAGTCATTTTAATTTGAAAATTGAACATGTTCTGCAACTCTTAGTATACAGGGAGAAAGTTCAAAGTAATTTTGCTGTGCCAAGTATGAGTGGAGTTTGCTTCAGAGAATTTGGGGCTCTGTATAAAGGGACACAGAGCAAATCATAGTTGTTCGGGTTGTCATCTAGATACACAAACTCGACCTCTCAATCAAAAGTGATTTTTTGCTAATGAGAGTTTCAAATTTATTTATAGGATTGTTATATGAGTTTAACGTGTTTGAACATTGAGAAACCAGTTCCTGTTGGTTTGAACTGGTGTGAATGGGGGTGACTTGAATTTAGCTGTTAGGCTACATCAGTTTAAAGACTAACTCTGAACACTTACTCATATTTGTGCTTCTTTAAGCAGTAAAACCATAGCAGAGGCTTATAATTTCTAAAATGATAGATTGTTTTCCTTTTGTTCTCACTTTGGCTGTTAATGACAAAAATTGTGTTTGCTGGCTTCTACTCAGCTATTCTGGATGTACAGTGTGCTCATGTAAATCAGCAGTTTCTGCTCCTATAAATAGACTTTGTCAGCAGCTGCAGAGCAAAACAGACAAGCTTCTGGTCATTTTTGTTATTGCCATTCAGAAATGGTTTGAATAGCTGTGGAAGTGTCCTGTGGTATGTATGCCTGCTGCAGTGATATTTGCAGACTGAGCTGAGGTTATGAGTAGGAAGAGGGAAAGAAGTAGTGCATTTAGAAGCCAGCAGTGTGAGAGCGGAGGCAAAGAGCTCTGTATTCCTTCATTTGGGAGTCCTTAAGCTGCCTGTTTTGTGAATAATATATACATGAAATAACGTTATGAACTGTAGTATTGTAATAGCACATGAGAGTAGAGAACGTTTGTCAACTGTTGCTTTAGAAACACGACCCTCAACCTGTGAGGTGGCGAATGATCACCTAAAAGTAAAATTCAGTGTATTCCAAAGCCTTGGAAACTGGCAAATTTCTTAGCATCTTAGTTGTATGTTTTACAAGTGTTTTAATCTGTATTCTTTGTACTGAATTGTATCTTAGTGGTGTTGAATATTATTAAAGAAGAAACATGAGATCCTGTCAACTAGAATCACAGCTTATTATTTTTAATGTTGTTTGTAATGTTATGTGTTTTTTAAACTTCTAATGGATATATTATGGCTTGATAGCCTAAATATTTTAGGTGCTCTACTACTACAAAAATGGATCGTACTAATTCTTCATAGAGTAAAATACTGACAATGTGAAAAAGCACAAAACGTTTTAAAAATATGGACTTTTAAAAAATTATTCCTCTCACATTTTAAATCAGCTGCCATTTTAAGGGAGTAATTGTAGTTCATTCACTGTGAATGACCATTTGTGGCAATAATGAGGTCTAAAAAACTGGGAGACATGAGGAATCTGGTATTTAGCAGATCCTTGCAGGCTGTTATGAGATCAAATTGAAGTACAAAGTTTAGAAGACCTAAACAGTAAGTATCTCAAGTTTAGTGCTAAAATACAATATAAAAAGTTGCACTTCATAGTAAGTATTTCCAGAAAAGATGAACATGTTGTGTGGTAGCTTAATTCCTTTAGAAAAGTAGAAACTCTTAAAATACAGAGTTAGTATCTTTTGGGGAATGAACAGAAAGGAGGAACATTCTAACATTTATTTCTGCTTTTAGTCAGCAGATAAGCAGCGAGCCCTGGAAGAAACCAAAGCCTACACAACGCAGTCGTTAGCAAGCGTAGCCTATCTGATCAACACTTTGGCCAACAATGTTCTCCAGATGCTGGATATCCAGGCATCCCAGCTTCGACGCATGGAATCTTCAATCAACCATATTTCACAAGTGAGACTTTTTTCCTGATTTTATTTTTTTTTCTCTTTGTTCTTGAATGTACACAGCAAGTAAAACTCTCACCTGAACATTTTGTGAATAATAGTCACATTTAAAACAGAAGGATACATTTCTTCTCATACTAATTCTGAGAATTGGTCTCATTATGTGACTGTGTATGTGTGTTAGTGTGAACGTTTTGCACAGGATAAGAGATTAAATGTATTCTTGGCCAGTTCGTTGTTTGGAGAGGGGTCCATTCTGCATAAATGAAAAGCACAGAAAAATTGCTAATGGAAAAATCAGAATATTATGTTAAGGGACATACTAAGCTTTCTAGCTCCCATTAGGTGACTTGCTGTACTTGGTATGTATCTGCTACAGGTGCTTAAAATTAAAAGAAAGAAGTATCAAATGGATGGCAGAAAACAATAGTTGTCATATTTTTACTTGTCCTGTCACTGTAATACTGGTACCTGATGACAAAAGCATAGATGACAGGAATAGTTTGCTCCTGGGTTTTCTTAATAAAAAGTAGTTTGCAATGACATGAACAGAAGGCAAAATTAATGATTCAAGTTTGTGTATGACTACAGAACACCTGCTGTTGTTTGCAGTTTTTCTGGGCAGCAGTAAACTAAGCTACTGTTGTCAGGAACCCACTGATGGGAGAATTTTGACTGCCAGAGTGGGCTGAGGATAGATGAGAGATTTATTGGAGGCTTACATGCTAATGATGGATTAAAAGTGAAATTGAGAACAATGAGGTCGTGCTTTCTGTTTGGTGCTGGTTTTTTGTTTTGTTTTTTGTTACTGGAGAGTTTTTTGGCATCCCTACTGAGCATTTTGTGTCTTATTTGACCAGTGCATTTTGGCTGCTAGAGTTTCTTAATCTCCATGAGGTAACATCATGAATTAAAATAAATAATACTGTGGTGTTTAGAAAGACATTTGGAAGTAGGAGCCATATAAGGTAGGAAATAAGCAGATTGAGCTGATATTTTAACTTGCTGGTGCTGAAAGGATTGCTAAACTAGTAGAGGCCTGAACCAGCAAAATAAGTGAATGATTTTGTGCCAGTTTAGTGACCAGAATTGGTTCATGGAGGGGTCAGATGAATTCCAGAGCAGGTGACAAGGAAGGGCTGGGGACGACTTCCCTTTTGCTAGCAGTATGCTGTTAGGTTGCCTCAGTTAGCTCATGCAACTGCATCCTCAAAAATAAACTGAAAAGTTTGATTTCTTCCATTATATGCTTCTTGATACCCTATGGAAAAGTAAATTCATTTTTTTTCCCAGAAAACGTCACAAATTACTCTGTGTGTGCATGTGTATGTGCTGTGTGTGTGTATATGGGCGTGTGTGTGCCCTTGTGTGTGTATTCATGTGCTTCTAGACAGGCTAGTGCCAGCTGACAACTATTTCAGTTATTTAAAAGCCTGACACAAAAGATAGCATATGAATAAAAAATATTCAGGGTTTACTGAAGTTTACATTTCATAGGTGTGGAAAGTTAATTTTGTCACACAGTTTCTGTAAAGGAACTTTTGGGGAAAGAGCCATAGCATTTTAAGTATTTTGCTTCTGAGAAGCTGAGGTGCTAGGTTAGTGTCTTTGGTGTTTATACAAAATGGCTAGTTAGTTAAAATAGAACACTCAATCACCAGTGCCCAATACCTAATGAAGATGTATCTACCAAAATTCATAGGCTGCCCTTGACCAACCAAGAAAAAGTTGTGGGGTTTTTCTTTTAATATTGCTGTAAAATTGAAAATTGAGGGTTTTTTTGTTGTTGTTTTTCTCCTTCGTGGTTGGGATTTTTTGTAGGATCCCTTCCAAATCTTCAGGGAAGAAACTGTATCAGAGGAGAAGGCTGTGTTTGAATTTTGGCTTTTATGTACACGGAGTATGTTGATCTAAGGAACTTTATTAAGTTGAATTCAATATATTCAGAAATGGCTTCATCCTACAATACCAGTGTTGTAGCTGTTTCATTTGTCTTGATTTTGGTAGTTATTTTTCTCTAAAAAATAAATTTCTTTTGTCACATTTTCTGTGTAATAAATAATGCGTTTTCAGGAAATTTGATTCTGATTCTGTTACAAGCCTAACATGAGAAGACATCCTTGGTCTTTTTTTTGTATGTTTCAGTCTTTTTTACATTGGCCATAAAGTTTAGTGGACTGTTTCTAGTACCACTTAAAATGCCTCATAGTATAACACCTCATTGCCAAACTCTCCTTTCAGTCAGTCTGAACTGAAATGGTGTCAGTAATGTAGAACAGATAACAGGCGGTAATTACAATCTGCTCACTGTATTGATGCTTTGGTCGGTAGCTGTTGATATTTATGTTAGGAAACACTAATGCAAATTATGATACCTGGGTGTGTAATCCTGCTTTTAATTCTGATTTGGAATTCCACATATTCTCCAAAGAAGGGAGCAAAATCATTTGGCTCTTAGTAAGAAATTTTTTTTCAAAAGTGCTTGTTTTGTTCAAGTGTGGCTCAGACTAGAAGAGACATGATTAGAAGATTAAACATTCTAGTTCTCAGTTCATTGATAGAATGCCAACTTATATGACTTTCTATGTTTCCTTCTAAATGCCAACTTAATCAAAGAGCTGACAAGGAAGCTGATAATCATTTGTGGTTTCTCAGATTATATATAGATCCTCAATAAGGAAATCATTACTATTGAAACTATTTTTATGCAAGTTATTAAATTTGGAATTACTTTGATTTGTTCTAAAAGCTGATGAATCCATTCTTATTTGCCTTCTTGAACCTTGTCCAGAACTACATGTTATACAGGGTTTCATATTTGGCAGACAATTTAAATCCTAAATACAGTTCATCTGTATAAATATTTATACTTGTTAAAAAGATGGTGTTAATTTTACAGGTTAGCAAGCACTGCAAAATGTGGTTAACGTCCAAATTCTTTAAATCAATCTGGCAGATTTTCAGGTTTTAATAATGTTTTTTTTAAAACTGAATTGTAGAAATCCACACAAACAGACTGACAATAACAGACTGATAACTTTAAATTAGAATGTTTTGAGACGAGGAAGAAATCAAAGCTGCTGGAGACTTTTATTTCTGAAATGTCGTTACAGTTTAGACGTTCAAACTAACTTAATACTTCAAGTGCTAACTTAACAAGTGTTAACTTAATACTTCAAGAAATTTCAGTTGCAGGTAGAAGAGGCTATTTCTCAAAACTCTGAGTTCAGTGACTTTTAAGTGGTAAATAGTGTTACCTTTGGAATCCCAGAAATTATTTAATGGTTTTTCTATTTTAATCTTTACACATCTGGAGGCTGTTTTTATTGAATTCAGTATGGAAACTTGATGTTTCCAAATGGCCAGAAAATTCCTAATAGAAAAAGAAAAGGCAAAAATGCAGCTGTTTATACTTCCCCCCCCGCCTTAAGTTAGCCCTTGCTTTATTGTAGATGTCTTGGAAAATGTTTGAAAAGATGATAGTAATGAGCCTGACCTCTAACAAACTGTTATTTAAAAGCTTTTGCCAAAGTTCATGGAGCTATGGGGTGAAAAAAAAGTGCGTAATAATGTTGTCAGGAGTCTGAAAGTCCTTGTTAGAAAAGAGTGGTTTAAGTTAAAGATGGGCACAGTGTATCCCATCTGCAGTAATTACCTGTGTCTTGAGGAAGTTTTCATTTTCTTTAATAGCATGTTAATCTTTGTTCCTTCCTTAATTAGTCAAATACCTCAAATGTTCCTTTTTGCTGCTTTATAGGTGTCTTAAGATATAATGAGGTGTCTTAAGATCTAATGACTCCAGTAGTCTACTAAGCAAGAAAATGAAATTTTTGAAAAAGCGAAATGCTTTTCGATACTATTTTAGGAGTACGTACCAGAATTAGGTGCCACTTTCATACATGAATCATTATGCAAGAGAATTCCCATTAGATGAACTTAGGTTTTAGTAAGTTTTTATGCATTTCATTGTTTGTTCATGTAGTTGAGCCTCACTGATCACCATAATACTTAAGGAAACTGGTTGGACTCACAACTCCTATGAATAATTAAAAAACCATGCTTTTCATTCATGGAAACAAATATCCACAGTGCCAAGATACTGTCACTACAGTCACATGCACATTAAATATCTGTTCTCACATAGAATTTATGGATATTAATAATTGCATAAGTAAATACTAAAATAACATATTTAAATTTGCAGAGGTCAAGCACTTGAAATGCAGAGAGAAGAAATCATCTTCCCAACATTGCACTCATTACTTTCCTTCTAATTTGGGGGTTAAAATTAGGCACTGCTCTGCCCTGGTGAGACCACACCTGGCATATTGTGTCCAGTTGTGGCCCCTCAGTTCCAGCAGGACAGGGAACTGCTGGAGAGAGTCCAGCGCAGGGCAACAAAGATGCTGAAGGGAGTGGAGCATCTCCCGTGTGAGGAAAGGCTGAGGGAGCTGGGGCTCTGGAGCTGGACAAGAGGAGACTGGGGGGTGACCTCATTAATGTTTACAGATATATAAAGGGTGAGTGTCAGGAGGATGGAGCCAGGCTCTTCTCAGTGACAACCAGTGACAGGACAAGGGGTAATGGGTGCAAACTGGAACACAAGAGGTTCCACTTAAATTTGAGAAGAAACTTCTTCTCGGTAAGGCTGAGAGAACACTGGCCCAGGCTGCCCAGGGAGGTTGTGGAGTCTCCTTCTCTGCAAACATTCAAAACCCGCCTGGATGCCTTCGTGTGTAACCTCATCTGGGTGTTCCTGCTCCAGCGGGGAGATTGCACTGGATGAGCTTTTGAGGTCCCTTCCAATCCCTGACATTCTGTGATTCTGTGATTCAGTACCTGTGAGACATCGTACAGTGTAGCATAGAGTTTGGAGGAGCAGCTTCTGGGGCAGCTGAGCTTTGTTTCACATTCTAGGAAATGGTATCAGAGGTCTGTGAGACAAAGAGCATGCAAAGAACAGTTTAATATTTCTGCAGGTCTCTAATGACTTGTCTAGATCACGGATTAAGTCTGAGATAATGCTGCAGTCCTATTAAACATGAGGCTGTTCTCCAAGCTGTCGCAATCGCATGCTGTTAGCTTATCAAGAAAGTATGTGCTTTCTAACTCCTCCTCACGAGGTGAGGATTCTGTAGACGATCTCTTTGATATGACTGCTGCTTGTTCCAAAGCTGCTTTTTCCAGTATGCTGCAAAAGCAAAGGTCTGACACAGAGAAGGGATAGAAACCTGTGATGGAAGATAAAATACTGATCATGACCCTGATGCAGAATGGTACACTTTTGGTTCTCTAGCCTGGAACGTGTTCGTGTGCTCTGTTTGCAATGATATTTGTACAATCAATACTATTGTAAGAGCCGTGAAGATCTGATCTGCACTGTTGCATTGGGGCATAGTATATAGACCTGGTCATCACAGGGAGCTTCAGGAAGGACTTCAGCAAATTTGGTTGGAAAGTCATTTCGTTGTTAAATAGTCGTAGAAATGAAAATCTGTTAAGCTTGTATGAACTACAAATTTCTGTAGAGTTTATATATTGAGCAAATCCAAGTGGGTTTTTGTGAGGGTGATGGCAGATGTGTCCTAGATAGTTTAACTACTCCTATTAAATTTCAAATAATTGCTCAGGAAACTGAAGCTTTCCAAAGTGGGGGTTGCCAACATATTTTGACCTTGACTAATCTATTTTTCTGTCGCTTTGTTTTGAGAAATAGTTGTGCAGCTTTGGTAGAAACCTTACAGTTCTAGGCAGGTGGTACTAGAGGTGGCAGAAATGTACACAACAAAGCCGTATTAAGTGCTTAATTTCAGCAAAGTTGCAAGATCTTGAAAATATGTTGCTGAGAAATACTAGGTAATCTTTATAGATAGTAATTTGATCTTCCATATAATGGCCCTGGTATTTCTGTAAATTCTTCTCTGGAAAGAATGTGAAGGAATGACTTCTTAGAAGTAGGGATTTTTGTTGTTTGGTTGGTTGGTTTTTGTTTGTTTGGGGTTTTTTTAGTTTTTTGTTTTGTTTTTGTTTTAAAGATGATGACGGTTGCACAAGATAATACAGAGTCTGTTTTGCCTGTTTTGGTATCGGTAGCATAAACAAAGAATTAACAGTGTAACCAACCCCACTGCCCCATTCCCTACCCAAAGAAAACTACAATTTTAAAAAGTGTGTTATGAAAATGAGTTCTCATTTGTACCTATTCCTTATTTGCCATAGAGCCTGTCTTCTAACTGTGAAAAGTGTTTCTGGTACCATTCATAATCACTGAAGTGCTAACAAGAAATCCTATGGATGTTTAGAAATACTAATGGTGGTGATTCTGACTGTTTTCTTACTTTTTTTTTTCAGCTTACATCTAAAAGCTTTGTTCACTGTGGCAAATTTCCTATAAGGAAAACTGCTCTGTGAGCAAGGAATTATTTTTGTTTCAAATGATGCAAGAAACTCCATGCACTATGATTAGATATATATATATATATATATATATATATATGTATTTTTTTTCCCCCTGGAAGGGGGAAGTAGACTTTTTGGTAGCTTTTTTTCTAGTCTTGTTACCAAATAAGATTCAAGTATGTGGTTTTAGGCAATGAGTTTTCAGCAGGGCTTTGTCTTACACTGGAGGTTCTCCTGTGATACTTGTAATATGTGGAGGGAGGAATTTTCAGTGTCGGCCTTAGACATTCAAAGTAGAGGCTCTGGGTTTAACCGTTGGCTTCACTGTGGATAAAGTAGGACTGAGCACCTTCTAAAATGTAATGATTACTTGCGATGAGTGATTTGTAATGACTGAAACACCTTGTTGGTTTGTCCGAGTGAAATTTTATTCTATCATATAAGTCCTAGTTCAGCAAACCAGTTTACAGTTTAAGAAAATCTGTTAATTGTTCAGTTTTCAGGCCATAAAAGTTAAGGTTTGGGAAGGTATCCTTACCACTTCATGTAGTTGGAGAATACTTCAAAGACAAGCTTAGAGAGCAACTGTAAAATTGAAAGGGATAACTGAAGGAATATTATAAAACAGTGTCAGTAAATTAATGGGAACTAGTAAGAATGCAAAGGAGAAGGAATTTTGCTGAACTGTAAAGAATGAGAATAGCAGAAAACCTGAAGAACCCGTAGCTATTAGTGTGGGTTTAGAGGTGCCAAGTTCAACAGTAAATTGAACAAAGATGGTGTAATCAAATATATGTAGTGATATGTTTAGCAGAGTACACAGAGATCTTTGAAACATTGGAACTGATACAATTTTTTTTATACTGACTCTGTATTCAAATGCATACCGCTGTTAGTAAATACACTGCGTCTTTTGTAGACGGTGGACATTCACAAAGAGAAAGTTGCTAGAAGAGAAATTGGTATCTTGACTACAAACAAAAACACCTCAAGAACTCACAAAATCATTGCACCAGCTAACTTGGAGCGACCAGTTCGCTACATCAGGAAACCTATTGATTATACAATTCTAGATGATATTGGACATGGAGTGAAGGTAGGTGATATTGTTAAAACAGCCAAACTGCAAATACATTGTCTTTGTGTATTTTCAAAATAACCTGCTGCTTTTCATGGTACTATACCAGTTTCTCCTTACCTGGCCAGTGTGTCTATAAACATAAGAGGAGTCCTTGCCCATTTCTGTTTCCTTATCCTGGTGTTTCTAAACCTTGCAAACCCAATGAATCTTATTTCTGAGGATATTCGGGACTGTGGGTCTCGCCTTTTAAAATGCTTCTGAATGTCTGCTTGTGTGATGCTGCAATTGTTATTTGACTCAGTGGCCAGGGATATACCTGGGGGCTGAAAGGCCAGTGACCATCACTTTTCTGCCTGAATTAGCACCACAAAGTATGACCCAGCTGTAATTGCTGCTGGTTTACTTTGAAGCTCAACCGAATAAAGGGTTTGCATAAAGGAGTATTACCTGCTCCCTTTTCTTCTTTCTGTCAGTCAGTTGTACCCGTATCCTGTGATGTGCTGTGTTAAAGTGAGCTCTCTACAACTTCTGCGCCATATGGAGTTTCAGAATGGGAATATTGCTGCCAGGTTCGAAGCCAGCTGGTTATCCCTTTCAGACTAGGAAAAAACGAGGAATTTCAGGGCAAAGATCAGACTGAGACACAACTGGTGGCCGTTTTAAGCAAGTGTTAGATCAGTGTGCACGACAGCAGTAATGTCATGTGTGAGATTAGTTAGGCGTTTTTTAAAAGCATGTCCTGAATGTAAACACAGTCTCAGCAGGTCTGAGCTCATTGTTAACTTGTGCTGCCAGGAAAACAAATACGGGAATGAGAACACTGACAGTGTTAAAGTTCCAGGAGAAGAAAGGTAAATAGCACAAAGTGGTGTCATTTTTACATGACAAACTAACAAATCTGTGAACTTGTTAAGTAGCAGTAAGGTAAGATGCTTCTTCCAGTCAAAGTACACCAGAATTTCTTTTGCTTGACATCTAACTGGATTAGGTTATCGATGTTGTTAAAATGGCAATAGGTTGTTTAACCAAATTCTTAAAATTCAAATTCTGAACAGTCCTATTTAAATATCTTTTCCAAGCAATTTTATTCAAGGCTTTCTCAACATCCTGTTTGTTAATGGAAAGTGGTTTTTCTGCATTTCTTACCAAAAGAGTCAGTTTCAGTTTGTAACCCTAAACACATTTTAAAAAGACAAGTGACTCTTTAAGCTTAATTTGGAAAACTAAACCAAGCAAAAAAGACTCAGCGTTAATAGCTATAGATTTGACCAGTAAATTAGTACCAGTCTACTGCCAATTGTTATAAATTTTGAATTTATGCAGGTCAGCAGAACTCCTTCTGGATATGGATGGAGCATATTAACCTGTAGGATTACTGTTGCTAATATTTTAATGATCACTTTTGTTTTAATAAGATTATTTTAGAACTCATTAAAGAATCATTTGTAATTGCTCTGTAGCACAACCTTATTTAGTACTGGCTCTAAACCATTAAAATTGATGTCCCACTTACCTCAATGTAGCAGAATCATACTCACTGTGATGCAATGAATTACGTTCTTCTGAAAGAACATAGTTCATAAAATGGATGATGACTCAAATGCGTATTTACATCCATTTGTTATGCTTGTGATATGCTTGAAACATGTTACAAATGATATTTACAATGTACTCAATTTATCTAGAATATGAATAAGTATTGTGTACTTGTGAAACAGTAAGCAGAGAACTTGAAATCATACTATCCTTAACACTAAGATCCATAGATCAGTTCCAATGAGGTTAATCCTGTGTTCAGCACAGAAGAATGAACCATTCTTGCTGATGAGAAAGTGACCAGTTGTCCTTATGAACCTGTTCTGTTTGAGTAACTACAGATTAGTTTACTAGATCTCCTGCTGGAGAGCAAAGAAAAAAAGAAAAGGCATAGGAGCTTTAAATTTCCCTATTTATAGCTCTTTATTGCTTGACCTGTGGCACTTTTCCCTTCAAATAGCATTAAAGTTCCAGATATCATCAGGGTGCCTGAGTTTGCATTCTTTGTCCTCCTACTTTTTCTGCTATGGGGCTTCTCCTCTAGTACTTGAACCCAGAGTTATGCATTGTCAAGGCAATCAAAGAGTTAATGCAGTATGCAGTGAGCATTCAGTGTAACCCCTGGGAGATGGCAAACCGATCAGAGAATGTTACAGGAGAAAAACGCAGTGTCCTTGGCCAAGAAATCCAGAATGCTATGTTGAGAGAAGTAGTTTAGGCACCTGAGCACCTGTTTGTTCCATTCAGAAGTGTGATACCATCTTAAGGAAAAGGTGCTCTACAATACGGTTTCTTAATAGGTGAGAATTTAAGTGCCACTCTGTCACTCCAGCAGTGCCTCCTCATCTTCCTTCCCTGAAGCTACAATGCCGCAAAAGCTTTTCAAATGTTTCCTGAGTTACCAAGTCTTCAGATCTGTTCATCCCTCCCAAGAGTTCTTTAGTCAAGAAGATGACAAAAACCCTGTCCACTTTGGCCAGTACAGGGGAACCTGGTTTCCCAGCGTTGCTGTGTGAAGCAGAGACCATTTTGGTTAATAGCTCTGTGGAACTTTAAACTCAAAGATAGGTGATTTTCTAGTAAATCAGGATATGTTTCTTTTTTAATACTTTTGGGTCTATTTTTGATTTAAATGGATGAAACAGAGTAGTCACTCTGGAGTCACACAGTTGAGGTTCTGCATATTTAATGTTCGGTGTTACAAAAGGTGTAAGAAATGTGATGACACATTTAGATTAGCTGAACTGAAAACAGATGAAACTATTCAAATGGGAAGGACTAGTATTTTTGAAAAAAAATATTAGGAGGAAAGAAAGTATGTGGTATTGTGCCAATAAGAAGTAGGACTTAATGTCAAAAAGGTTTTAAAATAAGATTTCACTGTTGGTTAATGTCTTAAGACGTAGTTTAGAAAATACTGATGTGTGGTGCCGTATCCATATAGAGTGCTCTACTTCTTCCACGACGTCATGATTTGCTCTTGATCTTTGTTCAAGAGAGATCTCATGGCATCAGGGTAAGAGTTAACTAACAGCACTGTCTAGGAAAGAACTTGTATTAGCTTAATATTCTAGAGGCTTCTGTTTCAGCTAGTTGTAAATGCGCTAATGCGTGTAGCAGTTTTAATGAACTCAGGGTATTGATAAGGCTACTCTTTGACAGCTCAAATAAACTAATCTCTGAAGTTAATCCAGCTACATCTCATGTTTCATTCTAAAAGAAGCTGATTTTTTGTTAGCACTCTAAGAACTTGAGTAAACACTATACAAGCATTAATTTAAAGGTGTTAATGTAAAGGCTTAATGATCAATGTATGTTGAAAATTTCAGCTTGAAAATCTTTTGTTCATGACACATTCTGCCTTAATCACTCTTTCTATGATCTACTGATACATTATTTTGTTAATGCTGAAAGCTTAACTTTTTTCTTTCTTTTTCCTTTCTCTTCATATCCTGAAGTTCCAACTAACCTTTCAATGCTTTTTTTCCTTACCTCTTTTATTTGCTCCATTTATGCATTAAGTGGTTGCTTAGATTTAAGGTAAGAAACCCCAGGGCTGGATTTCCATTCTTATTCTTCTGAGACTATTACACACGGGGAGATGATGAGTAAGAATGTTACTGATTGTTTAACAAAACGTCTGTTCTCCCTCCTGTGTATCAGACCTTCCGTTGAATGATTTCATTGCAGAGAAACATTTTGTGATATGAATTGATGTATTTATGTAACAAAGCTGAAACAGCTCATTTTAAAAGTTCTGTGGCAAAATATCGACTGCCTTCAGCACATCTACCAGATCATTTACAAGGGAAAAATGTTGTGCTAACCTTGTGTAGACAAAAAGATACAGTGAATAGCTAGTGGCTGAATGAGCCTCCCCCTGTGTAATAGTCTTTTTATCCTATATGCGGTATAAGTTATTATTTAATTGAGATGAACGTTTCAGTGTGAGATTGCTCAGATAATGGGCTCCAAAGGTGTGTAACAAATTCAAATCTGTATGTTATTTTTTAAAGTTGCAGTATCCTTGATTTTTTTCAGAAACTGCTAGTGCTATTTAAATACTGAGAGGCACTCCTATGGAAATTGTCACAAATTTGATAGTTGTGTAAAATATTAACCTTTAAACAACAAGCTAAGTGGTTTATTTAGTCAAATATTAAATAAATAGTGCATCAAAGAACTCAGACTGAAGCAGGTCAAATTCTCAGGGATTTTGAAGAGGTTTAAATGTTAGTAGCCTTAGTGGCTGCAGAAGGAGCAAGATAAATCATAAAATAAATTAGACAAGCAGTTAAGTGAAGTTATATGATAGTATGTTGGAGTTCATAGCACATTAGTTATAGCCTTTGTTGAGTATTGTGAGATCATCATCCTCCTGAAGTGCAACTGGCTTGGGGAAAGAGGCTACAAAAGTTTTTTAGTAGCAGCTGCCACAGTTTTAAAGAGGGAACTGTATCTTAGAACATAGAATACTAATATGTAATATGGGTATATTAATTAAATGAAGTTCCAAGTTGATGTGAAATATTTTTAATGACTAAATATTTTCGATGGCTGGAGAAATCCTACAGAAAGTCGTGCTCATTCCTGAAAAGATTGCCTGTAAACCCAGGTACTACTTTAGATGTCCCAATGATGTCCCTATGACATTGGCCGGGTGATACGTTCATTAAGGTATTTAAGTGTATGTAGCACATCTGATCACAATAGAAAATGTTTCATAAGCGAGAGATTTCTCACGTCATTTGAAATTTATTTTTATATGACTGTGTGATGTACAGTATTTCAAGTCACATAGTGTTTAAATGCTTTTTATTTGAGAATTGCAAAATATTTCTCCTTCCTGACGCTGTCTGCACACACATATACCTTATTCTGGGCATCCGTTCATGTTGGATGATGGTTTTATTAATGATCTTAAAAGCATAACTTGCAAACTCAGTTTTCTTTGTTGCAGTCACTGATGGGCCATGTTTTTTTCTTATTAGAGTTTTGGCAAAATAGGATTCTTTTGACATCCTGAAAGTTCTAGAAAATCCAGTTTGACTATAAAGCACCACATAAAAATTTCTGGGCTGAGTCCAACTTTGGCTTTAGAAAGTAGTTCCTCCTGAGCTGTGATTGTGTGGAACATCTGGGATTCAGAATTATAGGGGAAAAAAAATCCCATTTTTCTTTTGGTAATTGAACTGACAATGAGATGTTCTTCAGAAGAGTAAAAATGTGGATTGAAGTCTTTGTTGCAGGTGGGTGTCTGTTGAGGGTTTAGATTGCGGGGACACAATAAAACCCTGGCAGATGTATTGTTAACCTCCTTTCCCCAACTGCTTCCCCCTTTTACCCCTCCCTCTCCCCACTTCCCACTCAGGACAGGTGATTGGGAGGGACAGAAGGACAGAGAGAATAGAGTTGGAAAAATTAAAAGTGTTTTACTAATGCTACTAATTAGAATAGAGAAAATAATACAAAATGTACAAAACCAATCTTGAAAGTCCCAGCAACTGCAGAGCCGGCACCCGAAGTCCTGGACTGGACTCTGCAGCCAACCGGAGCTGGACTCAGTCTGTCACTAGGCCTCAGTTCGCAGGGACGACTAGCAAGGTCCTCTCCTAATGTCGGCCATAAGGAAAAGGGACGAGATCCTCGTGATCTCCCACTTTTATATGAAGTGTCACATGAATGGGATGTTATACACAGTTGGTCAGTTTTTGGTCACCTGTTTCTCGTTGTCCCTCTCACGAGCTGTCCATCCATGCTTATCAATAACTTCACATTCCATTGCTGTGTTTACCAAAACATGTATCTGGTTCTCCAGGAAAATGCAGCTGATATGAAGCTTTAGCTGACAGGCAAATCCACTAACAGAGAAACTTGTTTTTTAACAAAACCAGGACAGTGTCTTACAGCTGCAAAAATACACAGTGCATTGGTGCAAATAGTGTTTGCACATCTGATGATCAGCTCCTTTATCTGACCAACTGTGTATTTCTGCACTTGTCATCCAGAGAATTATTTTGCTCATGAAAACATTCCCAAGGATTGAATTGAGTGAACTGCAGGATTTCTCAGTTTCAACCAGTTTATTTCACTACAAATTGCTTATGTGGTGGAGTGCTAAAAAAGCTCAATCTGCTTATTTTGTTTATGTAGTTTCTCTCAGCAAAACTTCAAATTCCAGCTCCAGTGCTGACCAAGTTGTAGCTTCGGTAGAAGATGTTTACTTCTGTAGTGCAGGTGCTTGCTAATTCACATATGAAAAGCTTCTGCAAGGCATCCAGTAAAAGGAAAAAAAAAAAAATCCGAGATCTCCCTAGAATTATTTGGTGTTCCACCATGTAATTTCAGTTGGTGATATTTTGTGCTATTTTGCTTCCGTGGGAAGAGGCAAATAAAAGAATTGGAAAAATCCCTGCATGCATTCTGCATCGAGCCTGTGCACGACTTGGCTCTTCACAGGGTTGGCTTCTTGCTCTCAGAACAGGCAGCTGTTGGAGGTTGTTTTGATCTTTGTGCCCAAATCATTACTGCCCCTCTTATTTTTTTTTCTTTTGGTTAGCTGTTTTGGCAGTTGTGAGCGAAGGCAGAGATACTCCTTTGTGTTTCTGGTTGCAGGCTCTGTTTTCCTAAAAGCATTTTCAAACTCGGAACTGCAAACCAGGCCCAGCTTGTGGGGTCCTGCAGTCAAACCAGCAGCCAGATGCCTTGCTCTGCTTTCACCCTCTAATTAAAACCAGTTGCATCTGGATAGTTCCAGCTGTGTGGAGATAGGGGAAACGTCATCTAAACAGTTCAACTTCTGGCAAATTCTGACTTACTCCAGAAAATGGATTTTTGAAACTTGACAACAAATGCAGATGTGACCTTGAGTTCTAGTGGTTGCTTTGGATTGTAGGTGTTTGTACGAGGGATGTGTGTGTGGATGAGGATTTGGATTTGTGCATGGAAACTATCTTTACAACCATACGTGCAAAATGGAAAAGGCAATAAAGTTTTGCAAGGGGAGATATAAATGGCTTTCCTTTTTTTCTACTTTTTTTTCCTTTTCCCCTCTCCTCCTGGTGGAAGTCGTCATAGAAGGGGACAGTTGGAAATGTTACGATGTTTGCGTCTCAACCGAAGTTGCAACTTGTCTAGTTTCACATTATTTATTTTTATTTCCATGAATGCAGTCTGTAACCTTTTTTAGTGTCTTTCATGGTATTATTTCCACAGATCTGTCCATTTTGATGGGAACTATTGGAATAATTTTATATTCTTCATTTCTGTTCTGTGATTATTTGGCCGTAAGTCCAAGGGGAAGTTACTCAGATCGCCTTTTTTCACTTAGAGTAGCTAATCTTAAACCATCAATCCTGTCAGATTTGAAGACAGCCCTGTAGACTTTATTACTTGCTCTTTCAATATTTCATTTTCAATGTTGAAAAGTCATTTCAAAGAGCCTGAACCTCAGCTTACTGTCAGTGCATTTCCCCATCTTTCAGTTTAGGCTTTTTTAAGAATGGCTTCTTTGTGACAGAAGTTTTGTTGGCTAAGAAAGGATCAGTTTTATTTCAGACACATCTTGTAAAGCTTTCTTCCCATCCGAAGTCAAGGGTGTGTTTATTCGCAGTGTATACGAAACATAAGCTTTTTCATGGTTAAATAGATGGAATTTATGTTAACTGTGAAGTGATTACATCATCTGGTAAGAAACAATAATGTAGTCAGTTAAAACGTCTAAATGGGCTGTTCAGGGGTGCACAGGTTGATGTGAGTTTGCTCATCTAAAGACACCCAGACCTCTGCCCTACTGGGCTTAATGGGCTGTTTGAAATATAGCAAGTGTCACTGCAGCAAGTGTTTAAGTAAGGTGGTGGGTTTTGTTTGTGGTTTTTTAGACAAGTCAAGTAGGTTGGTGAGTGAAACACGTCTTTAATGAAAGAGGAAATAGAAGGGGTGCTGCAACTTTAAAAAAAAATCAGATTTTGTGCTATTTCTTAACGTTCCGTGTATAGAATAAAATATACTTCATTTTACACTTTCCCTCTTCCCTTCAAGTAGTTGTAGTTCAGTGCTTACCTCGTCCCTCACTTGAATTAACTTTAGATTTCTTGTTGCTTAGAGTTGGCTTAAAGGACTTTGTAATGCTGTGCAAAATAATACTGTTTTAAATAGACCTTACAAGGTACTCTTGAACAACTAAATCCCTAAATCCAAACATCTGGTTTTGAATTTGACAAAATACCCCTTCCAACACTTGGTTTTCTTTTCCTCCCAGCAGATCGAAAATGTCATAGCACTGGGATTATTTAGAGCCGGGGAAGCAAGTTTCGGTGGATTAGAATACTGAATATATTACTCTCTATGCTGTTCTCTATGTTTTTCAATTCACAAATCTAAACATTGCCAGGCTTTTAAGTGAGTCGTATAGTCAACTTTTAAAAGAGTAATTTGCCTTTAATTATGTTTGCAAATACTCTCACTGCCTTGATCAGTGTGCCTTCTTTACATGAGAGGTGGGTAAAGTAGGCAAGACTTACAGAAACGCTGAAACAGAGGATGACGGGAACAGAAAAGGGGACAGAAGCACACTTATGGAGGGTTGTTGGATATCTGTGTGTCTCAGCAGCAGTCTGAGCATTCATAAATCAAAGCTGTTTAACAGAGACCTGTCAGAAGACGGTGTCACGGTTCCTGTAAAGTGACTGCATGGAGAGAGTTATGCTTGGCTGACCGTACAGATAAGCAAAGTGCCGACATTGGTAACAAGTGCTTATGATTCCTAGACTGATCAGTCAGGAATGCAGATGACTTTTTTAAAAGAAGTTAAATTATATTACAGTTACCTTGTTAATATTTTAACCTGAAAGAGGAGGAGGGGACAACCGCAATTACATTACATCACTGCTAAATTTCATTTCATTTCTTCATCAGTTCCTAGAGATTAAATTGCTACAGATTTGGTGGGGGGAAAAGTACATATTTGTATTTTTCTCCATGTAGCTTTCTCACTATATTTAAATATACATAAATAATATTTACAATAAATATTATCATACTGTGAAAACATTAAAACATTAACTGATCATATTTAAAGATTACTTTGACTTCTCCATTTTTTATATGAATTATATTAAATTGTGGCCTATTAGATAAACCTTAGTATTTTTGAAGTGTTCAAAAATAGTTTTGCAAATTTAGCACTGTAGTGCAATCTGAAATAACTGCCTTTATCTCCAGAGATGACTGGGAGGTTTAACCAAGTTAGACATGGTGTCTGTATTGTCAGTGATTCATCTTTATGTGAAAGCCGAAAGGCAAATTCACTTTTTGTTTATACAATTTTTAAAAACCCCTGTGTAATAAAGAGTCCTTTGAGCGCAACTCTTGACTTCTAGCAGAGTGGAAATTGCCTATAAAATGCATGGCCTCTCAATTCTTTTGTTTGTTGAAAACTTCCCCTCCTTAAGAGTGAATTGCTGAAGGCACCTCAGCATCTGTCCCGAGCAGCTGGGCTGAGCAAAGGCTGTTCTTCTCCCCGTTCTGTCCTGCAGGTCAGCACACAGAATATGAAGATGGGTGGGCTGCCTCGTACAACACCACCCACCCAGAAGCCACCAAGTCCACCCATGTCAGGAAAAGGAACCATTGGGTACGTGCAGTTACTGAACGTGTAAACAGCGCTGGGGAACAGAAGGGGAAAAAGGGAAGATTTTATTTTTCTGCAGTGTGGAGTTTTTTGGTGTTGTTTTTTTTTGTTTTAACCATTTGCAAAGGTCAGGCACTGTTATATCCACATCCTCTCATACTGGTCGTGTCTTTAATATATCAGTTAGCACGTTTTTGCTGGAAGTCAGTGGACATCCTCAGCCTTTCCCAACAGGAACCTTTCTGTCATTGCAGAACACTTACAACGACATGCTTTAGAGTAAAAACTCATTAACTGTGTGGCTTTGACAGGTGGTGCTAAACAACTGGAAAATTAGTATGTGGCACTGTTCATTATTTGTGCTGTGTGTGATAAAAGGACTTTCCTATTAAGTCTGTGAACTTGACTTTGACCTTAGGAAGATGTGGTATTACCTTGATTTGCTTCTGAAATGTTCTTGTCCTCGTGTAGGCGTCACTCTCCCTACCGTACGTTGGAGCCGGTACGTCCTCCGGTGGTCCCCAACGACTACGTGCCTAGTCCAACGCGCAATATGGCTCCGTCTCAGCAGAGCCCTGTTAGAACCGCTTCTGTGAACCAGAGGAATCGCACATACAGGTATTCAGTGTAGTCCTCTACAAAGTGGGGTTAGTATTGGATGGGCATATGGACAAATAATGCTATGAGAAATATCAAATGCACCTGCACCTCTCAGTGAAGCTTGCTAATTCATTATATGGACTGAGAACATCACTTGGCATCATGAGAATGAACTCAAATCAAACCCGAATAGTGAATCATGTTAAGATTCTGCACTTAATCCTCTAGTCATCTTAATTTCGGTGCCATCACTTGGTTATGGTGCTTAATGAATTACTACAATTACGACATCTTTCAAGTAGGTAGATTGTGATATTATTTTATGAAATGCTTAGAAAACTGGGAAAAGACTTTGTACACAACTTGACTCCTAGATGTTGAAGGACTACATAGTATGCTTATATTTTGCATTTTTGTTTGAACAGCCTTTGATGTTTATAGATTGAGTAGCTGAAAAAGCATAGTATTTTGAGGATACTGGTACTTCAAACAGTACAGCTGAAGTGTATTACCAAAGGTTCTGCAAAAGGCTTGCCTTTTTTCTAGGATAAAAGGAATTTTGTGATGTGACAGGTTTCAATACTTCCCCTGAAATCTTTACTTTTTAGACATCATAAGTACTTGGGGAAGGCTAAAACAGATGGATTTAAAATAGAAGAAAATCTGACTTTACTGTCTTACACTTTCTAGATTTCAGTAGTCTCATGTGAAAGCATATAAATCAGAGTCTAAACAGTCTATGCATTTTATAAGTTATAGGAGAAAGGTCAGTATTTGCTCAGCAGGGGGTTAACAGTATTGGAGTGACATGCTTTGGAACAAGGTTCCAGTAATGGTTCATTTTTGGTCAAGTTCACTAAGACTAACTGAAAAACCTGTTTTGTTGTAGACAAAGTGAAGGGTCTTAGTAAAACTAAGCTTTATATAGGTTCGCACCATCCTTGTTTCTTTTCTCTTGTTCCCTGTGACTTTTCTGAATTAGTAAAATGCTGTGTGAGGGATCGTAGGTTTCAGCATGCCCAGCAGCGTGTTCATGGCCGGGTTGTTGTGGTTCCTTGCAGCAGCAGTGGCAGTAGCGGAGGGAGCCACCCGAGCAGTCGAAGCAGCAGTCGAGAGAACAGTGGCAGTGGAAGTGTGGGTGTTCCTATTGCTGTTCCCACACCATCTCCTCCCAGTGTCTATCCAGGTAAATGCAAACTTGCTGTTCCTCTTTCTGACTCAGCGTTAACCTTAAGCGTTTGCAAGTCTCCTAAACACCGTGCTGAAGAAACCCCAAGAGAAGTCTCAAAGTTCGTTATCCAGAAACATGCAAGCCTCGAAAATTGCTTGCTATTGATAGTATGAGTTTGAATCAAGTAGTATCTTTTCGGGGAGTGTCTGATGTGCTCTAATGCTTCTTTTATAGAATTTGTTTGTCAGAATGTTTTGCCTGGCTGGCTGCATGTGACTAGGCAGGACACGCCACCTTTTTCAGTGGGCTGGGGAAGCTTCCCCCTTATCCTTTTAAGCAAATACATTTTTTTTTTCATGGGCTGTTCATGCAGATATGTAGAAGCATGCTTTTAGAAAATGAGATGAAATGAGAGGCAGGCACAGAGTAAATCTTTAGTACATTAATGCAAACGTAACCTGATTTGTCACAAAAAGACACTTGTTGGATGTAATTGCCCCAGTCTTGCCAGAGCTAAGAAGGGATATTAGTACTCCTTTTTCCTTTGCTCAGCCCTTTCAGTGAAGAAGAGCATATAGCTGGCTTGCAATGCAATCTGGAATACATGATGTTTCTGAACCAAAGAACTGGAATTTTTTTGGCTTTTGTGTATATTTTCTGATTTGTACAAAAGCTAAAGACAAGTAATGGATTTCAGTGAAAAATTCTGGATTGTTCCCTTCAGACCTTGAAAGAAGAAATGGATTTGCTTACCCTAATTTACTGTCTACGTAGGAATGCGTCTTTCTTTAACAGCTCAATTTTTCTCTCATTTCCTCGTGCATTCTCAAAAACTATGCATCTAATAAATAGCTAACACTGAATACTCAAAGGCTGTCTCTGATCCTCGCTAACAGATCTCCTTATTAACTCCACCTCTTCCTCCTCTCTTCACGTAGCCCCAGCTGGCTCGGCTGGCACTTCTCCCCTTCCTGCTACCTCTGCTCCTGCCCCCGCTCCTCCTGCTCCTGCCCCTTCCTGCGCTGCCCCAGACGCTGCGGCTGCTGCTGCGGGAGCGCAGCCCCTTGCTGATGGCTTCACCTCTCCAACTCCCCCCGCCGCTTCCTCCACACCCTCAGCAGGTGAGTGTCTGCTGCAGCTGCTGGGCAGGTGAGCCCAGATGCAGTCACCATCCAAGGCTTTGCACAGGCACGTCAGGAGCAGTGGGCTTCTTTATTTTAAATATACCTAGGAAATACCTGGTAATGCCCAACTATATGGTCATGGTTATAGTAGACAATTCAAGGTGTGCTACTTTCGCAAACAGCAATAATTTAATTTTCTAATTTGATATTTTTTTACGTTGATATAATTATTTATTATATTATCATTTTATTGTGATTTGGATACTGAGATCTCCTAGAATAATTATGTTTGTGGGGAACCAGCACTGATAGTTCTGAGTCTGATTATTCCCTTTCAGTAACGGAGTAAAAAAAAGTGCATCCAGCAAAGTATAATCTATGTGACTTGTCTCACCCAGTGCCTTCAAATGACAATTCTCCTTTCAATGAACTGATAAAAGGGGCGATTTTAGTGTGTTCAGTGTCAGGTAAAATACAAGTTTTTATTATGTGGAATAGTACTAAAGCGTTTTGTATTATTAGGTGGTACTTATGGTGTATATTGCAACTCGCTTTTTTTAATGCTTATAGAATCATCCTACATTTTTCCTTTTGCCATATGCTGAAGTTGCAGCATGTAGTGCTTATTAACCCTGACACTGTGTCAGCTTTTGCTGAGGAGTTGCACCTGCATTGTAAAGATCTGTAGACAGCCACATTCATACACACTTACCTACATCTCGTTACTTTTAATTATAGTGGAGGCCAATCACAATGGTGTGGATTGGTTAACGTGTTTATTTGTGTTGGTGTTTCAGTAAAAATTCCATTGCGTGCCAGAAGCATTCTCGAAATCGTGTTTAGTTTAAGGTGCTGCGGTTTGTATAAAGTTAGAAAATACTTACACTAGAATCCATGACTATGATTAGAAGCTTCAACTGTGATGAATGTTGGTATTAGAAGAGGATCCTGATGTCCAAACTACTTTCCTGTTTAGAAGATGAGCTGTGCTATATGGGGCCTCAATCAGTTTTCAATTTTTAATGCGATGTCAGTACTCCAGTTCTTAAGCCATATTGCTTCTTTATTTTTGCCAAGTTGAAATCAAGAAGAGATTAGTATTTTAATGGCTATAATTTGTA
Organism: Columba livia; assembly: GCF_036013475.1. Taxonomy (NCBI): domain Eukaryota; kingdom Metazoa; phylum Chordata; class Aves; order Columbiformes; family Columbidae; genus Columba; species Columba livia. The sequence goes on along the minus strand of NC_088608.1, from coordinate 38,168,213 downwards.
TTCACAATTCCATAAGAGAAATTTTGAGTCACTTAATATTTTTAACATCTTTTGTTTCCCTGTGCTATTAGTGAGGTTGCTAGCATGCCTTCTCTGAAATAAAACATTTGAAGAGACTGGATAGTTTCTGAGGTTGTAGTTTTTGGTCTTTAAGGATCTCTTATCTGAGTTCTCTCCTTCCTTCTCTCCGATAACCACTAATTTCTACCACTGCTTGAAGTAATAGGGAGATAGACACATTGGAAAGATGCATCAGGGAAAATGTAGAATACAGGGTGGATTGCTTCTTAACTGTTCTTCTTCCTCATCTGTAAAAGTGCATTTTTTGAGACGTACGTATCTGTACGAAGCAGGACGAATGTGAATCTCTAGTTCATGCATTTGCTTTTAGAAGCATGTAACACAGCAAGCAGCTTGAATTTTATTTACTGACCTAGTGTGAAGCTTTGCAAAGCAGTCAAAACATAGTGGAGAACAATGCAGATTTTTAAACAATTGCACATTCATTTGTTCTCTTTCACTGTTTACTTCCCTGCGTGCATGTCTCCTCAACCACAGTGCCCTTCCCTTCTTCCCTTCTTTTCTTCAAAGCTCAAATTTACTTCTAGTGCAAATGATGGAGTAGGAATAGTTAGGGAGGGTAGTAACCCGTATGGGTATAACAAATCCAGTTTACTGTCGACTTATATACAGAATATAGGCCAGAAAACTTTATGTGAACACAGAAGATAACTTAATGGTCTTGCTTGGATTCAGTGTCAATTACTGTGATACAGGAAGTGATTAAAATGGAGAACGAGTTTTAAGGAGTTGTTTCAATTGGCAGCTTCCTGAAAAAGGGTCTTGGAGTACGATTTCATTTATCGCATCCTTCAAGCAGTTTCTAACATTCTCTTCTCCCCAGATGATTCTCTGCATATTTCCTGAGCAGCACTAAGTTAGTATTGTGGTTTGCAGTTGTATAAGGCAATAACTTTGAATTGTGGAAAGGGCATGTAGTTAGTTTCTACGTCTATGTCGCTGAATTGCTGGACCATGAAGTGTTATTTTTTTCAGTTTTATAAATAACTAAATTTGCAAGAAGTTATTATAATACATTATAAAATGGATAACTGGGAATTACTTTCTTTTATTGTAAAGCTTTGTAGCTTAGACACTTTTGTATTTCCTACTGGCTTTTGTGAGCAGTGTTGAGTAGAGGCAGTTGGGAGAGCTGTGTTTGTGTTGCTGTTGGGACACCCAGAATCCTGCCAGTCTGGCAGCTGAATGGGCTGACTGTTCCTAGGATGCAGACTGTCTTAAAAACCAAACCAAAATCCTTTCACAGCCTTTGAATCTTAAATGCAGATATAAAAAAGGCAGGCATCACTCTTCCCTTTGCTAAAACAATTCTCTTTCTAACCTAGGTCACCCAGTTCAGTTCTACAGCATGAACAGGCCTGCGTCTCGACACACCCCCCCAACAATAGGGGGATCTTTGCCATATCGGCGTCCTCCTTCGATCACATCACAGACAAGCCTTCAGAACCAGATGAACGGAGGGCCGTTTTATAACCAGAACCCAGGTAAGAAAGTTTCTCTGCTCTTCTCAATTCAACGCAGTGCTGAATGGGGTGTCCTTCAGATCTCTGAAATGTCCCCATTCCAGATCTTGCAGTTAGTCTCAGGCAACTTCCAGTATACTGCTGGTGCCCATGCCAAGCTTAAAACAGTATTGGCTTTGTTGCCATCTAAGTTACTTTTGACCTCACGGTCCCTATTAGACAAGCCTTAGTCCTTTACTGCACCATGTGCAGTAGGATGAGATGCTAACAAGGAGTGGCGCGTCTCATGTCAGGCAGAACGCAGTAGCTTTTTATCGAGGGAGTCCTTTTCCCTGTGCTTCTGATGTGACATGAAGGTTTTGATACCAGAGTAGGGGAGGCTTTCTTTTTAGACAAAGCTACAGAAAGATACAGGGGACATACTGAAGGTTCCCTGTCAAGGAAATGCCCTATTACTGGCAAGATTGCATGTCAGCTTGCAAGCACTACAGTGCATTTGTGTTTCGTTATTGGTGTGGTGGTGGTTTTTGGTGTGTTTTATTTTCCTTTTTTAGTTGAGCACTAAAGTTGCAATGAGGTCACATGCTGCCATCTGCATTGAAGGGATTTGATCAGGTTCAAATATTACTGCTTGCGAGTTACCCTGCAGAGATCTGTGTGTTTAACTTGAGAAGGAAACGGATGGTGCTGCTGGGGACAGGGGGCAGAGGGGGCTATAGGAGTAAATTGCATCCTAGTTGCCTGAAATATGTGGTATTTGTTAAACACATGATATGTATATTGAAGACTGAAGAGGAATAGACCAGCAGGAAAGGGTAGTAGTAATAAAAGAAACCTTTCAGGATTACCTGTGCCTTAACGAGGATTTTCAGGATATCCAGGGAGTTTCTGACAACTGCTGTGCATTTCTGCTTTAGCAAAGGGATAATTCGCTCCAAGCTGCCATTGCATCGTTAATAGGTAATCACAGAAGAGGCCAAATAGACTTTAAATGTTACATAACCACAATTCAGTCTGTGTAGCCAAAAAGAAGATAGTGATTATGGTGATTAGTCACTTGAGCTGTAAATCACAATACTTCAATTATACTGGCATACTTGATACAGCATAAATAAGCAGTTGTAGTAAGAGACTTTTTTAATATACCTGCAGAATACAGAATTTCTTAGCTTTACAGATATACTGGAGTTCTCTTGGCCCATACCTTGAAAGAAGAGGATTCTCAAGCATAATGCATAATAGATGAAAACCCTCAGAACAGAGGGGCTGTTGTGTCAGGGTTAGTGGGGTCAGGACAGGGGCCACAATTGCTTCTCAGCATTCCTGAAGAGAGGGAGAGAACACAAATGCAAGAGGTGCAAAAGAGACCGTACAACAGCAGAGGAGCGTGCCAGCTATGGCTTGTTCTTCTTTGCAGGCTGTTTGGCAATAAAACAGTGCTACTGTTTTTTCCGCTTCCATTTTTTAGTATGTTGGCATCGTGTTTTTTGTTTATTCAGTCCACAGGAAAATGAAAGACTTGCCTTGTCCTGTTCTTTTGAAAGCCACTTCTAAAATAACATAATTTCTCCACTTCATGGTGAGACATTTTTAATGACTGAAAAGAAAATATTAAGAAATGCAAACCCTAAATGATCTCAGCATGTGTCTGTCCCAAAGCAACTCTTGTCAGCCATGCCACCTAACAAGTGTTCTGACTTTGCAGCCTTAGATACCAGTATTTAAGTTTATTTTTCTACATGGAAAGCCTCATTATTTCTTTCAAGGAAGTATACGTAACACATGAACAAAGGGCACTGAAGGGACCTAGGAAACTGAAGCTGGTCTCATATGGAATTGTATGAATCCATATGATGTTGAATAGAGGAAACATTTGAAACTGAACACTTCTATAGCATACATAATTAAAAAGGCAGTGACTTCATAGTTGCACAAGAATGCTGAACTCATGAAGATTACTGCATTTCAGTAAGACTTCGCATTCAAGTTCCCTTACCCTGCTCTGAAAAAATGCAAAACCAAATCTTTTTCCAGCTACTGTGGTTACACTTGGAGGAGTAACTAAATACTCTTAGAGATCACATTATTCAAGTCAAAGAAGCTGTAATTAGAGATGTGTTTCAGTTTTTCTCAAGAAATATAAATGAAATGGTGAGATAAAGGAGCTTGCTTTATATGTAGGTACAAGGATATTTCTACAACAGAAAGGATGGTTACTCTGTTGTGTTTTTTGTGTTTGGGGTGTGTGGTTGTGAAAGGAATGTGAATGTGATTGACAGAAGACATTCAAACCACATCAGATAATCGTTACTGAAATAAGCAAACAGAACAAATTTTGAGACATGAATTTTAAATACCCTGGAGTTCTTCTCATTTGCTATGATGATGTGAATCAAGTCAGAAAAATACTACATCATACCTGGCAGCTTTCTTACTGGCTCTGGAATTAGTCTGAAGTTAATTTAGTTCTGTTCTGCAAGCTAAATAAATGTACTGGCACATGAAGTATAGACCTTTTTCCCTCATTCTTTTGGACATGACTAAATGTTCTGTGTGCCACTACTAACAAGAAGATTATTTAGTTGTGCTTTTCGTGAGGTGTGCTTTCTGAAAAATAATCTTGCAACTTGCTTAAAGAATGCTATTGCATCACTCTTGCAAAGTAATACTAAAACTAGAGAAAACTAGTTAACTACATTTTTTAACTTAACTAGATAACTGAAACTTTTATTCCTGGCTTAAACCACAGTTCAGTGTTATAATATTTGCAACTGGCTGATAGTGTATTTTTAAAATTTGAATTCATATGTATTGTATGAAGACGGTTGTTGTGGTACCAGTAAAAGGGCTGTTCATAGTTCAGTGTAGCAGTCTGTGAAATCAGGTGGGAAGGAGATGTGGCAGCACATCTGGAACAAGCCCTGTTGTTCTGCAGCACCACAGTGCGCTTTGTTCTACCAATAAGCTCCAAAGTCCTGTGTCTTCCACATGCACCCAGTTCTCAAAGGTGTCTGTTTCTGTTTCACCTAAAATAACCGCCTCATTTGATGGGGTTTTTTTTGCCTATGTTTTGGAGAAAACTGGTTATGTACATTTTCATTCCTAAGGATTTGTGGATGCTGTTACTGAAGTCACCTCTATAAATATAAATTTGATCTGAGAGGTGGAGGATTATAGGGGGAGAATCCTCTTGATGTATTTGCGAGGTCGGTTCATATGATGCGAACTTCAGCTTAAGGGAATCTCATAGATCAGAAAAGTACTTCAGCATAGATTCTTAATCTTATGAAAAAGAGCTGGGCTGGAAATTTTAAAAATAGAGAAATCTCCTTGAAGTAAGGATTCAAATATGCTTAAACCACCTGAGCCATTTTTCTTTGAATGTCGGCGTTTTTCTCTCAGCTTCCTGGCAGCCTGCTGCCCTGTCTGAGTGGTGACGATGTCTGCTTTCCTGTTTGCTGCTTTGTTGTGTTTCTAACAGAATGCCTCTCTCTTTTTAATTTCTACGGCAGCCTCCCTTGCTCCTCCTCCCCCCTCCATCCTACAGGTAACTCCACAGTTACCACTAATGGGATTTGTGGCCAGAGTTCAAGAAAACAGTAAGTTTGCTGCTTCCTTGTGCTATGATTTGTTACTGGATGTGGCTTTTGTTTTGAGTGGATGAAAGATTTGTCTGTATATGGCCAGAATTCTGCCTTCTCTGCTGCCTCTGAAAGTTTGTCTGAAATTGTGAAGAGAGGGGAAAAGGGAATAATGTTATTGGAGAAAGCCGATTCTTCCTTCTCAGAATTTTATTGTCTCTAGTGTATTTCTTTAAGTTCTATTAGTCCCAGTGCAATTAATTGGGATATAGATTATTACTTCAACCTGTTACTGTGGTTCTAGAGACATTTTCGTGGTCATACTGTTGCTGATTTTCAGTTTCAGATACTCCTCCGCCCCCACCGCCTGTGGATGAGACGGTGTTTGATGAATCTCCACCTCCACCCCCACCTCCCGAGGATTACGAGGAGGAGGAGGCAGCTGTGGTGGAGTACAGTGATCCATACGCTGAGGAGGACCCTCCTTGGGCACCAAGGACCTACTTAGAAAAGGGTAGGTTTAGAGTTAGTAGAGATGGTATTTTGAAAACTAGATGACTAAAACATCTAAAGGTTGGTCTGTTCTTAAAAACACTCATTAAAGTAATAAATTAAAGTGCTTACAGTGTATGAGGAACTGTTAAACAGTAGTTTTAGGATGGCAGAAAAAATGGGATATTGACACAGGCGTGGATTCAGTTGTAGTTGTATGAAGAGCTCTACTTATATTGAGCCCATGTGTTGAGATTTGACTGCTTTGCTGGAGTTGGGAGAGAAGTTTTGTATCAATGAAAAGTTAATGAAAAGTCCCATGCTACAAGACAACTGTCATACTCAAAGAATGCGTACATTTATCCTGCTGTGCACTAATAATGCTTTATCCACTGCACAATAACGATTCCTGTGGCAACTCCTTAAGTTCCTATAAACAGGATTCTATGCCACGTGATTCAAAGCAGACAAACCTGATGGAAGGAAATGGCTGTTCAGACACCATTACCCCCAATAAGTAGAGCAGCAGTTCCTAGGAGTTGTGCTTGTTCTTTTGGTATGACTGTTCACTTATTTAAGTTCATATGAAAGCGTTTTTAATAGGATTAGTTTAGATAACCTTTGCAAAAGTAATGTAGAAGCTGGGGCACCAAGGAGGTGTCAAATACAGGGGGTTGCTGTATATTGAGCTGGGATTCAGAATGATCCTGCTCTGTGAAGGGTCATGCGGTTTGGGAGGTACATGTAACACCAAGACCTGCTCTAACCTACAGCTGAGGAAGGAAGCGAATAGCAGCTCCATTTTGAGCAGATGGAGAAACTCTTAGGTAGGATACAGTTACCGGGATGTTGAACCTGAGGATGCTGCCACATGGCTGTGATCCACCAGCCAGCCAGCCATGTCCAGGAAAGCACACTGGAGTTTTCCATTGAGCTGTGTGTCTGGGTGTGTGGCACAATAAGGCAAGAAATTGTCCCAGTTCACAAATCAGATGAAGAGAAATGGGTGTCCAGGGGGAAAAATTGCCCTCAAACCACATAGAGAAAGTGTGTGCTCACAGCTATCAGATTTCAGTTGGATAATCAAGTCTGGCCTACTTTTGTGCTCAGCTTGATGCACCAAAGTTCAGCCAAACTCTGTGTAACTGTTGAAAAACCAAAGATCACTGATTGGAAGAATATCAACCTAAATGAGTAATTCTGTTTTTCATATCTCTATTGAAACGTGTTCAGATAGAAAGCAAAAGAGGTCCTGGCTGAGTCTCAGTGGGCAGGATGCCACCTCCTGAGTCAGTCTTGCTGCTTCCTGGCCCATCTGGAGCATTTTTGCAATACTGGCCTGGGCTCATGGTTTGTGACAAGCTCACAGCTTGAACTGGTGGGGCTACAGACAGAAGGACTCAACAGTCTTTTAGAGAGAAGAACGTTGCTAGTACAAAAGTAACGTGCAAGAGGAAGCAATGGTGATGTAAAGACAAAACTAGGCTTCAGGTAATTTTCGAAGAGGCTTAACAAGAAGGGAACTTTCATCACAAACTTAGGGAAGAGTTGCCTACTTGTGAACATGAAATACTGAATCCATTCAGTGTAAGAAAGGACTAGAGTATACTCAAAAATGAGAAAGAAAGGAATTGGATGTTTATAATTATTAGGAGAATGAAGAATAACAGTGCAGTGTCCCTAGAAAGAAATGTTTTAAAATAAGCAGGAATAGAAGGCAGTGAAAAAGGAATTTTGAAGGACTTCAATAGAAAGTATGAAGTGTTCATATAGTAACTTCTGTTTTTTAAGCTAAAAATTTACTAATTTCTCCATTTGTGTTTTGTTTCCTTATTCAACAGCTGTGCTGGCATAAGTGTAGAACCAGCAACATGTGTTTTTTAAATATGCTCTGGTCAAATTATAGAAATCTCCTGTTTGGTAGATTTATTAATTTAAAAAAAAAAATCTCTGTACATATTCTGATTCTCCACCAGGACTGATTTATATATTTAACTTTATAATCTCCTCAGGATTCTGGTTTCCTTAGTAAATATTTGTATTGATTCTTTTGCTCCTTCAAAAGGAAATGACCTCTTTTCTTTTGAAATGAATGACGAGTTTAATAGGATGCTTGGACACTGCTCATGAACACATCCTGTTCATTTTTTTCTCCTTGCTTTGGCTTAGAGTATCTTCCCTTCTATCCACAGTACAAGATTTTAGGATCCCTGTCCAACATTCATTTTGTTTCAATGGCAGCACTGCCTGTTTCATTGCCAAGTGCTCAAAGCGGTGACTGGTGTATTTGTTAAGGTACTCAGAGTCTGGCATAGCTTATTTTCTCTATGGAACACATAATGATAGGACTGAGAATGGAAAAACATATCAAGTTGATGTCTATTTTCTGCCACTTGAGGACAATACTCTTTTAATATTTGCCAGTGCTTTGTCCAACTTCTTTGACTTTCCTAAGAGCTTTTGTGCCTTCAGTAAAATATTCCACAGCTGTTAGAAAAATGCCCTGATACAGTCGGCATACATGTTGTTTCAGAGAACCACCTTACTCCTTCCAGGCTCCTAACTGGGATTTACCCACCTTGGCACTGTATAACCTGGGACTGACTTCTGGAAGTGCACATATGCATTTTGCAGATTGAAGTGTGGAGGTAGCCAAGGTTGACAGAAGTCTGAGACATCCACCTTGGCTCATTCTCACTGTGATCTGAAGAGAGCTCTTATTACTCTCCCTCTTCTGTGTTTTCCTGCTGTTAGTTGTGCAGAGATCTAGTTTTGCACATATATTTAATATATGAATCTTGGACTAGGTCTGATTGTTCATTAAAATGGAGATTTACATCCACCTCCTTCTATCATTCCACACCAAAAGTGTGGAATATTAAACTTTTCCTCTGGTGGGTCTGGAAATAATACAATTTATAAAAGGGTTAAAGTAGTCCTGGTGCATGTGCTTCAAGGCACAAGCTCTTGTAAAAGGGAGGAAGCTGCCCCTCTCAGCAGGTCGTTCTGCTCATGTACAGATGAGGCAGCAAGTTCTCTGACTGCCTCCAATGTCCACAACTTTGTACCAGGCTGATTTTCCTCCTCCTCCCTGTGCCTCTCCTAACAGTCACGCTCTGTTCTTTCCTAGTGGTGGCGATCTATGACTACACAAAGGACAAAGAAGACGAGCTCTCGTTTCAAGAAGGTGCCATCATTTATGTCATCAAGAAAAACGATGACGGCTGGTATGAGGGTGTCATGAATGGAGTGACAGGGCTCTTCCCAGGGAACTATGTGGAGTCGATCATGCATTACTCGGAGTGAAGACCAGAGGACAGAACACCACATCTCCTGCTGCAGGAACTGTCAGGGCTTCCCAGATCTCCACCAGCCTCTGGGGCCCCATCCAGTATAACTGAATGAAGGATAATTGTAACAACCACTCTTTTTTTTTTTTTTTTTTCCTCATTATAGAACAATAGTGATTTGAGTTGTTTGAACAAGCGGCTCTTCCAGCTGCCAGCAGAGGCTATCCTGAGCCATCTGATGTTGAATTAAGCTGACCCATTCAGATGTAACAAACTCATTGAGTAGCTGATACTTCACTCAAATTCTGACTTCTTCTGACAGGCTTTGAGATCTGTCTCAGGAATCCTCTGTGCCATCCTGGTACCACCCTTGGCAGCAGTGCCTGGTGCTTGGGATGTCCTGGATGCTTGCGGTGAAGGGTTACTGGCCAGTGCACATCCCTCCTGTTTCTACACTACGCTCCTGTGCAGCTGGAAGAACAGTCGTGTGCTAGCAAATGCTGGGATTGCTACACAGAGCCGTTCCTGTAACTGACTTCCAGAGAGCTGGATACATCTTTAGCATAAACACTTCTGCAGCTGCTCAGCATATGTAGGCTGACACGGGCACACAGAGCTGGCTTTCATTCACTCACGTTTCGGTTTAGACAATAGAGATGGCTGCAGCCCAGGGGACCCCCAGCCCCGTTTCCTCATCTGTTGATGCCACTGATTTGTTTTGTGTTCTGCACTGATGTAAATGTGCTCTTCTCCACAGTGAGCTACTGGCCATGGGTGCTGCTGGTTTAAACAGAACTCACAGATGCCGTTGACAGTGAACGCGAAACAAAGTTTACAGGTCCTCCTGGGGTCTGAGCATAAACTCTAGGGGCTGTGATCTAAGGTTCAAATCTATTCACACCTGCTTGCACTAGAGGAACTTACCCCCAACTTTAGTCTTATGCACAATATAATCTTAAAAAAATCCAATCAGGTATTGTAAATTGGCTATTTTGTACTTGATGACTAGATTTGCATATGTACTGTGAGAGCCCTGTGCAGAGGCAGGACAAACGGCAATTGTCGTCTTCATGTCTGATGCCAAAATCTCTTCAGTGGAAGTAAAAAGGGCTGTTGTGTGTACTGGTTTCCCATGGAAATCCAAGCAGTAACTAGTAGTAGTTGTCCTAGCTCTTCTCCCAGCCCTCTCCATTGATTATTATAAAGAAATAGATATTTTGAGCTGTACCGGTGGATCTGGGGTGGAGTAATACCAAGTGAAGAAGGCTCTGTAGCTCCTTGTGTTGATAATTTGCTTTTTATTAATAATCTAGACTCAGTTAAAAATGCTGCTTGGTGATGGCTGTTCTAGTCTGCCCCTAGTAAGGACTAAACCTTATATTTGGGTAAATGTGATGCATTAACAGAGTGAACTGATTAAATTTCCTGTTGCGGCCCTGTTAGCCCACAAATGGAGCTGACCTGTGTGGTGTGAGCGCCTCCTGGGCCAGGGCACCTTCTGGGACAGCTCTGGAGTGTCTCCTGGCCAAGTTCCAGCCTGTACCAACAGTAGCTTGTCAAAGGTGAGAGAACGCTGCAGCTGTCTGCTCTGGCCTGTGCGTAAAACAGAGCAGTGCACAAGAGACCGCTACTGGAGCTGGGTCTGCGATGGTATTGGCAATGATACAGGTAATTGGCGCCAATCCCCTTGCTTGATAATTAGTGCCGTATCAGGATGGAGGTGTGAGTTGGGTGCACATCTGGGCAGGAAGGGACCGTAGCTGCCCGAGGGGGAAGAACAAGGAAACAAACAGGTGAGGTGTGTTTGTGAGATGTGGATGAACATGATCTCCTGCTGTGAGCTTGTGGAAGAGTGCGCTGACTCCTGTGACGGTGCAGAGAGAATGAGTTTGGTTGAAGCCTACAGGAGGTACAACTGGTGCAAAGATAGAGGTTCATTTCTCCCCGCTTGGTTCACAGCCGTGTAGCCAAGACGCTGTTTTCTTCCTGCAAAACCTTGAAAGTGGCATGTGTGAAGCTCCTTAAAGAACTGGTGTTGGTCTGATGGGGTTAGTTTGGTTCCTGCTGATAGCATGTGGAATTGTTTATCCTGCAAGAGATGCTGAGGATGGAATTTCTGGGTCACCTTCTGCTGGTTTTATGCTTTATTATGTACTACTAATGTAAAGTAATTTGTTGAGCTTTATGCATATTTTTTATTTTGTACAGATTTAAATTCTGTGGCTTGTTTGGGGATGATGTGATGTAATGGTCATAGACCAGGCCAAGGTAAACAGGCACTGTATATTAATGTTACATAGATTGCATGCTAGTGAGGGTTGTGTTTCCAGTTTTGTCCCTTGTTCTCTCCAAAACCACCTTCTCCTCTTCTCTTTTTAATTTACATGTTTACTTTAAAAGGGGGCGGAGAAGGAGAGTTGGGAAGCAACACCTCAGTATTTCTAATAGGCGCACAACATCACTGAGTTCTGCTGCTACAGCTGAAGGTGTTCAGCATCACAGGCTGTCGAATCAGCGGTGTGGATGCGTGAGAGATAGGGGAAGGAAACACTCCAGAACAGGCCAAAGAGTGCTGTATGGCCAAAACGAGTAAGTTTCTCACTTTGTGAGAGCTGCCTTAGCCCAGCCAGCTGTTTTCATTGTGCACAGAAAGCGGTGAGCATCCTCTAACACTGTTCTTTGCTTTGGTTTGCTGTAGCAGAAACTTTTCCTTGCTCTTGGCACGAGGGACAAAGCTGTTAACTACAGCTGCGTCTCTGCTATGTGCCTGCATGAAAGGAGGGCTGGCTGACTCTGTCCCCATCTATTATAGGTACAGAGCAGGTTATTTTGGTGCCTTCATTCCAGCTTGACAGGGATGGCTGCAGTTGCATCGTTCTTGTTTTCCTTCCAACCCCTTCTTTTTTTTTTTTCTTTTCTTCTTCTACCATGCCTTCAGCTGCTTTGTTTCTCTCACTGGCTTTTGCAGCAGAGGGTTGAGAGGGGCAGGAGAGGCAAGCTGCAAATTCTGCTCTCGCAAGGACAAGAGGTCAGCATGGCTCCAGGGCTAGATGGCAGAACTTGCTGTGTGTTCTGAGGATGCTGACTGTGTTCCTGGGACTCAGCTTGCCCCTGTGGTTAGTTGTTTCCTGACGGGCTGGAGAGTGCAGTTCATTTGAACCACAGCTTCCCAGTCCCAGTGCTCTGTGGCTTACCAGACAGGCTTAGACCCAGCTACTTCTTGCTAGAGCAGTTTGTTCTCCTTTCACAGCTCTTGGGCATGTTCTTTGCTGATGAGAGTTCTTGGTAACAGGCAAAGTTGACATTGGCCATGATGCAGCTTCTGAAAAGTGGCACTTTTATCTGGGCCATTTCAGATGGTCATGAACTCCTTTTTTGGCAGAAGGTAGGCTGCTGGCTTGGTGTGTATGTGCACATAGTTGACTGCACGTGGAAGATGGTTGTGCAGTGATGCAACCCGTTGTGCTTCTGTGGTGTCTCCCACCTGTGCCTGATGGTGATTTAATGCTGTGCTCTTCTCAGCAACTTCTCCTGCCTTCAAGCAAGTGCTGCAGATGTGCCTCTGCTAGAAGTGAGCTCTCTTTTGATTAGTTATGTGTCTGGGCTTCAGGGATAAATCAAAAGCAAAACTTGCATCATCTTTTCCTTTCTGGAAAGGTAGGGACTTTACATGGATTGGTAAACTGGAGACCATTCAGAGGGCTTCTCCTCCCAGTGGTGGGATGGGACATCTTGTGCAACAGGTGGTGTCTGTATTCTCTGCAGGACAACTTGCTGGAAGCTGCTAGAGAATTCTGTTGGAAAGACCATGGCACTGTGGCTCCTACTTGCATTGAGCATGGAGTCACTGGCTGAGCACTGCAGCCTATCAGGAAGCATTACAAACCTGCACCAAGACTCCTGCTCCTCTGTTGACAACAGTAGCAGTGAGAAATGTACAGAGCTTTTGCATTCACTAAGGCAAGTATTTACAACTCTCCTCTCTAGAGAAGACGGTGGCATAAATTGAGCCCTAGCAGTTAGATGATGGACTACAGCTTATGGGGCATCACCTTCAGGAATCTCAGTATTACGCACTGCCACATTTTGTGGATAAAATGGTATTTACACAGAGGCCAGAATAGTGCAAGAAGGGAACAGTTTGTGATGGTTGTTTCTTGCTGTGTGTTTTGTTTTTTTCTCCTCCTCCCAGTAGCTGCAGCCAGTGTGTAATAACAGTCCCATTGCTGTACTTTTGATTTTGAAGCTGCAAGAACAGTGGGCCTCCCAGCTCATGTCCATGGGATGGTTACTGAAAGCTTGATGTGGCCAAGGTTTGCCAGCTGCTGTTACAAAGAATACTTCACAGACCATGGTGTTTCTGCTGCTTTCATTCAAACAAAACCCACCCCTGTGTTTTGTGCAATCTCCTGCCCATGCAGGAAGTGTTTTTCTTTGGTACTCTAAACATACTAATTATTTTATTAGCACCTTTACAAGCTGTATTACAAACCAGTACAGTCAGCAGCAGCCTGTTGTGCAGAGGTAAGCCTACATCCAGCATCCTGCTGAACATCAGCGTGGTGACTCTGCTGAAACGTCTGCAGTACATTTGTTCCTGTTTCTCTTAACACCTCCTAAGAATCCTACCACTATTGACTAATGAGGAAGAGCTGTGTACAAATTCATTTCCATTACAGCACCTTGCTAAGTGCTGACATGTCCGAGATATTTTTTTTTTGTAAAGACCAAGTGCTTCTTTTCACATTTGAAAAAGTGTCTTCTGCAACTTGCATGGACAAGTAGTTTCTATGAATTTGCTGGAGATGTCAGTGTCTAACATGGATTTTGTCCATGCACTTCTTTCTGAAAGCAGATACCCCCACTTTGGTTTGCAGTCAGTGGAGAAGCACTCTGTGCTTTTGCTATTGGCACTGCTGCTGCAGTGGATGAGTGCAGAGCCCACTGTAAATGACCAAGCTTGCAGGACTCTGGGGAGCTGTATGCCGCCAGTAACGTTTTATTGTGTGTGCCATTTGAACCACCTTCCAGTGAGTGCAAAACCCAATTTTTAAATTTTTTTAATTGTACTTGGAATTAACTGTTGCTGTGTACTAAACCCTCTTGTTACAAGCCCTAAATAAAAAGAACAAAGCACACACCATGTGTTCTGTGAGCGCGCCACTGCTGCGTCATGTTCCTTGTCTTTGGCTACAGGCTTTTCCAGACGGCGAGGACAGGGACAGTCGCTCGCGATGGTCAGCTGTGGCAGGAGCTCTGAGCGCAGCGCGTCACACAGCAAAGCTGCGGTCTTTGTCATCCAGCCTGCTGCCTTCAGCAGCGCCTCTGACCGCTTGTGCGCCACTACGCCCTTGCTGTAATCGCCATGACTGTAGCAGCTGCAGGCACTGCTGTACAAGCTGGTGAGTGATGTAGGGCTGGCCTGCGAGCATACTCCAGCAGGGGGTGAACAGAGCTGGATTCCCTACAGTGGAGCCCAGAGGTGTTGCAGAACACTTACCAGCCATCAGCTGTTGTTGCGTGAGCAGAGCCCTGTGTGCCTGCAGGAGGAGGCAGATGATGGAAAGGTGAGCCTTCACACCCGTAACTGCTGTGCACCGTGTTAACTGGCACAGCGAGCTCTGACCCGCTGGAAAGAACTGTGCAAAGGAACAATAAAAAGCAGTTTGATTGAGAGTGAGCATATATATGATAACCTGTAGGCCATCAGGAACCACTGCTTCCCTCAGAACAGAATGTGGGTTCTGAACTCATGAAGAAGGGAAATGGCAAGACAGAGGATTAAAACAGGTTATTAAATTTAACTACATCTTTATTGAATTGTGCATATTCCATTGTATAATGATCTATATTGGGTACTCTATAATGTAGTATTTCTTTTGTTCTCTCCCATGCTTAAAAAAGTATATTTATACATATATTTATATATATTTATAATATGGCAAAGCTCCCCCCAACCTGAAGTTATCAGTCTAAAAGAGCTTTGATTTTCTTTTTGGAAAGGGAAGAAGAGGGGAGGCAATCCCATTGAAAGATAAAATGTGCAATTTTCTTTTTAAAGCAGTAAACATGAATGTATTTACAGCACTCAGCACAAGTTTGCTGCACAGACAAATCATCATTGCAATGACACTTTTTTTCTTACATTTGCATCCCCAGTATTATACAGAATATCACCAGTGGCTGCTAACAGTTAGTGTAAGCCATAAAACAAACGGCTGCTCCGGTTAATTTCTGGTCCACTGCAGTCCACTAGAAGGAGACCTAAGACTTGCAATTACAACTTGTGACAAAGTATTTAGTTTTCCTTTTAGAAGTACAAGCTTTATAGTGCTGCACCGAATCAGCAGCAGGGGGCCTTGGGCTAAACTGTCTTTTGCCCCCACCCCTGGCAGCTCCGTACCCAGTCACCAAGTGGTGGTTAAAGGCAAGAGATGCACAACATCTGCAGATGGGCAGCACTTCAGCTCTGGCAACTGAGCCTCAGGAGCGGCTGGTGCAGGCACATCTGTGTACCTGGAATTAAGCTCTGAATGTATCTTTGGCATCTTGGGAAAGGTGGGAGGAAACTGTTTTCCACAGTTAGTTTAATTCCTAAGTCTCCTAAAAGACAAGTTGCCTTTAAGCACTAAATAAGGGGTTGTGTGTGTCCATCCAAAAATCTCTTACTCAATATCCTTCTCCCTCCTTTCCCTCACTAAATCCCTGCATGGGGGACTGTGCAAGTAGCACTTGTTCCTCTCCTTCCTGCTTTTCCAGCTTCTCTAGCTCTCCTCACCAAAGACACGCACTTCTGATGAAGAGAGCGCCGAATCCTTACCCGCTGAGTGCCTGAGAGCACCAAATAGCTATCAACCCAAATTGCTATTTTTCCTATGTCAGTGGCAATTACTTGGATATTATGAGAGATAAGCATGTTATCACCTCACTTGCAGTTTAGTGTCTTCAACTTTTCAAAACTAGACAAAGCCTGTGACTCGTTGGATCACCGTAGCAGTGAGTTCTGACCCCTGCAACACAACCCTGGTGGTGCCAGTCTTCATGGGCTTATTGAAGGAGATTCAGAAAGGAAAATTACTCAACTTTAGACAAACATAATTCCAAAATAAAAGCTTAAAACCCACCACCACAATATAAAATAATCTAAGAGAACTATTTCCTGTAGTGTTAAATCCTCTCTGGTTTGGAGTATGCCCTGACTGCAAGGGGATACAAAGCTAAACAGCAGGGGCCACGAATGGGAAAAACATCTACCCCTGCCCTGAGAAGTGAGACTCCCCTCAGCTCCAATGAGAAGCACTGTCAGAACAACTATGGAATCTGCACTTTGACAACAGGAGGAAAAAAAAAAGAAGAAAAAACCCAAACTCGCACGTTCTTGCTGCATCCTCACTACCTTCTGTCAGGAATTCATAGCGCTCTCCTGGAGTGCAACTGGTTTTAACATGACTGTATTTGAAGTAATACTCATAGTAAGACCCACTTAAACTCTTATTGTTAATAAGAAAAATTTACCTGCAAAGGTACCTCTGAAGTACAACAATTTAGTGTTCTGTAATAAGCAGCAAATTGCTCTTTTGCCCTCCTGCTGTTGAAACGGCACTTTTGGTTCCTTTAACTGTGGAAAAAAATAATTTTTACTTGGGAAAACTGGCCACACTTAATCTCTGAGCTCATTTGTGTTATCTGGTTGGCTAAGGGCACAGAAAGAAGTAATTAGGAAACCTTTAAATGTGAAAGTCCAGAACAGTTGATCTTAAAATGCACTTGTTGAAAAAACCTGCTCCCTCTCTCATCAGACCTGAAACCAAAGTGATCCAGGTACTCTGATTCCCTGTTGCAACTGTGGAATAGATTACCCAAGGCAGCTGTCTGCTCTGCTGCCCCTGCAGCGGCAGCGCTTTCCCGACACCCACCTTAAGTGTCACAGGCCGTACACTTACTATGGAACACAAGCACAGCTGTACTCTCTTTGTGTTTTAGGATCAAAGCATCTGCGATCTTTGTGTCCTGAGTATGAAAGTTCAGCTCTCACGTGCTCAATTTTAATGGTGCCAAAAGGATTAACGCCCATGTTTGTAGCAGGAAACTTCTTGCTGTGTGTCTGAGATCCGTCCCCTTTGTTTTCTGATTTAAATAAATACTATGGAGCAATTATGAGACCAGTGCACACAGGGAAAAATAACTTACTTGCAAATAAGGCATAAACATTTACTGTCACTAAAACAGTAAATACACTTGAAAAATCAAGTTAACAAGCTGAAAAGGCAACCAGGTTGTCCGAACCACACTGTAGCCAGATTCCAGCGCTCAGCTGAGAGCAAGCTGCAGTCACTCACTGTATTTCTGTATCACTACTGGTTTAGCAATTAAGTTTTAACAAGGAGGAATACAGGGTGCCACCTGTGCTGACGCGCATTCTTTTTGCTGCAAACTCAAGAGCTGAATTTCTGTCTCCCTGCAAGCTGTGCAGCAGCCTGCAGTATGTAAGCACAGAACCATTGTCTAGGGAGAGATACTGGGTAAATGGGCACAGGAAAACGAGAACAAAGCTCAAATGCCTCTGAAGAAATTGCACTCAAAACATTGCTCGGTTGAGTTCAAAGCCCAGAGGTACCCGCGCTGACTGAACAAAGGAAAAAGGGCTGGGACCCACACACACCGGTGGAGCTGGCTTGGGGGAAAAGAAAACCAGATGGGGCCAGCATGATTCCCTGAGCGCTCCCAGCGGGGAGCACACGCTGCATCAGCCCAGATGCATCTTGCCAGGGAGGAGGAGAACATGTCCACTTACCGATCATCACTAACAGCTGGGGAGTTAGGACCGCATCTGCGCCTTTTGCTCCACCGGTGGGGATGAGCCCCAGGGGCTGCATACAGTACAGAGCAGCAGGAGGACCAAGGTTGAAAATTACAGCACCCATGAACTGCAGTATAGCTAAACAACCTTCCTGGGAAGTTATTCGCCAGCTACACTGAGCCTGCTTAAAATCAACAATGCAAATGCTTTTAAGGACACTTTATAAGCACAAAAATAGTAGAAACAAAACTTTGTGAACAATTTGAAAGATACAAAAAAGTGCCTTTCCGTAGCAGTGCTTTAAAAATGCACACAATGGTATATACTCTTATTGCTCAAAAAAAATAGTCTGAAATATTAAAACAATTTCCAGAGGTGCTGAAACATTTTAAAAAAATCGTATGAAACAGGTCAGCAGAGACAGCACCGTAAATTTTCTCTCTTCATGATGCACTTATTTAAAACTATATAGTTATAGATGTGTCATTTTTACCCTCTAATTAGCAAAGCTTTTTTCCTATTCATAAATTATTCACAAAGACATTTATTATTTGCATTTTTTAGAACACTTTATAAAAAAAAAAGGAATGGGGGACACTGTAATAATATTTCTTAAATCTATCAGCCTGAATTACTCTAATGAGAGATTAGTTTACATCTTTTTTACACGCTTGAGGATACTGTCAGGTCAAGCTACTTCTTCTGCTTCATTCTTTGGGGGAAGATATGCATTTCAAATTTGCTTTTGGAGAAAAGGTAAACAGTAATATCATTGTCCCTCTGAGCCTTGACAGTATCCCCTGGGCGATGGGGGGAGTTGTAACAACTGAAGAAGGGGTCGGTACAGCCCAAGTGTTTCAGTCACTTTGCAAAGGCTGTCACCACCGCCCTACCATGGACATGCATGATTCGTAAGACCACTCAGGCCAACTACACTACCTTATCACTATGTCCAAATATGTAGATAAGACTGTACAATCCTGCTACTGAAGTACACGCAAAGGGACTCTATAACTTCATCTAGTGATTGACTGTGAATTGGTGGCAAACAAGAAACCCAAAGCAAATAAAATTCTACTTACTACTTGTATGGAGCCTTAAATTAAATTATTAGCAAATGTTATTGCCTCTCAAGGTTGGGTTTTTTTGCAGTCTTCCACCCTGACTGCTACAAGTGCAACTTTGTAATTACCGAGTTTATACATTGGTTGCAGTCTCTGGCCGGTCAAAGAAACCAGAGAGAATTCCCACTGCGCTTGGCCTGAAATTACCACTCTCTTCTCTCTTTCTAGAAGGGAAAGTTTCCTGACAGTTTCTAATGAATTACAAACAATACCTTCTTTAACTGTTTCCAGACGCTTGTTTTTGTAAAGATAGTACATCTTATCAGGCACAAGGTGAGACTGTACGCTGTGTATGTTTGTGCGAGAACGTAACGCCCTCTACAGAAACCTACCTGTTCTTTCAGGGCAAGAATTACATGTACAAGTGGTGTATCGGCGTGGGTCAGCCACGGGGGTCAGCATCAACTGCAGGAGTCCTGGCAGCTTTCAGAAGGGGTTAACACAAATATATTCATCTTGAGCCATAGAAACAAATGATCAAGCCTACTATAAAGTTAGAATGCATAATGGATTGGAATAATATATATTTATCCTACTTACTGCATGGACAAATAACTTTGAAAGAATTTGTAGCAGTGTATATTTTTAAACCATTTGGAAGGGAGGGGGAGGCTCTTTATAGTATAAATATATTTTACTCCAGCCCACTATATATAAAATCTATTTTCTTCCTCAGAACATACTCATTTTCAGTAGTATTATGACCAGAATGTTTTGGTATGTTGCATCTGTACTTTTTAATCAATGGACAATGTACGGTTACTAGCAGAACACCTCAGCTCTGCACCATGTACCCACCGCAAGCTGCCCAGACGTTTGTGGGTGTGTTGTGTGTTGCTTTTTTTCCTTTCTTCCTTTCTTTAAAGTGCCCCCTACATCTTCATCTTCATGGTAAGATTTGACTAGTTACACAGTCCGATTCCAGATAATATAGTAACTGAAACAATAAATAGGGTTCTGCAAAAACATTCTGGTTATCTTCTATAATTGCGATGAAATATATCACAATATATTATATACCTACACTTATAATACATGCACAAACATGTCTCACACGGACAGACACTACAAAAAATTATCTTCACCCCTCCCCTAATGCAGAAAAAGTAAGAAAATGGGTTTTTGGTCCAATCCATAGAAAGGGTAAAATAAATTGAAAGGGTATGTCAACGCCTCTCTACCCACTTTTCCCAATAAAATATCAACACCCTCAAGCCCCCATATTTTTGGCCTAGCCATGAGAGGGGAACGTCTTTACATTGAGCCTTAGCTACAGTTTGAGATCACCTCTTTCGATGGGGCTGTCCTCCGCGTCCCAACATTCTCTCCAAGCACGCAAGATCAGGTTGGCCGATCATGGAGCTGCTCCCAAGTCATGGAGAGCGTGGGGACGGACTACCAGTCCCGCGACAGCTTGGTGTTCTGATCCCTTTTGGGAGGCGCTGGGGGTGGCCCCCTCCGTAACGTTGCATAGCCGGATATGTGACTGCCCCCGAAGCTGCTTGTCTTCTGCTGGTCAGCCAGCAGCTCCGGCGGAGGCGGCGGCAGGGCCATGTCGTCCATGGTGGCGGTGGGCTCTGCTCTGGACATGCGCGCGGAGGAGAGGGAGCCGTGCCGGGTGATGGATTTCCGCTGCAGTGTCCGGTTGAGATCTGCCAGGAATCCCGGCTGAACGCTAAGGCTGGACTTGGGTGAAGTGGGCACTTGAGGGCCAGCTGACCCTGGTGGCTCGGTGACCTCTGCTTGCGTCAGTCGAGTGCTGTCGTTCCGCTTGGGACGTGTGGGTGGCGGGGCTTTTTTCACAGATGGTTTTGACCACACCTGAGGCTGAGGATTGACAACAGCGACTTTTGGGGAGGTGCTGCCTGAAAACACAGATGGGATCTCAACTGGCGGGAGAGGAAGATCTATTTCAGGTGGCGGTGGTGGAAAGTCTGAATCGGACGGTGGTGAAGGGAATTCAACCACAGGTTCCTTCCCAGACACACCCGGAGCAGGAGGCTTGGCCAGGATCCCTCCTTGTGGAAGGACAATAGGCAGGCCCACCCCAGAAAGGTTGAGCTTTCCTGGCTTTGGAGGGGGTGCAGAAGGCGATGACTCCTTGGAAGGAGACCCTGATGGCTCTGGTGGGTGTGCAAATTTGCTGACAAGGCGATCCACTGAAGGTCTCTTGGACTCATGGTACTCAGTGGAGCTGCTGGACTTGATGCTGGAGTTTCGCTGAGGTGTTGGAGGTGGCTTCTTCCCTCCGGGGCTTGACGTCTTGCCGGTCTTTTTGACTGGAGACCCTGATTTGTCAAGGGGGGGAGAACCTGCAGAGGAAGCTGGGGAAGGAGGTGGAGGAGGAAACACTAAGCTGCTCTCTGGTGGAGGAGGGGGGAAATCTGGTGAGGGAGCGCAGGCGGGCTGCCATTTGGGCTTGGCCTTCACTGCTGGAGGCGACTGTGGAGCCACGCTCAGCGGAAGGGGTTTCAGAGGCTGGGGCTCAGCGGCAGGTGGGGTGGGAGGGGGTGGGAACTGGCTGACTATCTGTTTCACCACCGAGGGCGCTGGGGACTGAGGGGATGGAGGGGGCTTCACAGAGAAACTCTGCTGCTTTGGGAACGTTGGGGGAGGAGTGGGGCCGGGAGGGGCTGGGGGCAGCGGAGGCACCTGGGGAGAGGTGACACTGGGTTGTTTCTTTATTGCAAGGGGTAAGGGAGCTGGCACAGGGGGGGTGACGTGCGTGACCCCTGGTGATGCTGCCTTCCCAGCAGGCTGTGCGGGAAGAGCTGCCATGACAGGCTTTGGGGGCGCCTGGGGTGGTGGGGGGGCAGGCACAGGAGGAGGAGGTGGTGGCAACGACGAGGTGGCAGTGGCAGTGGCCTGGCTTATATTTGGTTGAACTTGATGGATTTTTGGGGGCGGCGGTGGCGGTGTGAACTGTGGCACAGAGGGGGCACAAGGTGCCGGCTTCAGCTGTGCCATGGCCGACCCCGGTGTGGGGGGCGGTGGTGGAGGGGGGGGAGGCGGCATGACACCGTTGGGGGGCACCAGCATCTGAGGCTTTGCTGAGGAGGGGGGGGGCGGGGGGGGCTGCTGCACGGCAGGAGCTTTGGAGAAAGGCCCGCCATGCTGGGCAGCGTTCTGCAACCTGGTGATGGTGCTGTACTTGACAAACATGGTGGCGGCAGAGCCCGCCGATGGGGTGGCCTGGCTGGGGAGGGGGGGTGGGGGCGGAGGTGGGGGGGGCGGCGGGGGCGGCGGGGGAGGGGGTGGGGGAGGCAGCGGGGGGGATGGCTGCGAGGCTGCGTAGGGGGCCGCCACTTTTGTCTGTGGGGACACAGGAGGTGCAACAGACATGAAGGGCCGACCTGCGGGCTCCATTCGGGCCTATTGGGAAGGGATTTTTAGTCAAAGTGGAAAGGGAGAAAAAGAAAGAGATAGGGAGAGAGAGAGGGAGGGAGAGAGACAAAGAGATTATAAAGTCAAGGTCTAAATGTGCCTGTCATTAAAAATTAAGTGGCAGATTACAGCATGCAGGAAGTATTAGCAAAACAATGCAGCAAGAGACAGCTCTGCAGGCTGACCAGCCGGGGCCGGGTGCGCAGGGAGAGAAGCAGCAGAGCCGGGCGCGCTCCACGCTGGGCTGAATGGCAGGCAGAAAATACAGCAGCCTTGGGGCAAGTATAGTGACCCAACCAGAGCACGCCCAGAGGCCACAGGCCATGACAGGACATCCCGGGAATCCTGAACTGCTCTAAAACACTAAAGAGCAAGCTCTATGCAGGGATGCTACTGACATCTTTCCACTACACACACTCCGATATCCAAGACTGACAAGGGCAAAAATGAGGAAAAGAGGAAGAACTGAGATTTCCGAGGAGAACTTCCCCAGAGGAAACATTTTGAGATCTGCAAAAGAAAGTCAGCTTGGGAAAGAAAAGCTGGACATGCAACTATTACGTGAAGCAGAAGAAGAACGACAGGGAAAAACTGCCTAGGGGCAGGAGCAATGGGAAAGCAGCAGGCAACGTTTTAGTCTGCTCGCTGGATTTTGTTGAAATTAAATTGCGTCTCTAAAAGTGTAAGCCTACATTCCTGTTAAAAAGATAGTTGCATTACTCAAGTTTATAAACATCCTCTTAATACAAAGTGGTTCAGCTACAAAGCAAGTTGTGAATTTCACAGTGCACAGCATAGGAACATGCATTAGAAATGCAATATCAACATGGCAACTGACCACACCAGCTACCTATAGTTCATTAGCAGATACTTTGCCACAAGTTAGCCCAATTATGCTCATTTGCACTGTATGAGCAGGTTTTCATATTGCTTTGTTCTAAACACAGGCGCACACACCTTCTATATGCGCAAAAGAACACCGAAAGGATTAGAGTCAGAAACAACAAACGGTGATTCACAACACACATGGGGTGTGCCAATACCTGCCACATTAGCTCTGGAGGGCAGGGGTGTAAGAAAGTTCTGGAGCTAAACCAGTGTTCACATGACAAAACACGAGAGAAATCTTGATCTCTTGCAAGTGTTAGTCTGTAAGTCACCATTCTGCCCATCACCCAGGTTAATGAATTTTCGAGTAGCAGCACCTGACCTTAACTGTGCCCTGTATAAGGCACCCCGGGTGTGCCGACCTCAGCTGTGCTGAGCTTCACTTTTGACACCTGAGACAGCAAAAGGCAACAGGAAAAATAAAAGCAGCATAAAACAGACAGAGAGGGCGACCAAGGCGTAACAGCACAGCTACCCCTCAGTGGCAAGAGCTTGGAGAATCTTCAATTTGTCACTTAAAGCACACACGGTGAACGTGCATTTTAATGCCTCTTTCAATCCTAGAGATATTTGAAACAGAGAGGAATTTTCCTCATATCTACTGAAGACACTCACCTTCACAGTGAGCAAATTAAACACTCAGGACAGGGAAAAGAATTTTGTATATCACAGGAGGGTGCCCTCCACAGAATTAACTTAGATTTCTACAACCAGAAACATATTGAGTGATACTTTGGTTACAGAAGAACCTTGAAACAGATCATTGTACTTGTTTGTCCATATAACCATGTGATGTCTTTCTGGGTATCTTGAAAAATCACTTACTGCATACTATTAATTCATATTTGTAACATGCATCTTCATGACTATCTGGAACCCTCAGAAATGCTATTAAAAAGTATCTATTTTTCAAAATAACAACAGTACTTTTTTTTTTAGCTCTTTTTCCTATGAAAATAGGCTTTTGCAATTGAATTGTTTGCCATCTCTTTTCCTATGCCAGTTGGATTCTTTGGAAGTTTAGTACAATCCATCCCCCTTTATTACACATGACAAAGAGAAATATAACTTTTATTGGATTTGTGCATGGGAAGGAATTAAAATTGATGACATCTTGCAACATGGATGGCCCTCAACAGGGGCCAGTCTCAATATTTTATTTTTAAAATGGCTTTAATCAGGTAGCATAAAAACTCTTGGGGTTTATTTAAATGAGCAATTGCCAGCAGCACTATGGACTTGATAAGAACAACAGTCATCCCAGAGTGGGAAACTTCAAACTTTTCTCTACAAGCTACCAGAGAGTGCAGCAGCAAGATTTTCACATTAAACCCAAAACCTCAGGAAGCATTAATATTAGAGTTCTCATAGCAGTGCTCTCTCACCTCTATCAGATACATGTTAGACAGACTCAGGTGCCCTGTATTTTGCATCGACACTCCTCCTGCAGAAATGGTGCACCCTGTGCACACAGACAAGGCATCTGCTGATGAACATGCACCATGTGTTGCATTCATGCAGTAGAAAAATTTGGATCACAATTTAGCAAGCTACATTCCAGGTCTGAGTACTACATTACTATTAGAAATAGACAATTTCCAAGCCAGCAGGCACCGCAGAAAAGTGACAAATTCCAAAGAATGCAGCCATGTCAGTTTTCACATTGTGCCACATGTGCTTTCTTATTTGAAAATGTCATGTCTTGTCTTATTTTTAATTATTTATTGATGCACCAATGTCAGGTGTAGTGACCCATGGTTTTAGTCTTAAAAAGCTTGCTACTCTAGCTTGAACCTGGGGTCTGGGAAAGACTCAAAAGTGGCAGGAGTGTGGACAGCTTCTCATAGCCAATATACTTCCACATGTAACCGCTGCAGTCAGTACTGATGTCATGGCTGTTTGGGAACCTGGAAACACCTTTCATTCTGACAACAAACAAGCCTAAGTGGCCGTTCTGCTGTGTCTGGAACTATTCCTCAGGAACTACACCAGTCAACTACCACAGGAAAGGACAGAAAACTCACCAGACCACAACAGACCTGAGCCCCAGGCTTCAATGGGTTAACATCTTTTGTAACTCTCTGCCAGCAACAGGAGATACCGAACCTGCCTCAATCCACAACTGCTGTCAAGTTTAGTACTTCTTCTTTAACCATATGGTTATTGTTCCCATTTCCACCCAGTATAATAGAAAACGTTTGAATAAAAACTACTGGAGTACTTATTAAATAGACAAACCTGTCTTCAGGTCTCAGTTACCCACATCTTTACAATGGAAAGATGTGGCTAGTTAACTGAAGAAATATCTTAGTGAAAGAATTTCATTCAACTTGTTAACAGCTGATCCTTTTATTTTGTCTTTATTCAACATTAGTTAATAGGATTCTATGAGTGGGGGGCTTCTGTGCACACAAATAAAAGCAAGAACAGAAGATTTCAGGGCTAAATTCCCTGAAAAAGTGATTCCTGAAAAAACAATTATAAGGCAGTGTGTGTCAATAACGTAGAGTAAAAAAGAGAAGAAATCCCACTCAAGACAGAGGTGGAAGAGGCATCACTCTGTCTCATACATTTTGTTGGGCGGTGGTTCTCAAACTAAAGTCTTCTTGTTACCTTGCTGGATTCCTCCAGTTGAGTGCCCCGTTTCCAGGCCTCGGAGAACATGGAGCTGACGATACTTTGGGAACGGACGTGTCCAGCTGGCTGGGTGTCAGAAACTCCACTGTCAGACTGATTAGAATGATTTGATTGAGATTCTGTTTAGAAGAAAGTTAAGAAATAGTTAGCATGTGTTTATGAATGCAAGAGTAAAGTCAGTGTGCTTATGATGCAAGTCTGTGTGGTATTTATTGGTCACACTTCTTAAACACGTTATCCCACCGAAGGACATTGCTCCCACTAATTGCTGCATAAACTCTAGCTCACATCCAGGCCGTTGCTGTGTGAAAAACAAAACAGTGCAACAGATCCCTGGTATTAACTAGATCTGAAGCTCTACAGAGATGACAGCATGTCAGATATGCAGCAAAGTAAAAACACACTGCAGTTGTATGGGTTGTGAAACACTCAACAGCTCCTGTACTTTGTGAAAGCCCCATTTAATGCAGCGCACGCAGCCTGCCCTCCCCGGCACAACCTTAGAAACAGACACTGGACACAGGCTGAGGACAGGCAAACTACACCAGCCGAGGCAGCAGTCTGCTCCGTTCCTCAAGGGAAGGGAAGGAAGGATGCACATCCTGCAGCTAGCAAATGCAGATGATGCTCTGGGTCCATGGGGTATCTTGAAAACACAGCAGCACCCACTGTGAGACTGATTTATCCAGTGTGGCATGTGCTTTCTGTGGGGAAAAAGAGCATCCAGGACAGGCTTGACTTCAGCTGTGGCAGAACACGCACGACTGGTGGGCTGTGGCTCAGCCCCCCGGAAGAGAAACTTTATCAGGAAAACACCCCGCTTGGATAGAGAAATTGTCAGTAACTGAGAATTTACTGCTACATCTGGCAAGCTGTTCCACACAGTTCAAAAACCATGGTACCTTCACAGTTAGGCTGAATTTGTTGAGCTCATTCTCACAGGCTACTTTCTGGACCTTTCTAATTCAGTAACATTACTTCCTGATCTGTATCTGTGATGGACAAAACACTTTCGCACAATAACCTGTTTTCGATAACGCAATTTGCCTCTGAGGGTTCAGCATAACCTGGCCAAGTGTCAGTCAGCTCTGAACAGTGAAATGATATAAAACTATCCGTTTTTAAAGTGTTATAAACAGGAGCATACTACTGCAGGCACACACAGTTTGACACAAGAACAGAAACAGTATTTTCAAAGTCTGTATCAAATGAGATTGTTCGGATCTTCGCCTTTGGGCAGGGACTAGTTCTCATTTTCCAATTTCAAATATTTCAGTCAACAAAAGCAGTTAGAGAGCTACACATACAAGTCTCTAAGCCTCATTAGAACATGGATTTCACTTCTTTTTTCAAATAGGTCAAGACAGAGGCATTTGAAAGCAAGTTTCTTCTTCTCAGTAGCAGAAAAACATTCTTTGAATGTGAACAAGAAAGTACTATATGTTCCAAATACATAAAACACTGCAAGTAATACAATAAAATAGGGTTTATATAATATGTTTATATATATATGTTAAAAATAAAGTCTATGTTTTAGACTAAATATAGCAAAAAAAGACTTTGGAAAACCAGTCTATTTCCTGCAATAGTCTCTCCTGAGGTCTCCAGAGAGTGGATGACAAAAAAGGTAATTAAATCTTTGTATTACAAGACAGATCACATTACTACCTGGCAAACTAGATGAGCTGGAGCCTGACTTGATACTGGAGCTAGATAAGGAAGTCCAGTCATACGCAGATTCCGTTCTCTTCAGTGCTTCCTGATAGTTCATGTACAGTTGCTTCCCATACTAAGCAAAAGGACAAACAAATTTAACAACTGTGTAGGCTGTGCACCCTTTAGACTGCTGAGTACTGCCTCTGGCATCTCTACTCCACCTGGTCTTCCCTCTGAGAGAAACAACAGGCTCTTTGTTAAGGAGCTCAGGCAACATTAATTCAGTGCCTTTTTTTTTTTTTTTTTTAATTTCCCAAAAATTGTAACCCCTTTCCCCCAACCTTTTGCCATTTTATTATAGAATTGCTGAAAGAAAGAAAGAAAACCAGTTCAGGTATGCTAGAAGAGGCAGCATCAAGCAAGAAATGGGCCAACAAATAAACTAAGCCTACCTGGGAATCCTAGAAAACAATTGTTTTCTCAATTATCTTCTTTTACCACAAGCCACCTTCTTAAATCTTTAAGGGAGCTGGCTAAAATCTAGCCATGGTGTCAGTTAGAACTTTATCATGGGACAAAGAAGTGCAGCATAAACAAGAAGAAAGGGCCCCATTACTGAATTGACACAAAAACAAAGCCTAGCAAATTTGCTAGGGAATAAAATACATTAGAATATTGTACCGTTCATGTTCTGAATAGTTAAACAGAGGAACGTTAGATTTAGCATGTATTTTGTTTCAAACAGGTAATGACAACAACTCATGGCAACAGTGCAAGCAGGAGGTCACCTTAGCAATGCGGATGCCGTTGATCCATTGGTGCAGAGTTCTCACATCATCACAGCAAAGGTACTTGATATACTGGGATTTCTTCTGGATCTGAGGGTGCTGCAGAAAAATTGTTAATCCTCATCAATATTTTAATAGCCAGGAATGCAAGGGAAGCCATTTATCTGTTGAGGTCTATACAGACAAACAATGCTGGAAGCTCTTCAATAGGACTCTGGTTTTTGAGAATTCAATCCTGCTTAGTATAGTAATTGGGTGATTTGTCAGTTCCACACTGAGAACATAGCTTCACTTTGTCTAACTTAGCCAACTAACTCCATCCCATTAATTTACTTAAATAAGCCAATAACGGACAATTTAGTCACATTATTATTTGACTACAACATTTTCATGTCTTCATTTATGCTCAGAATGGCTTCAAAAAAATTTACTTAGATGAGGTTTACTCTGTGTGGTCAACATGTTTGAAAAAATGATTCACTTTTAACCTGTCCAAATGATGTGGACAGAAAGTGACATGTGAGCAGAAGAAATCAATTGACTTCAAGGAATCATAAATACCTACAAACACCGACATTCTTCCTTTTAATTGCATTCAATTAACTGTGCCAATGATCTATAAAAGCATGGAAAATATTTTCAGTTTCAATTGTATGCTTTCTTCCTTAATATCATGTCCCATTTTTGATATTCAGTGTCTACCTTTCAGTGGGCACAAATGCACGTTGCTCTATCTATTGGAAGATAAAATCCTATTTTCTGACAGTGGACAGGCAGCCACAGACTCCAGGCACATAAAACATTCCCATGTACTGACAACGCCACATGAGCTACAAATCAGAGAAGGTGAGTGGTCAAAGGAAAACTCTAAGTGCAACTATAACCACCTCTTGTTACTTGCACCATTTTCAAATCCATGAAGACACTTCACTTGCTGTGAACATACTGTGAAAACCTGTTTTAAAATAGCTTCGCAGCAACTGACACCACTGTGAACACTGTGTGGGAGTCAAGAGAGACGGGGAGATGAGTAGATGCAATTTAAAATAAAGTACCTAAGTTATTAATCTCACAGTTTAAGATCATGTCACTGCCTTCATAACATTTTTTTTTTTCTACTTTTTCTTTCTACCTGTCCTTTATACTTAGAAATTTCTTCCTTTACAGCCTCCCCTTTCCTGCAGGTTGAGAAATATGGGTAGACTTGACTCCGTAATGCCAATTTCTGTACAAATCTGGACCTGTGCTCTGAGAAAATGGCAAGTCCCTTAAGTTTCAAGGGGTATTATCTCACAGAACCTCAATTGTTGTAAATTATAGAGTTACCAAAGGGAAAAAAAGGGTTTAGTGTTATGTTTTAGAATACGATAACAATTAAAAAGACTCATCAGTCTGGAAGTAAGACAATTCAGGGCAATACGAAAACATTTACAAAGTCATGAGGAGTATGGAGAAGAAGAAACAAGCATTCGCTAACTGTTCACTTCCTATATTAATTTCTCATACGCAAAAGGAAGATAATTTAGAGATTTGCTCTGAAAACTGACAGGCATAGTTTTCCAATTGTTATATTATAATTTAGCATACACTTCTTATAGTAATCTCTCCCAAGATTCATATTGTGTTAGTCTGCTCTTGCTCACAATTAGGAAGCGTAGTCATTATAAGGGACTAAAATTACTGTGGAAATGTTTCAAGCTCTTTGATTGCTCTTTTCAGTATGAGAATTTCTTAAGTAATTAAGAAGTTACCTTCAGCACCAAACAATAATCTGTGGGTGCTTTGTATTTGTTCCGATAGTCCTGTCCATAGTAAACATTGACATGATCTAGCTGTAGAAAGCACACGAGATCCCTTGAGACCTATTAAATACCAAAAAAACCCAAAATTAAAAGATAACGACACTCACTGACAAAGCCAGTCTAGTACTAAGATCCAATATTAATATAAGGTCTATTTAAGATCTAATATTAGTTTCAATCTGATTTGAGAACTACCAATACAAGAACAATACAGCCATGCATAAACTCTTGTATCAAATATTCAGTTTTAACCAGGATATTATTTTCTAAATTCAGTCTGGGTTTTTTTGTGTGTGTTTTGCTTTCATTTTGCCTTTGACAACATTTTGGAGCAAACTACTAATCTTTATTCAGAGTTGGTATGAAGAGAAAGCAACTAAGGTTGGTTGACCAGGAACTTTTTAACAGCTACTGGTTACATTTCATCTTGGCAATAAGCAAGGTGTCCAAATTTCAGTGTGACAGTGAGTATAACTCTACCGATGTTTGGCATTGATTGTAGGGCAGGGAATTTCAACAGGCTACCTTGCATATAGATTGTTTTAATGAAGCAAAAGGCTGTGGAAAGAATGTATTCAGCTCTAAAGAGATTTCCCCTTCATTGCCAGCTGTGAGGGAAGTGGAATTCCTGCACTGGGCATTGGCTGATGCTGTCAGGACTGAAGGATTCATGGACAATTTGAACTCACAGTAGTTCAGCCTTGAAGCTACAATGCATTTATAGCAGCTTCCTATTTACTTTTCATTATTGATATACATAGAAAAGCAGCAAGTGACACTGAAGAATTATATTTACCAGTTTAAAGAAACGTAGCACAAATTGGTCCAAAAAGAATTCCGTTTACATGAATTAACTAAAACAAAAAAAACTCTGCAGACTGATTGTGCAGTTCATCTGACATTTTATGATTGGCATTTGCAGTGCAATTTGTCCTTCATCTGCATTCTGCTTGACAAAAGACAGCCTCTTAACTCCACCAATCATTTTTCCTCAGGTGCTTCTGAATAGCTAACCCTGAGGTCACTCAAAAAGTAGGCCCTTGCCATGTATTTTAAATTTGGGGTACACCCTTAGCATCAAGCACTATCACAGTAATTTACACACTATTTCCATGATAAAGCTGCACTTTTAACTGAGGAATGTGGCCCTAGCCAAGGCACGGCTAAGCCAAAATGTAAGGCTGACTCTTGTGTGCACAATTTACCGACAACAACAAATTCAGGGAAATTGCGTTGAAATAGCATACCTTTGCCTTCCCTTTAGGGACATAGTAGATTCCAGAAGCTCGAAGAAGAAAGTAACGTTTCTTCCAAGACTTCTTACCATCCTCTTTCAGCCACAAAACTCCCTCTATCTCTGGCACGGTTACAGAGCTTCCACAGAAACATTCCTGCCAATAAACACAGCAGTTTGATAAAAGAAAAAGACACAGAATATACAGCATGCCATGGTTTGTTTTTAATGACTGAAATGTTGAAATTCTTTATATAAGGAATGCACACATAAGAGGGACAGCTCTTTTTTTATGCAGTGATATGAATTAGAGATTAACTGTAGAAGCTAGAAGGTAATTTGGACAAACACAATAGGGGATCTTAGCATTTTCTCAGTGTAAGAACAATAATAAAAATATTAGCAGCTATTGTAAACATTTTCTAACTACTGCTTCTCAGTAATAGGTGCCCCAATGGCTTTAGTGGCATTAAAGTTGTAAGGTCACCTTATAGATACAGCCTCACAAGTCTAAGTATACACAAAACCTAATTACATATCCATCAGATACAGCTTTAATTCGTTTAATGAGTACTTTGTTGCTACTAACTGCCAACACTACAACTTCTGTGAAGGTCCTATTTATAAAGAGCTAACAGGAAAACAAATGCTTTAAATACACTCCAGATTAACATGCAGCACAGAGATTTGAGTAATCCTAGATGAAAGAATTAGACAGAATTACATGCCTCTGCATGTCACGGCTTCAAGCACCTTTTTGATAAACAGCATTCATATGGACTTTTACTAAAACTCATATTAATAATATGCTAAAAGCGTGCATATGCTACTTATTGTATTAAGTATAAATCCAAAATTAATTACCCAAAATGTTTACTTTTGTGTAACTATTGAAATGATAACCATGATTCTGGAAATCAAGTGGAAGTTATGACACTTCAGCATGGTCACCATTCAGTGTTCAGCTTGTGGAGGCTGTGTTTACTGTTTGCTGTATTTGCTTGGCAATTTTTTTTGCTGTCCTTAGTTCTGTAAACTATTTAATGTGTTCCATATGAGATGCATCTCCCCTTATCTTCTATAGCTTGAAGACTCTGAGGCATTTTTTTTACTTTATGAAGCAGAAAGTTTCAAAGGTTCACAACTTGCAGAAGTTATGCCAAGCAAACTTACAAGTTCTACAAGAAGCAGTACACCAAATAATTCAAGAAGCTAAGGCAGTCTATTCCGTAACACGTGTTGATTGACTTCCTTTTCTGTCCCTTATTTTTTAAATATTTGGTTGTTTATTTTAAAGGGTAATTGAAACAAATTTTAACTATTCTGCTTACTAACAATATTTAAAATACTAACACAGACTAGTCACCGAATCAATGCTATAGAATTTTGTAGAGAATAACCATTTGGAGAGTACTAAAAAGTCTCTATCACTGCAGGTCAGAAAAACAGGTGACAGTTGTGCAGACTGTGACAGGTTTTAGCCACAGTTACTGGTAACCTCATTTTATCACTGTGTATGCTATTTTAGTTATTAAACAAAATAAAGATGCGTTTTTATTAACTGATTGTATCTGAAGCAGAGTAACATCAAAATGTAACATCTCAAATGTAACACATTCCATTCTCAGTTGTTCCAGAATTTCACCCAGTCCAATTTCAATCACCGCAATCTTTTAGAGTTCAGCATCAAACTCTGAAATGCCCACTATGTCCTTCTTGTTCTGGCAGCCTTACCTCCAGCAGCACCTCTTTATTTCTGTCTGCCATCTCAGAGGTTTCTTTCTTGCCCAGAAGATAGTTCTGTAACAAGAGAAAGCTTAATATTTCTACAGGCATTCTGAAAACAAGCCAAATAACATTTCTCATTTGCCTTTCTGTAGCAGTAAGAAAAAAAACACTCTTACCTGAGAGCAACACATAAAATGAATAAAACTTTGTAGTCCAATTGAAACTATCTGTCAGACTGCTAGATAATAAATGGAACTAAGTTATAACCACCCTTTGCCAGAAATATCAATCAGTCCACTCTCTTAAATATAGCCTCGTAACAACATTGTCCTGGCTTTCCACAAAAACAGCAGCATCCAGAAAGAAAAATACTATGAACGTGACAATCCCACAATAAAAATATTTTAAAAACCAGAGATCTTTAAACCTGTTAGATACCGTCATCATCTACGTGTTCAAAGAACACACACATAAGCAATTTACTACTTTCCACTTTGCCCTGACAGTTTTACCAAACAAAAATATTTTTCACGAAGAATTACTAAATACTCCTTGTGTTCTTAAAAGGAACCTAACTAGGCATAGCTACTGTATCTTACTAAATGAGAAGTTTTGTACTCTTCTTCGGCTTGGAAAGGACTGAGACAATGACTATCTTCCTCTTCCTAATGCCTAGGCTCTTATACTGGAAAAAAACCTCAATATTCACAAACTTTACCTAAATCAATATTGCAAACCATGGAGAAATCTTGGTTTTATGCTGGAACCTCATTCTTGTTGACAGCACCTACACCATATGCACTGATAGTAAATATATCAACTACATGCTTTTAAAAGAATTTAGAGTTTTGCTGCTTTATCAAGAAGCACTTAAATAAGACCTGGTTTTTCATTCTTGCTTAAAAAAAATCAAGTATACTCATGATGTTTCAAAGGACGAACACGTGTAACTGATAGTTTAAATCCAAGAAATTACCACAGAGATGCCATACAGATGTAAAAACAATCTATGACTCCAAAAGGGAATACATTAGGTAAGAGAGAGATCAAGTGATATTATATCCAGTTCTTTTCAATTCAAATTCTTCAAAGAGCCATCTTCTGCTTTTCTGTTTCTATTCTTCCACTCCCCTACAGTATGAACTGCTGCCAGATATCAGACCTGTAGCTACCGTTGGCGAGAAGAGAGGTCTCTGAGGCTATATGAGAGAGAAGAGAGGCCTTTGGTTTCCTAGCTGGGGAACAGAGGCAGGTCTCAGCTTCCACCGGGAGGGACACGTCTTCACTCCACTTGCCATTTGACCACAGAGTAACTATGCTCTTTGATTTTGTCTTCCTCTTCTTGGCAGCAACATAAGAATGCACAGAGGACAGGCATTACTACTAGTAAGATCTGTAAACACCTTTCTTGCATATTTGCACAGCACCAAGTGTTGGGGTAAATGCCATAAAATTGCTTGCTATTAAAATTACTCACAAACACATTAGCAAGCAGAATGCTTCAGCTCATGGTTTTCTGCCAGGGACTTGATTTTGTGCCAACCACGATGCCAAAGTATAAAGTTGCCTGACATTTTAATACATAAGCAAGTGCTAAAATAAAAGTATGGAAGTGAATGCTATAAAAAGTAAGAAACTGCAATCAGGCATGCATGTGTGCACACACACTCATTCAACAGGATTCTCAGACTTACCTGGGGATTCTTGAAAAGTGCATATTTCTCTATACGTTCCACGAACATTAGTTTGTTTTGACTATCTCTTGTCCAGTTCAGGAGATTTTCTACTAAGTTTTCATGATCTTCAAAGATCCTTTCTGCAGCAATAACAAGAGAGCAAATACATTTGAATCTGTCACTTTTTGTGCTGGAAGCTGCTCTGCAGTCATATCTGGGAAACAAGGCATACACGTAGAGAAAATAGAGTTCAGGGTCTACTAAAACGGGGAAGAAGTTTACACTAAGGAACCAGAAGAACTTAATCAACTTTCAGACATGCCTAGTTTAATTTTACACATACACATTCAACGCTCACACTTCCGTCTCTTGAAGTTTATAGTTCTATCAATACATTGTTTTCCTTCTTTTTCACCTGACAAAGCTTTCTATCCCACATGAACAAGCAGACTCAAATGATGGCATTTCAAGTAAGTACAAATAAGACTATCACATTTATAGATACTCTGGTCCACACAATCCCTAGAGGAATTTATTAGGCAGCTTTTTCAGCACAAAATCTGTTTCTATAGCCCAAATCACTATCTCACTGAGTACATATGCACTTATAGTATGTAAAATGGCATATAATGCAATGTTTCTATTATTAAATATACTTTCTAAAATTAAAACATTGTAGCTCACAGATACTCTAACTAGAAAAAAAAATGAAAACAACCTTTGTCCCAACCAAAAGAAACCTTCCAGAATTGTTTCTGTTACAAACTTGCAGGGTAAAATCAGGCAAAGCATTTCATTCTACATTCTGGAAATAATCCCACTGAGTTCTTCTGAAAGTACATATACAGCTCCTGGTTAAGCCATTAATAGTAACAGGTGGCTTTCTACTTCAAGTACATGTACCTGAATCAGACTC
The DNA here is from genome assembly GCF_036013475.1 of Columba livia. NCBI lineage: Eukaryota > Metazoa > Chordata > Aves > Columbiformes > Columbidae > Columba > Columba livia. The sequence goes on along the minus strand of NC_088608.1, from coordinate 38,132,673 downwards.
CTCAACTCTTCTAAGTTATGCTAAAGGAAAATATTACAATCAAGGAGTTCCTTCCTCATACATACGCGTTGCCAGAAAAAATGTTTTAAAAGATGAAGCACTGGCAGAATAACACAATATACAATAGTGCATAGTGTGAGGGCTTTGTTGTAACCCATTTTTCATCTGTTTTTCAAGTTCCAGTATAAAATACATGCATCAATCAGGCTGCATTTTGGAATGTCTTTTAAAAAACACATATGTAAAAATCTATGAAAAACTACCTAACAGTTGCCCTACTAAGGATCAAGAAAAGTCAAACTGAAAAATGAAAGAGGAAACTCAGTTCTACCCTCTTGCATCTCTCTTAGGTTTATCATGTTGTACTCTGAATTTAAAATTCTGTAATTATAATAATAGGTGTTCTTTAGCTTGAAACTCATTCACTACAGCCGTCAAAATCTGTCATTGCCAGTATGTCACTGAGCCCATACACAGTAGGCCATGCATGTGCTTCCAAAACATCCAGCAAGAGATTTGTTAACCTCGGTTGCAGTTCAAAATAATCTTAATTCAGTCACGCTGTTAATTTGGATAAATTTCAGTTTATCTTTCTGTCTGCCACCTAGTTCTTTGTTTCTATTAGGAGTGGAAAATATTTTTTCCAATATTTTTTTCCTTTATTCTTTGCAGGCTGCACAGTGAATGGAAGAGTCCTAGGAAAGCAAATCTAGGATGGGAAAGACCACTGGTGGAGCCTTGAGTCCAGGATCCTGCTACCTACACACCCAGAGATTTTTCAGTGATAGAAAACTACTGCAGAACCAATAAGGTTATATATTCATAACATTCTCATTGGTTAAATGTAACAGAATCACACCTTTGATTTTTATTCACCTAATTTGGATTTACATGGAAATCCTTTCTGGTTTCAAAACTGGGCAACTTTTAAGATTTCATTTATTAAAATGTTAATGTTTTGAGCCTAGTAAAATGCTATTTTTTATACGCAAGGAAGAAGATTCAAAGGATACCTCGACACTGTACAACAGCCTTTTTTGTTTAACAATAACCAAAGTTAACATGCTATATTGCCTGAAATAGAAAACATTTCACCAAAAGAACAAGGAAACACTAATCTGCATTTTAATTTGAAATTGAGATATTTGGGTTCAGTTCTGGGCTTTTCTTTAGTTAATGGATAAAGTGCTTAACAGCTCTTTGATGTATTTTTTTCCCTGATAACGGGGATTAATTGTTTTTCTATAATTTTTTCCCCTTGTTTTCCACTCAGATGCTACATCCTTCGGCTAAATGAACAGCTTACACTGTGGCATGTGCAATGCAGCACAAAGGAGCTTTAACTGCCCTTACAGCCATACTGCCAACTGCATTAGAATATTTAGCAGAAAAAAAATGTAGGCAGCTTTTTTGTAGAGCTATTAGAATCAGCACAAAACACTATTTACAAAGACAAAGATGTATGGTAAGTTTTTTAGCCCTTACCTCTTTCTTTTGTGAGGAACCAATCAAAACCAAGAGGCTCAGTGATAAGATATATGTAAAACTGCTATATCACACCTTAAAATTTAGACATATTTTTAATATGAAAGAAGAAAACATTCCCAGATCATTCTGAAACATCATTCATGAGCTTTATTACACATGAATGAACATTTACTACATGAATGAACTTTTACTACATGAATGAATGGGATGATGAACATAATGAAGACAAAAATTTAAATCATTCTGAGGACACAGATCTAGACAAGAGTTACATCAACAGGTAAGAATTACAAATGTTTATAATTACTTACCCATTTGCAATTCAGAGATGGTTTCCACCAATGACCAGTCTAAACTGTAACCGCAATGCGATTTGTCCATCAGATTGTCTAATACTTGTCTCACTGTCTGCCTCTCATCCACCATCATTGTTTTTGAGCTGTCATCTGACATATGGACTCTGATCACCAACTGTTAAGCAGAAAATTAGGAGAACAAGAAAAAGGATTCATTTCCCACCTTTCAACTAAAATAATTTATTTACGATCTTGTTTCTTCTTCTTCTTCCTTCCTTTTCCTTTGTTTAAAATAGCATAAAATAGTAAGTTCAATCAGAACACTCCCTCGAAAAGTAAAAAGCCATGAACGATGGTTAGATATTTGTATCACAGACACTTTAAGAAAATACTGTTTTCCTTCAGTATAAAAGAGTAAATATAAAAGGTATTCCCAGTACAATGACAACATATTTTAGCTCTGTGTTAGGGATGAAAAAGTGCTTCTGCCAAAGTGTCCTGTCCTGATTAATAAAGTGGTTTTGTGTCAATTTTTCTCACATATCTAGGTGGGACAAACATAGATACAGAGTTCTACATAACCTTATATACAATCAGAATTTTTCAGATTTGCAATTCAAGCTTTCTGGCCACTTTCTCTCTAAGAATGTTGATTATGTGAACAATATATCTATACTAAGTTTTATTTTTCTGGGGAGTATGAAGCATTAGTGTGAAAGAAATCTGCTTTTAAAACTTAATGGCTTTTCATATGCCCTTTAAATAGGTCATTGTCCAGAAAGAAAATGCAGCCATTTCTTAAACCAAACAGAAACTTAAGTCACGTTTCTAGACTTTCTCCACTTGGCAAACCCTGTCTGTAGTCTGAAATGTTCATATTCCATTTATCACTGGAACGTCCTCCTATGTGTAATGGGAAGGTGTCTCTAAAGAAAAGAGACCCAAATTTAAAATTTGTGACTGCTTAATATAAAAAGCCTCAGGAGGCTAGACTTTCATTTCAGCTCTGGGTGGAGGTCAGCAAAGTCTTCTCAGTGTGCACCAGCTGCAAAATAAGCTGTTTCTTAAGAAAAACACATTTATTCCATATGCTAGAATTTTCTTGATTTGGTCCAGTCTAGATGAGAGAATACAGTATCACTCAAGATCAGAACACTACAGTGTTCCTGTTTTACTTAGGGCAACTTAAAGGTAATAGACACAAATGAGAAGAATTTTCCCTGCATTTTCCAGGAAAATAAGTATAAAATAAAGACCCTTATAAACCAGTATAAATAATTTACCTTTTTCACTTGTGCCTCTTTAATCTTCTCTAACGCAACCCTAATCTTCTCTGCTTTGAGTTTAGCAGCCTGTTCCTCCTGGAGGGGACACAAAACAGAATTTCCAATTAACACAAACTTCAGTCTAGTTTTAGTGGACTTAATTTTCAGGCTACCACGCTTTAAAACATGAACTGAAATACTGATTTACCCATCTATATATCCTCAGCTCTTTCTTAGTGATGATAAAGACTATTGTTTTTTAAGACAAAAAGAGCTACTATATACATCTGACATTTAGAAATACAACCACCAGTATATCCAAAAGAACATACTGGAGATATATACTTTGTACAGACACATTTGGCATTTCTCTGTTCTTCCATATTGTAAGTAGCCTTGTGCATTACTACCAATTATTTTTTAGCATATAACATATCTAGTGTCACAGATTTGGACAATAAATATTTAACAAGAATGTAGAATACAGCACAGCCAATAGATATTTGGTTGATCAACACAAAACATGAACAGCACACTAAGAAATATCAGCGCGCAGAAAGTAGGAAAAACAAATCCTATAAATAGGATTCCATGGTTTAGAACATTTTGAACTATTAAACCAGCTTGCAATAAGTAAATAGCTTGAAGACTCCCTTTATCTTTATTAAATCCAGGCTGTATTTTGCCTTGCTTTAAATATTTTAAGACATGTAAAGCAAATGAGCATTCTTTTCTTTGATGCTCTTCTAAGTAATCTATTTCTGTTATACTGGAAATGCATTTAAAAATTCAGATAATTCTATCGGCCAATGCTAAAGAAATTTGTACATTGTAAGACTAGCAATACTGTTTTTTTAATTTTGGGAGATTATTGATACTCCTGTTGAAAGCAGATTTGAAATGCACAGCTAAACAAGCAAGCACTCTTTATAAGATACCATATGCAGGTTTCAGATTTTAGAAATCTTAAATTGTGGGTGTTCGTGCTGGTTAATATCTGAAAGCCTCAAAATATCTGAAAGCCTCAAAATTTAAAAATCTCTAGAACAATAAATTGACACAAAAAATGCCCTCCAAAATATTCAGTCTCCCCTAGAAGAGAAAACATACGATTTTCTTCAGATCAAAAGTAGCACAGCCCTTCACTACGCTTAACATGCCATTCTGCACTGGTTTCTTGTATGAATGTAACTCATGGTTTCTTTACCATGTGTTTAGATGTCTGCTTTTCTCGTAAAAGTCAAGGTTCACCTATCCTGAAATCCAAAAAGTTGAAGTTCTCCACTTCTCAGTACATTACTGACACTCCTATCCACTGCTAAAGGGTATTCCCTGCGCTACTTATTGCACCCAGCAGCTCTTGCTCCCTCCCACCTGTGACCACACTATGCACCGCAACAACTCAGTCAGGACACCGGGCTGCCTTGTGAGAAACAGAATTCTGTTCAATAAAATGAACCAGTAAGTTGAGACAAGCAGAAATAATGTGAGCTTGAAACATTATCTGGGAACTCAATTACCTGGGTTTTTATTAGTCTACAAGGAACTACGGATTTTTATTCACCGTAACAACGGTGTCATATAGCTTTGAAAGGCTAAATCAGATTAGCATTCTACTAAAAACAAACAAACAGTACCATGATACCTAGAATACTTTAAATATAAAACACACCAAGAATCCTAAAATATTCTTCCTTAACTATTTGCATCTGTAGAAGTAAATTACTACCAAAACCCAAGGCTTTAGATAGTTGCAAGGTTCTAAAAGTGATGCTGGGCACGGGTGCATTATGAAATCAGCAAAATGCTTTTTTAATTTTAGCATGCATTTGGAGAAACTGTAATTTACAGTTTTAAAAAGCTGCTCATTAACCCAACTATAAACATTTATTGCTGTACAAAGGTTGACAGCACATTCAGTTTTGCTCTTCACTAAAGTCAAGCAGCACAATTTTCCAACCCATTTCACTGTACACCTGTGCAATGCAACTACCTCTAGCAAACCCCAGCAGGAGCACTATTTTGATTACAGAAACAAGTTAATAACAACTGAATTCTTAGAAACTCACAACAAGTTATTCTGTTTCTCTCCTAATGGCCAAAGCAAACAGACACCCCACCAAAGCCACCCCAAACCTGCACTCTCCTCAATGGGAGGAAGCATGTGCAGTCCATCAGCTTGTACTAAGCTAACGTTTTGCATTGCACACAGACAGAGGTGACAGCTGGCAAAAATACGCGACTGTAAACTATTCCAACACCACCAAGTAACAAGGCCAGGACTCACAGTCCAATCACATTCAACTTAGGTATTTATTTCCCCTTTGCTAGTGAATCCTTCTAGTAATAGTGATGTGAGTTAGGTTGGCAAAGGGTCATAAACATGCACACAAATAGCAGGACTGCTGCCCAGGTCGTGGTTTCACAAGTGACACACACCAGTGTAAATCCCTGGTATGGTTGATATGCCTGCCTCCCTTGCACAGGTTTACTGTTCAGCTCCAGTCACAGTGCTGCTATGGCCACACACAACTCAGGGAGCTGATCTAGCTGAAAATGAACACAGTGGAAAGATCCAGCAGAATCCACTCCTTGCTAACACTGCCTCTATAGTCCCATGCATGCTACGGAAAAGCATGAAGGAGATAAATACATATACCTGCTGTGTAAAAACACAAAACATAAAGGAGCATCATTTCCACCTCTGACAGGAAAAGGCTGTTTCCTTTCAGTAGCTGTACACATCATTGTCAAACTGCAACATAAACTCCTCACTTTAATGGAATGCCTTTGAGAGTATCCTTATACTGGCATTTTAAAGTTGTCAGCCGACATTGCTTCTGATTATAGAAAACACCACACCTGATCTAAAGAATGCTCGGCAACATACTTATGTTAAGAAGTTGTTCATCCAAAATATGTTAACACATTGTGAACTAAAATTGAAAGAGTACAGCTCTGGAGTGCAATGACTTTAAATGAATGACTACATTTTTATACCAGAAGTCAGTTTTCAATAATTTTAGCCTATACTGGAATATTGACACAAATAACCCCCTAAAATTTAAAGTTCATATTTCCTTAACACAATGACAATCAGTCTCCTGTCCCAGTTTCCAGTTAAATGTGCAGTTAAAGATACGCCAACAGTGTTTTAATATTAAATATGCAAGACGTGTGCTATGACAGAGCCAACCTTGCTCAAATGACTTTATGCTTCACATTTCTAGGTTGGGGGGTTATTTTTTGTTTTATTGTAGAGTAGTATTGCCTTCTGAAGGACTAGAAGCAGGTTTCCACTGTTTATTTTGCAAGGACTCTCCTTCCTGAAGAGCTTTGATTGAAACAGAGGCTCCAGTTGCCTGAGAACATCACATTATCATCATCTCGATTTGTATGTAATTCCCCCAAACTTCAAGACCTCTTTATTAGCCCCATGTTCAATGTGTATCACATTAATGCAGTGCTTTCTACTGGTTGTTTTATTTTTTATTTTTTAAAAGGAATACTAAAGCAAATGTGTATGTCATCAGCACTGGAACAGGAAAGCCAAACAAGTGAATATTAACAGCAGTTCTTCTGTATTTCTTGATAAGCTCATCAGGACAGGCAGAAGAGCTCTGCCCTAAAAAAACAATGTGGCAATAGTGGCACAGGCTGTTTATAAACAGTGAACTTGTGTTTACAGTAGTAGGCAGTGATCATTCTCAAAACATGTTTTATTGCATTTCTTCTCAAAATAACCCAGAATGACCTATATCTGAGTAAAGGAGAAAGGGAAACAAACCTGACTCTCTTTCAAAGCACACTATATACGAGCGTACACTAGCCATGTTCCTGGTGAGGGGTCCATCCTCCCTAGACTCATCCTACATTTCCTTTCTTCTTTTCAAACTTAATGTAGAGTTTTCTATACCATTGGCACATTCCTGACTTATTGTTACCATATTGCATTATGTTAATAAATATGGAAATGCGTGTAAAGCAGTAGTATAGTTCTGGGGGTTGTGTACGAAAATTATTAAACTGAAAAGTCTTTAAACATTACGATGACACTACACTATGGTAGTGCCATGTTTTTCTTTTGTTCTACTTTTTGCTATTAGAAGCTTAACTGCAACACAGAAGGTGGCTTCTGAATGGAAGCTGTAAGCAGCAGTTACATTTTAAATGCATCTTGAAGTCACACTGGCCCTTGTCACAAGTTCCTACAGAAGGGATCTTTTCCCCCCCACACTCTAAATCAGGGCCAAAGAATAAAGGCCAAGAGACAGATGACAGTTGCTTATGAACTTCAATGCATAATGGCATCTATGAATCTCTCCAGAACCTCACTTGTGCTTGACCAAAATTACCCAGTATTTAAGCTTTTCACACTCTCCCCAATGATTTTGGGCCGTACTACAACAACATATGCTATTTGTTGAAGTGTTCATGCTAGAAGTGTGATGCAAAGAAATTTTCACACACAACCCTGGCAGTGCCACTTCTTATTAAAACAAACCACTGCACAACTTTAACAAGATCAGCATTTTATTTGCTTATAATACCATTAAACCAACTGGTTGGGAAGAAAACTGCAATGCTGAAGTTGAGGAAGAGAGGATGCAAAACCAGTACCTCAGCTAGCTCGAAGGCCACAAAAACGTTAAGTTTGTCCATATAAAAAAAAACGTGGATGTCCCAGTCTCTGAGAAACCTGTTTTTCCCAATTTTCTCAGAATGGCTGAGGTCATCTTGTCCAATTCCCCTGCTCAAGCAGAGCCACCTAGAGTCAGGTGTCCCAGACTGTGTCCAGATGGCTCCAGAGTATGCCCAAGGATGGAGACTCTACAATCTCCATGGACAACCTTGTGGCAGTGCTCAGTCACCCTCATTGTAAAAAAAAATATTTCCTAATGTCCAGACAGAGCCTGCTGTGTTTCCATTTGTGTCCATCACCCCCGGTCCTGTCACTGGGCACTACTGAAACGAGCCTGGATACATCCCGTCCTCTTTACACCCTCCCCCTACATATATGAGCATGCTGATAAGATGCCCCAAGCCTTCTGTTTGCCAGACTGAACAGTCCCAGGTCTCTCAGTAGAGATGCTCCAGTCCCTTCATCATCTTCGTGGCCCTTTGCTGGACTCTTTTCAGAAACTCTATTTCCCTCTCGTACTGGGGAGCCCAGAACTGGACACACTACCCCAGGTGTGGCCTCACCAGTGCTGAGTAGAGGGAACAGATCACCTCCACTCACCTGCTGGCAACACTCCTCCCAGTTCAGCACAAGATAGCATTTGCCTTCTTTGCCACAAGTGCACAGTGCTGGCTCATGGTCAACTTTGTGTTCACCAGGACCCCAGGTCCTTTTCTACTGAGCAGCTTTCCAGCCGGGTGGTCCCCAGCATGGACTTGTGCACAAGGTTGCTCCTCCCCAGGCACAGAACTTCACACTTCCCTCTGTTGAACTTCAGCCCATTTCTCCAGCCTGTTGAGGTCTCTCTGGATGGCAGCCACTCCTCCCCATCTGGTGTTGTCAACACACTTGCTGAAGGCACACTCTGCCTCAACAGCCAGATCAGTAATTGAGATGTTAAAGAGGCCCTGACCCAGTACTGGCCCCTGGGATACACCATTAGTCACTGCCCTCCAACTAGATTTGGTGCTATCGATCACCAGCCTCTGGGCTCAGCCATTCAGCTGGTTTTCAGTCCACCTCACTGTTCGCTTATTCATCCCATACACTAACAGCTTCTCTAAGAGAGCTGGTTTGTCTACAGAGTTAAGACTGAGTGAAAAACACCTAGAGAGGCCACTGCAGTGGTGCTGGAATTGGACAGCCAAAGGCAAGCTGGAACCAAGAGATCAGTGTTGAGGTGTGGGCCAAAGGTGGGGGACTCAGGCCAAGCCTGAGCGAGAAACTAGGGTTAGCTTTTGCACCACCGTCCAGATCATTAATGAATGTTGATGTTGAAAAGTACTGGACCCCGTATTGACCTCTGGGGTGCAACACTGGTCTCCAACCAGACTTTGTGCCATTTTGAAGGTATGGTAGAACAGCATCCTACTCAGCAGGGACATACATTCCGCTGTCTCCCCGAAAGAACAGTCAAACTAGATTTGACAAAGCTAGTGGCAATGAAGAAAACAAACAAACAAACCAAAACCAAACCAAAAACCCCCAACATGAAAACAAAACAAAAAACTTTCCCCCTCCCCCCCCAAAAAAACAAAATGAACCACATTTCCAAGGAATTTCACTGGCTCTTGATCCCTTAGGGCATCCATGTGCACCAGATTACCTTCCTGCTTGCCTATGAATAGAACCTGTCTTATAACAGGCCAGGCTTCTCGCTGCAGCTACCTAAGGCAAATAGTTACAGGAGAAAAGGTACTAGGTCTGAGACCACAAAAAAAGCAAGAAAGGGGAGAGAATGGAAGGAAAAAACAAAACCACATATAAACAAAAACCACAACACACCACACAACCAAACCAAAATAAAACATGACAAAAAAATGCCCCACAATCCAAAAGGGAGAACACGCCTTAGAAACCACAGTAAGGAAGTCTGAGAGAAGACTACAACATAATGTTACACTGGGACTGACTGGTAAGGAGTTTTATCTGGACAAAAAGCTCAACTGATATGCAGAATCGGGCAGAAACATAGATTTGAGAGTATAGGCTGTTTGTCTATCAGTGTATTAACAATAGCTTATTATAATTCATTTTAATACAATAAACTACACAGGAACAACATAATAATCACTGCGGATTAGTGCAAAGCAGCTTGTTGAATAGAAGTTCTATTATCATCATTTTCAGTGTTGCACAAAACCCTGCTACTAACCACCTACATCCTTTTTGTGGTTTCCAGAGGTGACCATCACAATTTCCTCAAACTGGCTGTAAGAGGTTGCTGTATTTTTAAATTGCATTTTAAAAGAAGTCTCAAACAGATGCTTCATTCAAGAATGAGCACATCTGAATCAGATTGACCTAAGATGCACAAAGCCAACTTTACAACTGATTCATTCAAAGGTCTGAAGAGATTACAGTGTATAGTAACCAAAATCTACAAACCAGAGGAATCAACATTCATAAGAAGAATATTTGCTGTAAGGAACATTGAACAAACTGCTGTTTTTACATAACTGAGGACCTGGTGCCTAACCCCAGCAGGGGAGAAGGACTGAGAGACATCGGACTAAGAATTCTTAATGTAATACACAGCCTCTTCCCGGAATATGTACTGACACCTGTATACATACCGATACCTGTATTGATAAGTTAATTTAGGGGGAAGTGTAGCCAAAGTACCAGGAATCCATACCTTAAATAGATCGATAAGGGGAAGGGTATTGTGTGTACTGGGATAGTCTGTAAACCCTGAAGTACCAACCAATGGGGAACAGGGGAGGGAAACTGCGGCTGGGACTTTGGGGAGATATAAGCAGGGGCTTTTTGCCCTATTAGGCATGCCTACATTTAGGTAGAACACCCGGTCTTGCAAAATCGTTATTAAAATATGCTTTGCCGAGAGATCCTGCCTGGACCTATTATATTTGCAAAATAATTGTTTCCTACATTTGCTTTTCAGGTCAACAAGAAAAGAAGAATGAAGTACTAGATATTTGGGAAGAGAAGTCATGACTCCTTTTCTCCAGATGCTGACATACATATCTGAAGCATTACATCATTAAATCACCATGATCTGGCTTCCTGAATGTAGATTCAGCTTCACATGCATCAGAATAGTAGAAGAAATGGTACTTTCAAAATCGAAAAAGTTACAATTCTATTTTCACGTCCTAAGCTGGGATATTTTTGAGCCCTGAATACTCTCGCAAAATTATTTGCATGTGCTTTATATTTTACAGTCATAAGCTTAGTTTCTTAGTTTTTGTTATTCATTTGATGGCTTAATTCCAGCCCTACAGGAAAACAAGCTTGCAGATTTGACAATAAAGATACACTGCTTTATTATCAACATTCAATAACTTACTTCACTGATAATACTTTCACTTCTGCTTTCAAAGAAAAAGGGTTTCAATGTGTGTGAACAATAATACAAGGAATTACATTTAAAAATTACATTTTAAAAAAGAGAAAATCACAATGAACAGACCATTTTCTGTGCTGAGATCTGCCCTATACTGCAACAGGAACTGTGTGCATGGCTTTAACGCAAAAGGAATCTAGTCCATGACTAGAATTTTTACAATTAGCTATAATACCAGAGGACAAAAGTGGTATTATCATTCCCCCAAAGCGTCTCTAGTCTCAGTATAAGAGGTAAACAGATCAAAGAAGGGGAAGAACACAAGAAACAATAAGACAATAAGAAACAGTTGACACACCAGAGACACCAGCATAGAACTGCAACATGACCATACAGTTGAATGATCTAACACCTTGTGACAATTGCAATGAAAAGCCCCATTTCTTGGGACTGCTTCTCTCACACTGGGGCTTATCTAATGTTACAGCAAGCTGAAGAGATCTTAGCAAAGTGGGCTTTTGTTTCATCATTTAGTAAAGATATTTCTCTCTGCAGGAGGTCAGAAAAGAACCACTAAGTATCCACAGCAGGACTGTGTGCTCAGTAAGCAGAAGGCTCAGCTCTACTGACAGTCCTGACCTGAGCTCAGAAAAATCATAGGGAACACCAGCAAGCGCACCATGAGCACCTGACTCAAAGGGCTACAAAGTCTAATAAGCTGAGAAAAAGATTTATAAATCCAAACATTCAAGTTCAGGAGTCTATTAGAATCACTAATATGAGGTAGCTCATGGTCACGTGGCACAGACAATATTTTGTGCATTGTTTTAAGTTCCATATGCGAACGAACACTCATCCTGTATAAAAATGACCAGAAGGGAGGATATGAAAACACATGGAGATGAAAGAGAGAAAATTATAGTTTCTGTTGTGCCACAGCCGTTGTTAATCTATTTGTGATCAAGCAAGCTGTAGTGGTTTGGTGACTGTTAGCTTTGTTGGGGATGTGGGGGCCAGAAGCTGCCGGACGGAAAAGAGGTATGGACTTTAATTTTAAGCAAAAGAATCACAAGAGCAGAAAATTACTTAGTTTTGGCTGTTTACACTCCTCTAGAAGACAGCCTGAAAATCTGTTGTCAAGATGCATGCTGAGCATTTTGAGAAACATGTTAATGCATTTAAGAAAAAGCAGTAAACTAGTTCTAAACATCTATTGGAAAATACAGACTACTTCAGACCACTTATGCTGGGCAAACATTATCCTTATTGTTTTGCAGTTGCCAAGGTACATTTTGTCACTTCAGGCTTGCCTGAGGTTTCTCCTCTAGAGAAAAATAATCCAAGGAGTGGTTTGCAGGAGGTAGCAGCAGCAGATATATCTGACACCTCAGCTACTGAACATTCAAAGTTTTCTCAACAACATGAAGCTCTGTGTTCTTCATCCCAGCTTGTTTTTTTTCCATCAGAGGTTTATAGATTGCTCCATCCTTCCTACTCTAGCTTCAAAAGGAAATACGTATAGAAAATGTAACTCTTAAACTGAACGGCAACTTGTGTACTTAGTACATTACTGACCTCTTCCCGGTGAAGAGAATGAATTTATAATCAGGATTTGTACATACCGATTATACCGCTGTCTTACTAGGGTATTCTCCCCACATTATATCAAGACAGCATTCAAAATGTTAAAAAAGTTCTCATTATTTACTATAGTTTATCTCCAATACAGCAAGTGAACTTATTTTAAGGATACTACTGCCTTTTAACAGTACTGAATACTCCCACACATAATCCACATCTGTTTGGTTTTTTTTTTTTTTAAACTAGTGAATGGGAACAGAAACAAAAGAACTTCCAAGAGAACTAGCTCAGTGCGTTTCCTTTTCAGCTAAGTCATTTTGCTTGCTGACATGGCTATTAAGTATTTGCCAAGAACTCAAACACTTTGATAAATCTGCAGAAACAAACAATAAAATTCAGCCTTTAAAAGCACCTTGGATAATCAGGTAAATCATGTAAATACATGCACAAGTTCCTGGAAAGGGCAGGGGTGGGAGGGGAGGAGCACAGCACACACCAAAAGCATTCTTTCTACATAGAAATAGTCACATACAGGTGGAAAGAAGAAGCATCACCTTGGTCAGCAAATGAGAAGGCTTTCCTGCAATGTTTCTCAGAAGGAGGGAGGTTTCCCTGTCCAAATAGGAGTGCTTGTGCAGAAAGAGAGAGAAAGAACAAAAGTCAAGAGAAGTCAGCATAGTAATTTTATAGTGTCTTGATTACAGAAGATGGAGTTGAGTTTAAGGAAAAAAACCCCTACGCCATCACTTTATTCCCGCCCCCCCCCCCCCCCCCCCCCCCCCATAAAAATGTGAACATTCCCAAATACTAAGAGCCTAACACACTAACACAAAAGAAGTTGTGCAAATAGAGGACACAATTTTAAGCTTCTCCTGTAAAAAACGTCACACAATAGAATTAAGAAGTTTGCTTACCTGCTAGTCGTTTCTTTTCTGCAAGAGAACTTATTTTAAAAGACATTTAGAACTATAAAACATGCACTTGAAATGCTTTTCAAAATCCTGTCCAGTTTTCTAAAACTGAACATGCTACTTCTGTTACACAAATATAAGCCACTAAAAACTGGTCATCCTGGAGACAAGGAACTGGTTTCATGCTTTCTACACTGGCCGCTGCTTCCCCACAGTTAAAGAAAAAAAACACTACCATAATCCAAACCTGACTACTACTTATTATCATTATTGCTGTTGTTGTTGTTATTATTATTAAAAAAGTACTTAAGTTTCTCTTCTCTTGTACAGTCCAAATTATATCATCCAAGAAGTTAGAAATAATCAATTTCTCTTGGAAATTATGTGATTTCTCTTGGAAGAGAAATTAGCAGAAAGTGCATTTTAATCTGTTTAAACAGATGAAGCAAAATCAGTTAGCAACCAGTAGAGAAAGACTTGTCAAAAGGCAAAAATCAGTTAAGGACAGTTAACAGGGCCATTATAGCATCTGCTATAGAGGAACAATAAAACCATGAGCCCGCAGGAATTTACAGAACAACATAGTAACACAGTCACAAGTCTGCTGAGGAAATTAGGTTAACACTGTGACAATTAACAAGAACAGTAAGTATTAATATATCTCCTGTGTACCACCACTGTACTGCAAATTTTGTTTCATGTGGCTGTGTCTGTCTCAGCCTTATTTGTGTCCGTTGGTCCAATGCTATATAGAACAAGGCACGACACCCGAGCAGCCGACTAGACTCTTGTTTAATAATTAGCAGAATTAACAGAACCCCTGTCTCTTATGCTGGGATGAGTAACTAAGGATCTCTTGCGGGCTTTAAAAGTTACTGGTCAGAAAAGACTTGACACAGCATCAGAATTCAAACTTAGGCTCCAGCCCAAGCTCCACCTGGTGCTTAGCCACTAATACAGACACAGGTTGTGCTATCGACTGAATGAAGGGGTTTTGGCCTGCAGATTAATTACAGTCTATGTCTACATCATATGTTTTAGCAGCACACCAGTGCTGCCTAGTGACAAATTTTTCATGCCTTAAGTACACACCGATGAGCTTTGTGATGCAGGACCACGTATAATTAGAAGGTCTTGTGCACTGTTTATGATCATAGAGAATTCTCAGATGAGACGTTCTGACATACATAATCACATTAGGGGACTGATGAACCAATACATTCTGCTTTTTCTACACACAGAGCATTTCCAGCAACTTCAAAGATACTTAAGAAAGGTTGTTATTTAAAGAACAGTTCATTCATCCAGCCCAAGCAAACCTGAGGCAATGTGAACATTGCTGGTTAATGATCCAGCTTTGCTTAACCTGAAGGCAGACATCCTCTTTTTATGATTCCTGCTAGGTGAATTTTCACTCTGAATTGCATCCTTTCCTACACAGTTGCTCTAACTTCATGCGAAGTCAGTTTAGAATGGTCTCATTACAACATATTACTACAGAACTTCTGGAATAATATGGTTGGTTCAATCCAAAGCAGTGTCAGGATAAAGAGAGGATAGTGAATCTCTTCTTAAAGGAAATACTATTTGTTGGAGACTATTTCTCCTACAGAGAAGCTCAAGGCAGATTGTTTAACCTTATTCCTACCATTTTGGCTGTTGCCATCTTGCACTTAAGTACAGTGGATCTTTTCTCCTCTAAGGAGCTTTTATTCTATCCAGAAGTGGGAATTGCCATATATTTCCTACAAAATAATAAGTACCAGGGACTTCGCTAATACTGCTTTGCAAGCCTGCAGCAAAATATAAAAACAGATGACCACAGGACAGTTATTCCGGAAATCAAGAATGATGGTATTTCATGGGAACAGGTGTTGGCCAGTAAAGTGTGAAATAACAGTGTGATGACAACTACCTCTGTGACTTTGAGATGGACAGACACCTAGAAACAGGAAGGCACCACTTATTGTCAGACACCTTTTGTGCACAGCTCCTTCCCACAACATAACACATTCTGCAGTTCTGGAGAGGTCCAAGAGTTAGAATGAGCAGAAAAAGCAATAGGCATTAGAAGATATTAAGATTTTCTACTACAAGGGGATCTATAAAACCACTCCATCAGTAAAAGAATTTTAGAACAAACACTTATACTTCGATATTTTAAATGATGAACACAGAGGCAGACTCCACTTCAGATTCCCAGTTAATCTAACACCACCAGTGCTCAGGCAGAAGTCAAAATACCATAGCCTGGTGAGCAGGATTCTTAAGAGGCAATAAGAAATTTTTCTCCTTGTCACATCATCAAATCATGTAATTTGTACTTGGACAGAAACTGTTTAAGGGAAGAATCTGCCGATATAAACACATACACTGTGCTACCAGACTTCACAACAGTAACAAGGGACAGGCTGGAGCACTGGCTGTGCTGGAGACTGGACTTCACTAAGTTTGTTTCTCTATGATCTCCAGAAGACACTCTTCCTTCCCTAAAAAAAGCAAGTAAGAAGCCTACCATGAAGTATTGAATATGCTTGCAACTTCTTTTCATGCCAAAATTGCTTCTTTTGGGGAAAATTGTTACATAATACACAAAAGCTATTGGATTATGGTTTAGCGCTCCCTCATAATATGGAACGGACTTTGAACCAAGTTTCAGAAACTCAATTTACTTCAAAAGACCTGCATAGAGGGAAAAAAATAGCCAAAAGAAAACTATAAAAAAATAGGAAAACTATGTTTTTAACTCATTTTATGCGTGAAGTACAAGATGATATTGCAATGATGGTGGTTTGGGACTGTTTTCTACTGTAAGTCCCAGTGGCAGTTATTCCAAGTCATGCTGTAACTATGGACACTAAGAATAATAAATAATCCTCAAAAAATTATATAAAAGATATGCTGATCAAAGCATTAATGTTCTATAATGTAAAATGTATACCTTCTTCAAGGGATGACAAACCAGCTAGCTGTGCACAGAATAAAGTACAGAAACATTCTTACACTAAAAAATGGGCATGATGATCAAAGTATCAGAACTAACAAAAACCAAAAAAATAAGCCTACTAACGTCTCCATAATGAACTTTAGGCTGATATGGATAATCACAACATACAAAACTACATTTGAGCAAAATTAACATTAACGTTTAAAAGTCCGAGGTGCTGTTAGGACAAAAAAAATTAACTAATTTTCTTGTGTCATTCAGCAAACACAGCTAGCTTTGACGTTTATAAAAACATAGAATATAGGCTTCCAAATTACATTTTGGACTTCAAAGGTTGCCTATATCCTTTCTTTGAAGACAGGAATGTAACATCCGTTATCTTCAGGCCTAAATAGCAGAAGTTCATGGAGCAGCTGTTGAATATTGCATTTCAGTGTCTTCAGAGAACTCAACGCATTACTCCTCTTAAATACAAAGTAGCTGCTTATGCCAGAAAGCTTTTTAAATGCTGAAACATTGTCATACCCATCACCAACCTACATCTACAAAACATGTTTGCTGAACATGATAGAACAGAAGGACTACAAGGAAAAAGAAAATACCTTTGAGATTTTGAGAATATAATTGGTTGCACTGTACTGAATGACAAGTAATCCTCTACATGGCCAAAACCTCAAGATTTTCTCTCCTATTATCCTTGTCAGTTCGTTTATGAAAAGTTCAGTGGGTTGACTCATCTAAGTGTTCTGCTCCGGCAGGGGGATTGGACCAGATGATCTTCTGAGGTCCCTTCCAATCCCTAACATTCTGTGATTCTGTGACTTAATTCTTGAGGTTCTGAGGTCTTGGGATGAAAGCCAATTTCAAAAGTGGAAAAAAACAAGCACACCCCCCGACCCCCAAAAAAAGGAAAATAAACCAAAACCAACACCACAAAAAAACCCACAACCAAACAAAACCACCACCAAGATTATTTCTAACACCGAATTACTGAGCAGAATGATTTTTTGCAGACAGTAACTGATGGATGGATTTTAGGTTCTGAAGGAAGCAACTGCAGCAGGCCATCAGTTCACAGGTAAATGCTATCAATATACATATTGCCTCATTTCTTCAATTCTACTTGCACATTTTTGCAAAACCTTGACAATCATGTTAATAACGAACACTGATCC
Organism: Columba livia; assembly: GCF_036013475.1. Taxonomy (NCBI): domain Eukaryota; kingdom Metazoa; phylum Chordata; class Aves; order Columbiformes; family Columbidae; genus Columba; species Columba livia. The sequence continues at coordinate 38,115,022 of NC_088608.1, read as the reverse complement.
ATCTTCTTGTTACACACCTGATTATTGCTTGGTACCGAAGTGAGACAAATTTAGAAAGATTCCATGTCATTGCAATGAAACAGCATTGTATCTAATTCCTGGAATTGTAAGGTAATGGCTCGGAATGGATATATGCAGGGCTTAAAAACAGCACAATACAGTAAGAAAAGTGACAAATATGTTCTCTGCACTGTCAATTTACACATAATGAACAAAACCTGGGTGGGACAAGTAAGATGATGATGACCTGGCAATCTTCTAAGGTATTTTTATTGTTTTAATGTTAAATATGTTAAATAGAAAAACTTCTTTTTGGTTAAATATTGCATTTAGGTTCAAAGCCATCCTTCACTCAAGGCATGTACAACAGAATAACTTACCTCAGTACATTAAAAAGAATTACAAGATACTGAGGACTTGTGTACATAAATATCTTGCCACATTTCTTGCAAAACTCTAAAAATTTATCATTAATACACACATCTAATTAAACCAGCTGGTGGCACTCTTGTGCCACTGTTTTAGATTTAATACAACAGCTGAGAAACATGACAATTTTTTTGTTTAAAGACTCCTTCTGTCCCTTATGAAACACACTGAAATGAAGAAAACTGAGTAAGCGCTATCCAATAGAGAGCTACGTGCTTACAGAACTTTGTTGAAAACAGAACTACTATAGCTTGCATTTCAACTACATCAGTACATTGAATTCTTTAGACTCCAGGTTAAAGAACTAGAATCCACTATATTCGAAAGAGAACTCAAGAATTTAAAGTAGTGTAAGCCTAATTTTTATAATTTTGTCCCAAATGGGAACAAAGATGGGAAATAAGAACTGAAATTTCACTTTGCGGTCTGTCAAGGTTTTAGGCAAGGCAGCAATAAGCTGTGGCAGACACTCCCTGTTATCCCCTCACTTCCCACCACCCCTTTCCTTTAGGTCGGAAAGATGATAGGAAAGATAAGGGGAAAGGAAGAGAGACTTCAAGTTGGAGAGTTTTAAAGGGGTTTTACTAATGCTACTAGTAAATAGAGAATATATATACAAAATATACAAAACCAGTCTCAAGTGCTGGATGCGGAGTCGGCGTCACTGCGCAGCAGCGCTGGGTGTGCGGAGCTGGCGGCTCCAGCAGCTGCAGCTCAGGCCCCCGAAGTCATGGGAGGGACTGCACAGCAAACCAGAACCTGGCTGCAGGATGCAGGGCCTGAGGCCTGGGGATCACAGACAGACAGACAGGGTTCTCTCCAGATGCCGGCCATGGTCAAAGAGAGCTTGACCCTCGTGATCACCCTCTTATATAGGGCGTATGACGATTATGGGATGGAATACTTCCGTTGGTCAGTTCTAGTCACCTGTTGTATCCACCCCTTCTCAAACACACCCCTCTCACAACGGAACGTGGGAAAACTTATCAGTCTTTCTTGGCTACCATAGTAATAAACGTAAACACGAGCTTCTTCAGCGTTCCGTTGGTCTCTTATCAGCACCGAGTACAGCATCCTAGGAAAAATATGCAGGCTAAAACTCAGAAAAGTACAGCCACCTAAAAGAACCGAGCTGAAAGAAAAATCACTAAAAAAGAACCGATCTTGTTTTTAACAACACCAGGACACAATCTCTCTAAGATTATGTGTTCATGTATAAGAGCACATAATATAAAATGCTGAACACCTTAATAAAAAAAACATTTTTTGCTTTCCTTTGCCATGGGGGTTGTTCAGTCTGGAGAAAAGGAGGCTGAGGGGAGACCTTATCACTCTCTACCACTACCTGAAAAGAGGTTGTAGCAAGGTGAGCGTTGGTCTCTTCTCTCAAGGCACAAATGATAGGACAAGAGGAAATGGCCTCAAGATGTACCAGGAGAGGTTTAGATTGGATATCAGGAAAAAATTCTTCACCAAGCACCGGAACAGATGCTTGGTGAAAAACAGGTGCTTGAAGAAAAATTTCTTCATCAAGCACTGGAACAGGTGCCTAGAGGAGTGGTATTTAAAAGACATGTGGTGCTTAGGGACATGGTCTAGTGGTAGACTTAGCAGTGTTAGGTTTATGGTTGGACTTGATGATCTTAAAAGTCTTTTCCAACAAAGTGATTCTATGATACTATTCTATGACTATGACTGCTGAGAGCAATTGTGCTTCAGAAAAAAAAGTGTATCTTAATTAGTCTTGCCCAATTAATAACTAGAAAATAGGCAATGATCAACTTCAAGAAAACTATAAAGCTTGACTGTAAGGATATACGCAGTTACTTTACTGCACTGTTGGGATACTAAAGAGTTAAACTCAAGTCACTAATGTGATTTTTCTGTTGCACGCAAACTGACACATCTATTGACAAAAAATGAAGCCATATAAACATGTAATAATAACTTACAGGAGCCAATTCAGCTGCTTCTTCTGGAAAGTTAAAGGGATGCTTGGACTGATTGATGGCATGTCCCACAGAAACAGTAAAAAACATAGGAAAATGGGGAGGGGAAGGACGCAAAAGGGGAAGAGGGGAAGAGAGGGGAAAAAAGAAAGGTTTCATTATCACTCAAAAGAGGAAAGAAAGAAGCAGTGATGACAAGTGACTTAAGCAAAGGAAATAAAAATAGATTAAGAAGCTGCAATGTCCCTCATTCAAATTTCTTATGGACAAAATGATCAATTATTTGAAGACAAAAGGAGATTCAGGCTCTCTCCTATGGTAAGGGAGGAGGAAATAGGATACAAGTATCTTTTAAACCACAGAGAGAGGAGAAAGAGTCAATGTCAGATTAAAGCACTTCAGTGAAGCATCTGCAAGCACACACAATACATGTTTTCTACCTTTGTTGAAACAAATCAGAACATAAACACAGGTAACATCCTATTTGCACACCCACTTATTCACTAAGCCAACAACTGAGACTTAAATTCTCTAAACACTACAAACAAAAAAAAAAACATGGTAATTTTATACAAGCTTATATGCTTCCCATGTAAATTCCTCCATACCAGTAAATAACATAAAGTGCTCTGGTCACAATTACTAAGTACGTATAAGAAGAATGTCCATTTAGTAGAGATTTATCTTATTTCCAGTTGGTCATATTATTTTAAATCTCTGAGTATCCTTATACTGTAATTCATTTCAAAATAAGTGAAGAGGAAGTACTTCTGTATTTCCATAATCTTCAGTAAGGGAAGGAAAAAACCAGAACAAAACCAACAACAACAAACGTAAAACACCAAAGTTGTGTCTCAGAACACAGCATTCATGGGAGTGACAAACTTATTAGTGTGAAGCTGTTAAGAGATCAAAAACAGAATATTACGCTACTAAAAAGTAGAGGCCCTAAGATTTCCAGTGCGTCATCCAATACCTGCTTCTCTTCTGTCAAAGGTACAGAATTATTTGTTTCAGGCATGTTAATTTTGATAAGGGGGTTACACAGTTAAGGTTTGACAGATGTAAAAGATCTTACAGTTTATTCAAAACCTCAGGAAAATAGACACTTAGAAACTGAAGCAGCAGTATTAGATAACAGAGCTGCCTGATACTTCAGCATACAAGATGTGGTTTCAATTGCTTATAAAAAATTTTTCCAAGCTCTAACCACTAAGACAGGAATTTTCCATGATGGGCAACTGTTATAGGATGATTACTAGTCATTTGCATTAGACAAAGTATTTCCTGGGGAGGAAAGGGAGGTGCATTTCATTTGAAATACACTTTTTTAAAGATCTCTGTACATCTGACCATGAAACTGATTATTGTCAGGGGCATCCTCGAAGACTGGCTTTGTGCTTTCCCATGGGAAGTTACCCAAATTCATCTACGCATAAGCCTTCAGAATTAAAATTGCAGTCCATGAAGTCTCAGTGAAGTCTGAAGCACCACAATTAAAAATACCTCAAGGATACATCCTCTCACAGAGCAATGCCCACACCTTCAACTGGACTCTACACGACTAACTCTGAAGAAAAGATGGGCCAAGTTTGAGAATGGTTGGGTCCATGGTGAAGCAGTGTAACAGCCTTCTTGAAATTGCAACACTTGGCTGCTGCAGAACACACTGGAGCCCAACACAGGAAGTGAGGACCTGGAGCTATTTGCCTGTGCTCCCAAGCGGCAAACCCTCCTCCTGGAACTCGTGCAGCTCCATTTCACTGCAGACAACTGGAATTCCCTAACTTTAAGTGTTCAACTTTGCATCTCTCTCTTTTTTTTTAAGCAAACAAACAGTAAAATAATGAGGACTTGTATATATATAAATTTACAGCAAGTATTTCTTAACTACAAGGGGGTCCTTATAACTTCACGCCAGTTCTGGCAGTTAGTCAAAACCTACTGGAGTTGCAATTTAAGAAAAACAACTGTGGACATTTCAAGGTAAGAAACTTCTGCACTATTTGCCAGTCCATGCACCTCCCAGGTCAGTCTATGATGTCGAACATGAGTTCCTTGGGACACAGCAGGACAGAAAGGATTGCAAAAGCCAGCAAACACTTCAGTTCAAGCTAAGTTTCACTACTGGTTTTAAGAAAGGTAAGACTAAAGAGCCACAAAAAAGAGGCAGTCCTCACCTCCCCCCAACCATGGGCTCTCACATCACTTTTGTGTGGACAGCAGTGATTTTGACCATGTGGTCCAGTGGATCAATGATCAACTAATTCAGAAGGATTACTTTTCACGGAGACCACCAGCTGATCCAAATCACTGGGCAGCTGCACAAACACTAGTGCCAGCACAAGATGGTGCCAGACTGCCCAATTCAGCAGTAGCATGGACCTAAATTAGCATAAACCAAACAAAGTTTGTCTGCAGGGAGGAGGTAATCAAGCAGTGGCATTTTCCCAAAAGAAAAACAACACATAACAGGAAAAAGTAAATAAGATAGAGTTAATTTCACAGAAAATCAGATCACATCTGATCTGTCCAAAACCAGAGGCATTAAGTGGAAGACTAAAAAAAAGACAGAAAAAACCACCCACACTTTATTAAGACTAATTCATGCATAATTGCATTAGTTGGAATATCAGATACTTCATCCTGTGAAGGGCTTTACCTGTAGCACAGAAAATAGGTATCTTAGCTGCTTTGATGCCTCAAAGAATAAAAGCGCATGTAGCTTTAACTGGTTTTGTTTGAATCTGCTGCTTATATGTCTGTTGAACTCTGAATCAGTGCTAAAAAAATGATTGTAGACATCACATTATCCAAAGATCAATCACTACAAGAGAATGAGTATACACAGCTGGGGAGCTAAAAGTCACGAATCTACACTATTGGTTAAAAGCAGATAAGCCATATGAAAAAAATTAAACCTGCATTCATAAAGCAAACCACTGATGTGGCTGGTCTAAAATCTTGAATAACTTTTACAAACAAGATACTAGTAAATGTCCAACACAGGAAACTGTAACCAAGGCTGTAAATTTGGTTAAATAAAAATGAAGAATTTTCTCTGCATTTGCAGACAACATTTATTTTACAATAACAACCTAAACACTAACTGGCATGCACAACACTGACACTGTTACAAGGCCAGTTCTCAGTTGTTTCTTCAGAACATTAAGTCCTATTTTTGGGGTTCAGACTCCTCTACAAACCTCACAAACCAGTTTTCATCCTATAGGTTGGAAGTATACATAACTGAAGAAAACTGCATAAGTTCTTTTCTCATTTCAAGAGTTTAATGTTCCACAATCAGCTGCTGTGTTCTTAATTTTTGTCATCTGTTCCAAATTGAATTTTTGGCAACCTGAAGGACAAACAAGTAATCTGTTGCTAATTTCCTACAGATGTAGTATTTCTCTTCCCTAATCTAATTAGATGTTGCAGAAAACCAAGAGAAATTCCTTTACTTTTTAAGTGGACTGGTGTATCTACAAAAAATTTGCCTGTTTTAAAAGCTCCATTAATCACAATGTGTAGAATGATATCTTCACTGGAAACTGCAACCAAAACATGCAACTCCCTGCAGTGCTTCTGACAAAATTCGGTATCATCATAAGGCAAGAACTCTCATTTCTCAACTCAGTTCTAGTGGCTTGGTCCAAGATTGATTCTTCCGAGAGCTATGTTGCCTAGATTTACTTGGTCATTGATCTATGGTATTTTTCCCCTTGTAGATGATTCTAGTAAGAGTTCCAACTTTTGAGCAACCTTTTTCATAGCTTGCCTGTTTTAATGATATAATTTTTTCTCAGTAAATCTATCATAAACACAAGTATTTTTCTAAAGTGCTGTGGAACCATCATGAAACAGTGAGATTTATCTTTACATGTGGTTATTTAGACAGCATCCAATTCAAACTGGCTTCTCCAACTGATGAAATCTGTGATACTGACTTCTCTAATCAACACATGTAAAGAGGCAGGAGGGGAAGCTAAAAGGATTTAAAAGGTCACTGGACTTCAGAGAGCTTCCATCAGCACCAGCAGCTGTTCTACTGTTAGCATTACTAATTATACAGCACATGTACATGCACACACAGCAGACTAACCATTTTCAGAGGATACCAGCTCATCTGACTGCCACCAGCTCATATTCTGTTCTCACAACAACCAAGAGTCTACTGCAACTGGAAAGTGAAGGCTGATGAACCTTGAACTGTGTGCCTACATCTTAAAAAGTCACAACCGCTGGACAACAGAAACAATCAAGTGTTTGGTATCTCCAGAAGAACACGATGGGAAAAAAAAGCACAAGTACACTGCAGGAAAATTCTAAGTGATACAGTACAACTTTGTTGGAGACAGTCATGCATCACACTGCCCATTTTCCTGTTCCTTCCAGGGAGGAAACTTAAGCTTACTCATCAGTGTGAGACAATGCTGACAGACAAACCCAGAGATAAATACATTTGTACATGTTTTATGGTTCATGCTAGACTTTAATTAGTGACCTATGTGAAACAAAGTTATTAGGTTGCTGCAAAAGTAACTGCGGTTTTGTACTGTAAATTTTAAATCATTATAACTAGGCTCAAACATCTTTATTAATCAAAATAGGAACCATTACAGTCAACACAATTTTGCCAATGAGAAGTAAGTTTGTTTATTCCTGTAGCATAAAATTCTGTGCTTGAGGATTTGACAAACTCTTGGAAAGCATCTTCTGCGTCCTGCTGGTTGTGGAAACATTCTTCCTGCAAAAAGTTGTCGAGGTGCTTGAAAAAGTGGTAGTCGGTTGGAAAGAGTACAGGTGAATATGGTAGCCCAATTCATTCAACTTTTGAAGAGTTGGTTGTGCAACACGAGGTTGGGTGGTGTTGTGCAGAAGAATCAGGCCCTTTCTGTTGACCGATGCTAGCTGCAGACGTTGCAGTTTTCAGTGCACCTCATTGATTTGCTGAGCAGACTTCTCAGACAGAAAGGTTTTCTGGGGTTCAGAAAGTTGTAGCAGATCAGACCAGCACCAGACCACCAAACAGTGACCTTTTTTTTGGTGCAAGTTTGGCTTTGGGAAGTGCTTTGGAGGTTTTTCTTGGTCCAACCACTGAGCTGGTTGTTGCCAGCTGTCATATACACTTTTCATTGCACATCACAATCTGATCAGGAAATGATTCATTGTTGTTATGCAGAATAATTTTTGATTTTTTGGTCAGCTCATGAGGCATCCACTTACCCAGCTTTTTCACCTTTCCAATTTGCTTCAAATGCCAAATGACCATAGAATGGTCAACATTGTGTTCTTCAGCAGCTTCACACGTAGTAAGAGGATCAGCTTTGATGCTGTTCTCAATTGGTCACTGTCAACTACACTCCTCATCTCCAAGGCTCTCATCTTCTTTGCCAACCTTCCTGAACCACTGCTGCGCTGTACATTCATTAGCAGTTCCTGGGCCAAACGTGCTGTTGATATTGCGAGTCGTCTCCACTACTTTACAACCCCTTTTGAACTTGAATAAGAAAATCATTTGAATTTGCTTTCTGGCTAACGTAATTTCCATAGTCTAAACTAAACATAAACCAGCAAGTAATAAGCCAGTAGCAAAAAAACAAAGTGAGAGAAGTGCATTAAAATAAGGTATAAAATAACCGCATTTAAGAACGTATTTCAATATCTAAATGCAAATTTCAACAATGCAAAAACCACAATTCTTTTGTACCAACATAATACATGGTAAATTTTAAATTCATGTCTATGAAATAAATCAGATACGCTGACCAGAGAAGCACAATTTATAAATACAAGGAAAATGTTTAGGTTCTCATTTCCCTTTTGCTTATTTTCAATCTTAATAACCCAATTTTTAAAACCTACCATTCCATGCATTTGCAGTAATTTAACCCTTTAGAACGTCTCCCTTTTCTTACTAAAAAAACCCGAACAAACAAAAAAAAATCCCTGCCCATCATTTGTTTTGCAGATCCCATAAGTATAAAGTGGAGGGAAAATGTGTGCTAGTTTTGCAGGCATTGGGAAGAGTATATTTGTAATCTTTGGGTTTTAGTGCATCGTATGACAAAAATGGTTTATCTGTCAAGCATAAACTTCATGATGAATAGCCAAGTACATTTGATTACCAAAATACATAAGTATTGTTTATATTTCATAAACTGATATGTTTATCTCTGGAGATGTTTTGAAAGACTCCAAAAATCTGGCAAGCGAAGAGTCATTTTGCATGTATTTCAACAACATTTTGGGAACTGGACGGCTCACACTTCTTATGCTAACAACATTGGAAGCCAAAGTAATGCTTCAAGATGATAGATATGTACTGTTTTCCTTCACCGTTGACTTATTAAAAATAATTTGTGACTAATAATTGAAAAAAAGAAAGAGGAAGAGATGGTCTAATTGTGTTTCATATTAAGTCTTTCCACTGACTTTTTTCAGCTTAGGAAAAGGGTAACTGGAAACACTCCAGAATACACTTGGTTTACAAAACTAAAGACATAACAGAGCTGGCAGAAAATGAAAATAATTTAATTTTTTAAAAAAATCTTTAGAAGAAACACAAAAACATCTGTCATGCCTTGTTTGTTGCGTATCTGTGACTACTCTTACTAATCGAAGACTAACATCCTTAGCAGCTGCTAACCATGAAAAACATGGAACATAAGGAAAACTACTCAAACCTCAAGCTCCCCAAATATAAGAGCCAATAATGCTCTATTCCTCCAAAAGCTAAAATAGACCACAACTGTTCTTTAAATCATCTACAAACAGTATGTGAAGTTCAGCAATGCAACTTTATTTTAAGATACTGTTGCCTACCAAAACCATTAATATTATGGGTTGATCTCCCTCCATACAGAAACAGTTAACTGCATTGTCATACAATATAACATTTAGTAATCACACATAAAACATGACCTACAATAATCTTTAACAGGTAGAAAAGCTTCTGTGTTATGCTACTATGTAGCAAGTATTATCTTAGTGACAAAAAGTCCATACACGAACCAAGGAAAAATTGCTACAGAACACGAACTTTGCCTTTTCACTTTATCCCACAGGAGTTATGAGCCAATACAGATGTTTCTATGAGTGCTGAGCTCACGTCACAACCATCACTAACTGTCATGCCCCTAACGCTCCCTTGCTTTTCCCAAAAGAAATGGTCACATTTACTCCATACTGCCACCCTCTCTGCCAAGTGAATCAAAGAACTGGTAGTTTTACCGCACTGGTAATTCCCTGTCAGGATTTTCACCTCTTACAAATTAAGTCTAAAAATACAATGAAGTAAAAGCAAAAAAAATAATCATGTAGAGTTACTGACTGATAAATTATGCATTATCATATGTAAGTCAGAATGTCTCAGCTGTGCAAACAGGGTTACAGACATAAAGAACGCCATGGTGCTGCAGGGGGTGATGCTGTACTGTGCCAGACCAGAGGGCAGCCTTCAAACTTATCTGCATCCTCTCCACTGAGTAGATGCAGGACAGCAACAATGACTGGGCATGAATGGACCCTTTCACCAGTCAGACATGAGCATCATCAACACAGTTCTCTGTTCTCTCCCTACTACTTCTGTTGCTCTAGCAAAGCCCACTGAAAATACAGACGATTTCTCAGTGGCGGAGGGACCAAAGGAAGAAGGAGAAAGGTAATATGGGTGGGTAGAAGGGACAAGTTAGCCATAGTCATCGCTTGTCCTACCTTTACTCATGCTATTACATCAGTCTGCATCCAAGCAAAGTATCCCACAAGCAGAAACTATGATTTTAAGTGTATGTCGCTCATTACACAATTAAAAGCACAGAAGACAAAAAGTAACCTATCAATTTAAGGAAGAATATTTGTTAAGCAAGGACTGGGGAAGTAATTTTGTGAAAGACAAATTTCAATTTAGCAAACATTACAGGGGGGGTAAAAAATTCTGTTATTCAGAAATGCTTAGAGGACAGTGAAGACAAGAACATAAGGACAACACTTAGTACCACCAAGACAAGACCGTGAGACTACAAAGCAACAATCTTTGAAGACATTACTGTTCACAGTATCCAAAGGGAAAGTGTAAAGAATTGTTATGAAAGGGAGAAAATTATACAATTTGTGACGACAACTAGTAAAAATATGATTTTAGACAACCCAGGGAATTTCAGTCAACTCTCCTGAAAGTGGCATAGAGACATATTCAGAATGAGAACAAGGATGGCCCCAGCCAACAGGACCACCAAGAGTTATCATCTGTCATGATAATGATGTATCTTCAACCCCAGGAAATTACTACAGCACAGCCTGCTAGAAAGAAAATGACACTGAGGTGCCTGTCCAATTGCTCAGGCAAAAAGATTTAAATAATCCATTACCACCAACGGGTGTATTCCTGTTCTTCCTTCCAGCCTCCAGTTCTTGGCTACAATCCTCCTGCTGTACATCAGCACACATCAGATCACTCTGAGCTTATGCAATTCACCCAAATAACACAGAATGAGCCTCAGAATAACAGTAGTAAGTTCTAATAAGTGTCAAAGCTGGGACAAGTGAGGAGGTGAGACAGCACATTGCATAGATTCGGTTCTTAGGGATGGATGGAAGGATCATATCCTCACATTTTGGTGGCTATGGAATTGCAACCTCCTTCCATAATATTTCTCACTATTATCAGTCAGAACATATACTAGACATTACCTAAGGCCCTCTGAGGGCAACTGCAAGGCTGATGTGGCCCTTGGTGAAAATGCGTTTGACCCCCCTGTACTAGACTATATATACTCTCAGTGGGCCAGTGCATGGCAGCTCTTTTATAGGATTCCCCTACATTTCCAGGTCAGTGAGCTCTTAAATACACAGCAGAATAATTTTTTTAAGATAGAATACTGAAGTTAGTAACTGTAAAGCTTAATGTCCTTTTTTAGACAAGCATTCCCTCCTACTAAAACAGTATCTCATTTTACTTAATGTTACTGTCTTCCTCTTGTGATTCCAACAAAACCAGGTTTCAAAAGAAAGGGTGACTTTTAAAGTCCATGTACTGCCTAGAGAGAACAAAAAGGACCCATCAAAAGGGCAGAGCTGCCAAGTAATTGACCTCTTTTGCAAAAGCTACAGCAGCAAAGAAAAATGTTAAAGGTCAGCTTAACTACAGTCAGTCTCTAGAAAGACAGGGAAAAAAGAGCTAACTTGAAGCACTATTCAAGAATTAAAAAACAAACAAAAAATCAAAACAAATCTGCTGTGGCTATGAAGTAATAGCCTCACCCAGTTTCTGCACAGAAACCGGGTTTTTTTCCTATATGGGTGCTAGGTCATCTTCAAAGGCCACTTACTCAGAGGTATGTTCTCCACGAGAAACAGCACCACTGAGTCAGCTGTGTGGGTGGAAGGGGAGACTTCAGCCATACTAGGAAAAGGTGTTTTGGTTTATAACCTAGCCATGAAGATCAATAAACTCTAAACAATAGTTTTCAGGCACTAAATGAATGAAAAAGGAAATTAATTCCTTTGTCAGTTCCCAGCGATTCTACCAAAGAATCCTTGGATTTCTGCCCATTTATAAGGTAAGTTTTATTTAAAAACCACCACCACAGAATCTGTCACAAACTCCAAACAGATGTGATTTTTTACTTTTCATCAGCGATGAGAAAACAAAGTTGCTTCACACTAAAAAGTCCCATCCCATAACAGTTTTAATACTGAATAGTTGAACACCAATTCTGTAAACCTGGGGAAAATTTCTCATCTTCCTCAGGCTACTGAAATTAAAACCAACAGACAGAGCAAAAACAAAGCAGCATTGTTAATGAGTGTAGAGGTTTCTGCTCTCAAGAGGAGAGTAGAATTTGGCTCTCCAATTACCAACACTTTCTGGTTAGCTCCTTCAAAGGAATCATTCTTATCAACTTATCTGGGCAGAAAAACAATAGCCACATTCTGTGAGAAGCAATCACCAGCTTTACAAAGGCAGCTATCGCATGTCTTTGTCATAAAAGCTTGTGGGGGTAATTTTGAGCCTTTCAAACAGTGGCTAAGAGCTCAGAAAGCAACTGAGAAAGCAACTACAACACTTGCAACAATAGAGATTAGCTTCCTGTGAAGAATAAGCAACTTCTTGACCTCTGTCTCTTGATTCACCAACATAAAGTTATTTCAGTGCAGCAGGTGGGTCGTTGATTACTCATGCCATGTGAAAAACTGAAAAATCTGGGAGACAAGAAGGGCAATCTTACTGATGCTTCAAGCATATCAGTCCTTAAGAAAGAGAGACTGAGGTCTAGAGGAATACCTGCAAAATCAACCGCAGAAAACATCTTGCATTTTTAAAAACTAAGAAATGCAAAATTCAAGTTTTTCTTGTGCTATGCAAGTGACAAAAGCAATTAATTCAAGTAAATCATCTTTTTGGCCTGAGGAGAGACAAAAATGCAATATTGCCTAACATTCCATACAAAAAGAGGTATCAGGATGAATAAGAGAAATAATTTTAAAAAGGCTTTGTTATAACAGAAAATGATGGACAAAGAAACAACATTATAATCAATGATTGTCACAGGCTGGCTGCAACTCCTAGGCATACAGCAATAATGCAAATGTTTGCATTTTAAATTTCGAAAGAGAAGAGGACACAGTTGTATCTACCTCACTTTTGCTTCACTCAATACAAACCTCCAATAAAAATACGACCACCAACTTTTTATGCAAAAAGAAACTTTATGTAAACTTTCATTAATTTCTCACCATTTTAAATAAAGATTTAAATCTATGTGTGACCTTGATGAGTTGATCATTAGACTACCAAGCCTACATCATTGACACCAGCTGAACTTTGCTGCAGCTGAACTTTGCTGGTAGAGGCAGGCTTTCAGCTCAACTCATTCAAATTAGTGTTCATTATTGATGAGAATAAACTCAGCTTGTTCCAGTTTCCTCCCGTAAAAGTGAACATGCATATTAGCACAACTGACTTTTGAACAGGCCAGATTTCTGTTTCAGAGGATATTTCTACAAGACAGCTTCTAGTTTAAGTTCTTTAATTTCACTGGAACACTTTTCCTATTTCCTCACGCAAGTCACCAGCACTTTCAATGTTCCCCAAACTGGCTGTGCTTTTACTGATATAATTAGTTTCCTCTCTGATTAAGCAACGCCAAGGCACCAAAATCCCAAATGAACATCTGCTATTGCTGTATCCCAGCCCAGCTGTTTTTCTGTGTTGTGCGTTGCTTCAAAGAGTTCTCCCTGTCATACATTAAACAACAATATTAAGTAGCAGCAAAATACTAGTATAGTATAGCTCCAGATAGACACTCAAACTACTCCAGGTGTTTCAGGTATTAAGTGTACTGTAACAGAAATGCAGTCTCATCGGTTTTACTTTCTTTTTTCCACAGCTGTGCAGTCCTCAGATTTAAATTAAAAGCAACAGATTTACTCAGAATAAAAACATTAACTATAAAACATTAAAATTCGTGACTGGCTTGGGAAAGAGGGGCAAGCTCTTAAAAAATACATAGTACACATTACTTTAAAAGGTTCCCTGCAGACAAAAAACACAGAAAGAAGTAGCCACAGCATGTGCAGTCCATGCAAAAGCAATCTTTAATCAGTGCCACTGCACTGAAGATGTTTAGCCAGGAGTGTTAGCAGGAGAGACAGAGAGGGGGGGAAGAAAACAAGAAAAAAGGAAAAAGAAGAAAAGGAGTTAGAAGAAAAAAAATTCTTAACCAAAACAAAATCTTGAATTAATGACACTCTACCTCAGTGATAACTTGCCCTTGTGACGTCAAGTCCAATTCCTGAGGTCTCGTCACCTTATCGATATCCAAGGAGTCCATGCTGGAAGCTGCAGAGGTGATGCTGGAACGGGAGGAGTTGCTGATTGAGCGCACCTCAGCATCACTCACTGTGCCAGCAGATGCTGTCCTCCTGTGCTGAGCAGTAACTACTGGTTTGGTGTCTTCCTCAACAGACTGTTGGGCTGCCTCATCCATGCTCAAAGAGGCCTTCTCTAACTGTGCAGTGATGTCATCCAAAGATACGTTGGCATGCGATGGTTTAGTCACCTTACCAGATGAGGAAGATAATCCTTTCATGCTGCTGGGCTTAGCAGAAGTTCGGCTAGCAGGTGGTTTCTGAGCTTTGGATTCTGGGGCAAGGTGTTTCACCGCAGCATTGTTTGCTGAATGAGACCCAATGCTGCTGAGCTCCTGCTCTATGGAACAAAGATCAGCCATGAGGGCATCTAGATCCACAGTCTCCCCCTGATTCAGGGCTTCTGCAACAAACAAGAGGTTTCAGGACATGCAGAGTTACTTTGTTTGTGCAACTCAACTTCGTATTATTGAAGTTAACTGTGAGGATAAGGGAGCAAAGGAAGCTGTATTTTCTTTTCCCATCTCTATTGCAAAATCTCCACTCCCTGCTAAGCACAAGCTTATTTGCGCTACTACACTTGATCAGTCTAATCACAATAAAACAAAACAACAAACAAAACAAAACCAACCCCCCCCCAACCTATTTAGGTTAAATACATTTGCCCACAGAAGCATGTTCAGATTACATGTGAGAAGTTTGAACTGCTGTCATGTGAACAGAATCTAAAAATACATTTGTATAATAAAATGCTTCAACTTTTCAAAAAAGTGTAGGTGTTTTGCTCAGCATTTTCTGCTAAAGCAATGCAAAGTATGTGACACTGCTTAAGAAACCCCACAAAATACTGCACACATACTCCATCCACAAAATACTATACACATACTCAGGCTTAAATTAATGCTTCCTGTATTACAACCAGGGGAAGCTATTTTAAGACAATGAAAACCATGATTTTTGTTTAACATAAAAGCATTCTGTAGCTATATTCCCACATCCTGTCCTATGAAGCAAGCTGCTCTTTCTTCCTGTGTAACAGATCTACATCAATTCATTTTTCCATTAGAGCAGACCTCAGAACGTGTATTTCTGTACAAACACTGGACTACAATTCTCACATACTAGGTATTGTAAAAGATACTGCTTTAGGATACTCTAGTTTCTGTGCCATCAGAAAGCAATGCCTTCAGCAAACACGTTCTCACCTCAGCCAGAAGTGTATTTAAATGCTCTTATATTTTTACAGTGTTCTCATAACTGGAACAGGTGTTTTTCCTAAACTAGTATTTGAGAGGGGTAATAATTCAACAAACCATTCAAATTGTACATGGAGAAGCGATATGAGAAGTTGGCAAGATTGGTTTCCTGACGGAGAGGCGATCTCTTCACTGGTGCCACTGCCTTATCCGTGTCCAAACTCTGAAAAAGAAAAAGGGCAGAATAAAGTCTGACAAAGAACAGGGCAAGCAAATCGTCAAGATCAAGGAAAATAAATCTTCTCTAAGATATTTTTTTCAAAAACTCCTGCGATATAGAAAAAAAAAATCCCCACAACTCTTTTTCAGGCTTTGGACTGAAAACATGTCACAGTACCACAGAGGTTTCGTTTCAGATATTCCATGGAGAAAAGATGTTAAACACATCCTGTTTTTTTTAGAATCAGAAGTACGGAAACATATTCCAAATGCATTTTTAAGTGGCTCATTTTGAACCACAGCCAGTTTGCTTACCTGTAACAGCTTCTCTGCAGCCAGTTGCATCTAAAAGCATTCAAACTGGCAGCCTAAGAAACGTGTCATTAACTTCTGAGCATAACCATGGCATAAGCGTACAAAAGCATTCAATGAAGAATTCTGTCTCATGAAAAGGGATTTTAAATTGGCTAAATTCAGACATGTTTCTCAATAAGTCTTTCCTGTGAAAAATGTTAAATTGTGAAAACAAGCCCCAGTCAGTTTATGTAAGGTAATTTTTTTTTTTCAGAAAAACTAATATAGGTTAAAAAAAAAACTACAGACACGTCTTTCTACTCAATATGCTGAATTGTTATGTTACAAAGGCTAATACAGGCACAGTATTATAGCAAATACCAGCATTTCTGTAACAAGCAGTGGGGCACTATGATCCGGCTGGTGACCCAAGAGGTACACGACAAAGTCCAAATCTGCTGCCCTCGGTGTGACAAGTGTTACACGGGGAATCCAGCTCCTGCTGTCGCTGATGCTTGACAGGCCTGCAGAGGGTCTGAATTTAAGCAATGCTTGTACTGATAAAACTTTCCTGAATATATGCTTGTCTAAAAGAAAAGTATCTTCTAGGTCTAACAGGACAAAGTTTCTCACCTAAGCTTTTTTATTTCCATTTTCTACATCTTTCCTCGAGCCTTTGTTAAAACTCAGACACGCTATTTTTTTACCTCCTCTCTCCTCAGGTTGGCTTGAACTTGAAAAAAAAGATCACTTTATTAGAAAGCCAATCATCACTTAATGATAAGCTAGTGATGCAGCCTTGTCTTCCATCAGGTGGAAAAAACCTCACCTCTAGTACCTGTGATGGATCTTACATGTTATAAGACACAGAACAGCTAAAAAAAACCACCACATTTTTTTTTTTAAAATCTACCCATCTATAACCCTAGAGGCAGCACTGAAACTGGAGATCAAGAGACAAGTTAGGGCTCATTCTTTCAGACTGAGCACATAGACTGCCACAAAAGTTTTCCTGTAAAGCAAACATATTCCAGCTAAAAGCATCTAAAATGTGTTTTACTGAATTTAATAATTAAGTTATTTCACATTCTTGAAAACACATGTGATATGCTGTCACTATTATAAGAGCACATTCTCCAAAGCACATTATGATGCTAAAAGAGCAGTTTGAAGAGCTGCTGAAAAATGTAACAGCACCAAAAGCTTAGTTCTGAATGACGATAAGCAAGGTATGACATTCTTTAATTAACCTGCATCATAGGGCAGGATAAATGTTAATGCACTCTGCATCAGTGCCAAACACTGCTCACACATGCTGCAAATGTTGTGACTACATTTTATAATGCCTTTATTACAGCAACAGTTAAAGAGGGCAAAGTGAATTCAAATGATCTCATGGGAATCTTAACAATTACAAATCTTTTAACAAGCACTTTCGTCTGGAAAGGAATCTGGGTCTTACTTTCAATCCCCCCAAAATAAACACTAAGGAAATCTAAAAAGGAAGTTAAAGTTCAAGGAACTCAGAGACAAAAACCCTTTCCTCCTATTGATCTTAGAGCACAGCTGAGAAACAGCAACAAGTGCTGAGATGACAGGAGTTCATCGGCACTAATCACCTCCTCCTTCATTGGGACTTTATTGGGACAGCAGCATCAAGACAGAATCACTTTCCAAAAAAACAAACTGACACATAATTAACTGCATTAACTTGTTTATACACAAGCATATGAGGTCATTCAAAATTCAGGAGCAAATGTCACTTATCAGTGGTTTGAAAAGACAGAATGGCAACTATCAGGCTATGTTGCAGCCTGGTGTTGTACAGCAATATGAAAGTGAGAAACAAATAATGTGGGTCTTTCCCTTAACTATCTGTCAGTAGGTTTTGAAGAATTTTGCGTGGATCAGCACACAAACTGAGACATCATCATAAAATCCTTCATAGGAAGTTGAAAACAAACCACAAGAATTATGATACACAGATTGATTTCACTGTCTTCCGTTCATCTCTAAAGGCAGGATTTTTTTATTGCCCTGTGTGCACAAGTTTACTAAAAAAAATGAAAATAATTTTCCCCTAGAGTGCTATCTACATTTAGATCTTGCAGGCAGAGATTTAAGTAGAAGATAACATAGTTGAGTCTGAATGTTAAATGCTGTCACATGATTAGCTGCATTTTCCTTCAGTCTTTGGGTAAGATGAAGATAAGAAAATCTGCCTCTTCTCTAGACTACTGAAATTTGAGGTATTGTACCTTTGCTAAGTCTACATGACAAAGGGGGAGAAGATGAAATACATTATTCAAGAGGGCCAGCTCACACGGCTGAAAAAAACAGGAGACAATCAGAAAGAAATGGCCTATCACCCCAGGAGTCTTGCATACCATGCAAAATGCAAGATCTGCTTCTGAAGGAAAGGATAAACACAAATACTGTCATAGCTGGACAATGTCCAACCATATATGTTTGGAGATACAGCCTACCTCTAGCCAGCTAAAGTCAGTGTTTCTCTATATACACAGGGACAAAATACCAATTCCATAGTTTTTAAAAGGAAACATATCCTCTGGAAAAGGTCAAACTAGCAGCTTGTGAAAAATAAATTTAATAACTTTGAGAAGGGAAAAACAAGCCAATTTAAAAACCTTTAAAGAGTACTGAGTTGGTCACATGCTACAGTCCACCTTGGTGCAAGTGGCAGTGCTAAGTACCTGGCAACCAGCTGAAATAAATGTGATATGTACACAGAATTCTTCTGTGAATTGATCGAAACCTCCCTAACCTGTGTGAGTTTGTCCAGTTCCCCCAGCCAGGCCCCAAACATCTTGTCCAGATCCTGATCTTCCTTATCACTATCTTCTTCCGCACCATGGTCAAGTTCTTCATCTGATAATTGCTCCATCTGAAAAAAAAAAAAAGTTTGATATTCACATTATATCACTGTTTAAGAAAACTGGTGTCAACTACTAAGTTTGCTGAAGTCAAAGCACATGTCTGTCCATAAGCTTTATAAAAATTGCATACATTCAAAGTTTTTTACCTAGTTCACAAGGAAAGAGTCAGTGTGAAAGCTGCAATGGATAATTACAGAGTCATTCTTGCAGGTCACTTTTGTCAGAACCACACACAAAAAGAACAGAGTCCACAATATTTAATACACCATCAGGAAATTATTTCTTGCTAGCCTTGCACGTGCATTCATTACCACCTATTTTTGGCAAAGTCTACTGACTTTACATTACAAAAATTCAAATCTTGTCCAAGGAACTCAGCTGACCACAGTTAAGCAACACTACTGAACTCACAGGAAGCGCAGTCTCACTGCACTGCAAATAGCTGACTCTACACATCTGTAAACAGAAATGTTTAAACAGGCCAGAGAGAATGCCAGCAATGTATCCCATGAGACAGTTCAAATCCTGGACACTGTCCAGCTCACTTCAGTGATACTGCACAATTTTTACCCAACAAAGAAACTCCGCCCTGGAAGCAAAGAATCACCATTACAGCTGTCAGACACTCCTTCATTAAACACATTTGAGTGACCAAGATGAAGACTCCAAATTGGGTCAAGTCATGAGCTACACAGTAATTTGCTACATGGCTTTCAGAAAGCACTAGTTTACATCTTGTAGATTTAAATGCGAACTTTCTAAATGCTGCTCTTCAGGAAAAGACAAATATTGGTCTGAAAAACATCAGTGTTGCAGCTGAACCGATGAGAGACGTTACAAATAATGATAAAGGTGATCTCAGAGAAAAAAGTTTCAATCCATTTTTGGCTTCATATGACAACAGTTCACGCACAAAAACCCTCCATGGTTTAAAAATAATCTTTCCTTCTATTTGTATGTTGCTTATATTTCACTTTACCTTGATAAACAATCAGGGAACAGGAGACTACAGAGGTGATGTACAGTTCTGAGGTCAGCAGAAGCCAAGGCTTTCCCACAAATGCAAGACACTGCCATCCAGTTGCTCCAGGCAATGCCACTTCAGTCTCCTACTGAGATTTCATTTTTGTGGTAGAGCACAATGCAGCTGCTTACCTTGAAAGGGGCAATAATATTATAGCTAACCTCACACAGCACACTGCACTGAGCAAACACTTAGCAGATTAAATTTGCCATCTGAAACTCGTTTCTTCCAACACTTGTTTTGTGTCCTGCAAAGTACTGCTAGCACTCCAGGGAAGAGAAGGAAGGTACTCCCTAAAAGTTAAGAGAGTGAAGCTGAGCTCCAGAAAATGCCAATATGCTTATGTAATAGAGCTGCATCCTTCCACCAAGACCACCCCAGTTTTTCTGTTCTCTACATCAGGATTCCTCTCCGTGGTGTCATCTGAAATCCATCCCACACACAGCAATGGAGACAGCAGGGCAGCAGCAACTCACAGCCTGCCTCAACTTCTGCAAAACAAACAGAAGCTGGATTCCACTTTCACACCCCTTCAAAGCTCTGCTTTACTATTCCTTAGGCTTTTATACGGATGAGAAATATCGTAAATTCAAGACAAAACACATTCATACTTAAGATGACATGGTCACCCTGCTCTAACAGTGTTTGCATTTGACAACATAGCATTTCTCAATGTCTAGAAGCACTTGAAGTAAATAATTTTTATTTGAAGGCTGAGGGAAACTATTAAAAGCATGCCGTAGGAAATATGACTACGCACTGGCAAATCAAATAAATGGAAACTGTGATATGAAACAGACAGAGCTCAGTATTTACAGACACTTTACCCTGCTAGCCTTTCCCTCTCTGAGCTGTTTTAGCCACTTACTCTGCAGTTGACGGGGCTTGTTCTGTAGTGCATTCGTTCTATGGCACTGTTCATAACCCATCCTTTCATTAACAGAGAAGCTTGTTCTTTCTACTAAGCCATGGAAAGAAACCAGCATTCTCAATTTCCTATAAACAGTTGCTTTAGCTATTTTAACTTGGCACCAAAGACACTGCTTTAGTTCCAGTTACTCTGAAGACAGAATTAGCAGCCTAAAGAAAACTCTTACAAATAAAGTACTGTTGTGTCATCAGGTCTGGCACTAGACCCTGGAGTATTTGCCAGCTCCTTGTAGTCCCCACCCAAGCTTCCTAACGTCAGCTGCATTTCCTATGAGCCTGTCAACGTTTGCTCGGAAAAGACACACAGAGGATAGTGTGTCACTTCAGAAACTGCTAATATTAGCTTGCTAGTTCTTTAAAATGGATCTCTTCTAGCACCAAGTTCTGCCACTGGAAGGAGATATTCCAAAGGACATTAATTAAATGATTAATTCAGTAAATTAAGGCAGAGACAAAATGCTCAGATAACAGTATCTGAACTTTTTGACATAACTCAAAAGAGTAACAACTCAAAAAGAGTACGCATTCTAATTAAAACGCTTGAAATTTTTCTTTTTACGGCCATGTTCTTTCTCACTGTTGTTGATCACATCAAACATGCACCACACTTTGGCAAACCATGACCTGAGATTTATCACACCTTTCTAAGGATATGACGTTTTTAATTTATAACAAGAAAGAAGTAGCTGTAAAAGAATCAGACTGCAGGATTTGTCTACACCACAATTAATGATGGAAAGATTATCAGAAAAACACGAATAGAATTCTGAGTCCAACTGGAAATGCCAATGTGCTTAAAGGGTCAGCAACAAGTATGTGTTTATGCACTATAATTTCAGAAGCACTATACTAAGCATTTTGAAATAGAGATGCTTAAGTATGTTCAAAGGCAACTGGCAGCTTAAAACCCCAAATGAAAACAAACCATCTTTCTTTCAGGCAACCGATGTTTTCAACCCCAATCTTTCTTATTATTTAAACACAAGCTGCTACAAGCTCATGCTCGTTCACGAACTAAGGATTTTCTTCCTAAAAACAACTATGGCATTTGTTACAAATCGCATACAGGGACACCATAGACCATACACAAACATTCAAAACTCCTTCTGAACAAGTACCTGGATTTCCGCATTTTAAAATCTAACCTCAGGAACCAAAAGCACTGACACAGCATACTCTGGTTTGGAAAACATACTCGGTTTGGAAATCAGAGTTCTTCTTCCATTTCTGATCATTCATGTGTTATCATGCCAGTATCTATTTCTGTTTAAGAAGTTGTAGATGACAGACCACTACAGCAGTATACTGTATGAGCACATAAGTGTGGTGTGCACACAAATACACGAGTAAGATTCTAGATGGTTTCACCTCTTACACATTTACCTGACCATTCAAAGAAATAAGGTTACTTACACAAGGGGAAAAAAAAAAGCTTTAACAAAACTGTCAGCCAAAGTTCACATCCAGGTTTCTATGCATTTTCTTGAAGTTCTGGTAAATACTGAAGGGTAGTTTGAGCACAAATATTTGTTTCGTATTAATATTCTGTACACATGACAGGGCCCAACTAAATCCAGCATGGTTTTCAGTAAGAAATAAGAAAGTCTTATACTGTAACTGACACCAGCATTTCTCCTTTGAATTTAACACTGCAGCACACTAAACCAACAATACAGTGCGGATCATTTGCTTCACTATTTCTATATTTCTTCTTAATAAGCATAAAATATCTTGAAATTACCCCTGAAAAAAGAGATTTGGAGGGGGATTGGAAAGTTATGGAAACTTCTTTGTGCATTATCCAATGTTCTATAACCCAGTTTACATTAAGAGTAACCTAGATGAAGAGCTGAACAAAAGAGCATTTGTTTTCTTTTACCTTCAGATAGCAAAGGTACCAGCTGAATACATCCCAAGGATCCTACAAGCACACACAGACATTCCAAAGCCTCTCGGATTCAAAAACTAGGGCACAAATCTGTCAGCCAAACAATTCAAATCCAAAACATCCCAAATAAAAATCTTGCACCAGTGAAAGCCTCCTTCAACGTACTATTTTGAGCCAACTTTGAGTTTTGTTTCTCTTTTTTTAAACCATGCTTCAGGCAATAGTTTTCCAGGCTTGTAGTCACAGCACAACATGATGAAAATACATTGAACATCTGATAAAAGCCACTCCAGTAAAACACAAGAGACATTTCATAACCAATAATCCCATACGTTTCTGTAATTACTCAGGCAATAATTTTAGAAGTTAAAATTCCACAAACATAGCATCTGTTGCCACACTTTAAAAATCAAATAATGTCTGTGCACTCCTTGGTACCAGCTAAACAGGTAAACCCATTCATGCAGTACTGCTTTAAAATGGAAAAATATTGAATCTATGCCTTGCACACATGAAGAGATTCACATACTCAGAAGTACTGTGGGTGACCTCTTGAGGTCCTGGACAATACCTACCTGCCTCAGTGTGAAATCCAAGAAAGAAATAGTTACACCTAATCACACATCAACAGCTTGAAGATATAATTAAGATGTATAAAATATGCATCGTTACTAATGTACTTCAATAATGGGTCACTGGATTATTAAGGACTGTGACAACTACCTGTTTCGATTCCACTGCCTGTTTCTTGCCCTTCTTTCCCCACCTCCCCAACTCATTAAGGATATTTTCTTTACATCAACACATTATCTGGCACAATTAAATTGATCTGTCCTGTCAAACGCAAGTGCATTGCAGCTATCAAGGAAGCAAGGCACACAGCATTACTTAGGAAAACTGATTTTTTAAAAATTCTTTACTTATTTATTAACACAAACTACTAGCAATTTGGAGATAGGATTGGCAAAAAAGGAATGAACAAATGTTTAAGCATATGGGGCTCTTTAAGCTGTTCTTCAAAATTAAAATAGGGCATTGGACTTTAGTAATAAATCCTATTCTTCAAACACAGGAAGTCAAGAGCAGAACATGGAACATACAAGACTTAACACAACTGGGAGAAGGAAGACAATTATAGAATACGTTAAAAGTTTAAAAAGCAATGTGTGGTTTGAGCATATTTCACTTTCAGGTCTTTTTACTTTATGTCTGGCAGCTGGTTTGGACTGCAGGAAGTATGAGAACCAGGCACTCTCACTCTAAGTCCTTACTCTCGGGTTTAGCCGATTTGTGCAACATGCAAGAACATATCTCTGAAACCACAGAAAAGAAATCGTTGCATCTGAAAAATGCATGTTTTGAATTGCGGACAGGCTGGAGTTTCAATTAAAGATCAATTAAAAGTTGCCGAAAGCAACAGTTATTCAGCCAAACAAATGCAGCATGATTTCTAATGCTATTCCTCAAATGAAGCACATGCCTGTACAAGAACATGCCTCTGTCTCTAGCTGTTTGTATTTTAAGCCCAGTAAAACAACCACCTTTCACTAGGCTTTTAAAAATATTTTTCTTTACATGATCTGTAAGTTTGTAATGTAAATATTTATAGCAACACAAGTGAACACACAACTTACATGAATTTTAGCAACTGCTAATGAAGCAACTGTTGAAAAAGCAACTAGAAGAGAAAAAGTCTTATTCAGGCATCAGATGGTAACATCAAAGCAAATTGTCTCACTGTTCCTGGAATCCCCCAAAATACATCACTGCTGCATACAGTAAATACAGGTTTTCTAAAACTCGGTGCTGTCAGGAGAGCACTGTTATGCCTTTCAGATTATAACAGGCTGCTCAACAACCACCCCCAGAGATTCTAACCAGGCAAGTCAAACATGCCATTGTTGCTCCCTGGTCTTCCACAGATTCAGCACCAAATCTTTAGAATGAAGCAGACAGCATGTTAAGCATGGATATGACAACATAAATATGAAAGAATAAAGCTCTTTTTGGGTAGCAGCATGAAGAAATAGAAAAACATAATTCTGCATATTCACATGCACTGCAGCTGACTCCCTTTGTATTTAATCAAAATTTATGCACTCCCCCTGTAAATTTAGTTGACACAAGCACCCACAATTTCCTGAAATAAACAAATGGAAGATACTGGAATGTTTCCTTCATCATCTTGATCTCTAACAAAGAGAAATACTTCTGATGTGCCACAGCAAAACCACCCACAAAATACCCACCCGCCCACTCCTCCTTTCTTTGAAAGCTTGGAGAGAGACGGTGAAATGTGAAGTGAATCAAGAAGCAGTCAATTGTTTATTCCATGGGGTTGGTTTCTCATTATCACTTATGCTGTCTTTGTAATATTATTACTACTGACTCTAGCTTTCCATAACTGCAGTCTGAAACTTTAAATTAGTTTCCATAGGGTGACCCCCTGTATTTCAAAACACATTTAAAATATCTTTCCTCCTGTAAGAGAGGAGATATGCCAAAATTACTGAAATGTCTACTGAAGAACCTATCTAATTGCATCTGAAATCTGTGCTGCTGAGAAGGCATACAGTAAAACCTCTATTCCCTCCAATATATTTCAGTGCCTGTCTTGTATCTAGCCAAACAGATGTTGCCTTGGAAAGAAGGGGCTTTATCAATCACTTTGTCCCATTTCCTAAACTAAGATTCCAGCCAGAGTAGCCAAGTGGACACTAAATTAATTCCCACTAAAGCAGCATCCTAGATTACATCATGTCACACAGCAGATTCTTTAAGAAGACAACCTGAAGACAGCTCTAAAAAAAAAAAAAACTGCTTAGCCAGAGACCATAAAAACAGAAGCTGCTGTAGCCAAAATATTTTTCAAGAAGAGGATAAAATACAGGTGTTCTGTAAAACAATGACACTCATCAGTTGCAAGAGCCAACATCTTAGTCTTACCAGCTAAGACTGGAGAACTGTCAGCATGAAAACAGAGTAAGATTATAAAAGCTAGGAAAATGTATAGCTTTAAATCTATATTACAGTCTGCCTTCACTAGGCAGAGAGATGTATTTAGAAATACACATTAGCTCCAATTTTCCAGAATCTTCGTTATGCAGTTATCATAACACAAGCATTATTGTAGCATCTCTTCCCATTCAGTTTTAGCTTTGGAACTATACTGAATGCAGTAACTTCAAGAAGCATATTTCTGTATTTTTATTTTTTTTTAATAGAACTAATCTTTTTAGAATATTAGCAGGAAGTAGACAGAGGATGCATTTTGTATTATAAACAAAACAAAAATATCTTGAGGTAGCTGAAACCTTGCAAAAGACAGCTAAGTGTCCAGAAAAGGTTTCATAGACAATTTATTACACAATTTGAGAAAGTACAAATTCAAAGTTTTACAGTAGTTATTTATGTGTGACTCCAGACAACATACACTTAATACACGCTATTTGAACACAGTATTTGAAGAGGACATAAATACACAATCAGGGATCTGCCTTAGAGGTTCTTAGATAAATGGCAAATTTTGCTCAAACAAGTGATCATTAAAAAGCATCTCTTTCTTACCCACTGAAGAACCACAAGTGACTCATAGAAAATTCTGCTATTTCAGTCCCAAGTTCTCCTTTCAGAAGAATCCTTCAAATCCTCAAGGTCACACTTCCTATATGTGGCAGGCCACTAAACTTCCCCCAGGTTGAAGGTTGATTGAGCCGCTACAGTAAGTGAAAAATTACTCTCCCAATCCTAGCTCTGGCCATAGATTTCAGGAAAATAACACCCTCAAATATTTCATTAATTCTGAAGTGGGAGGAGGGAGGAGATGTGCAACAGCACAGAGAGCAGACAAACATTCCTGATCACTGCAGGCAACTCACTTAAATCCTGAAGCATAATATTCAATTCAATTACAGTTATTATCCTAATACACAGCTGCAAATGGTATGAGAACACTAAGGGCAATGCAGGCAATCCCCAGAGTATGCAAAGGAAGTGGAGGAGAGATCCAGAAGTGCACGTATCCTAATGACGTGGTGGACTCACACAAACCAGTAAGCCAGACTGAAGCTCCACTAGAGCTTATATAAAACCGTTAGAAAAGTAAATTAAGAACTTAGATGTTAGAACTTTTACTGAAGCTTCCCAATGGCTTCGTGATTCATGTAAAAATGCAAGTCTTCAACATCTTTGCATGCATTTTTCATCAAAACTACAACAGTCACATTGGAGGAATGAAGGAAAGATTTCCATTTTCCAGATAAGGGACACGACAAGGAAATACAAAGCAAACTGCTCACAGTTTGGGAAGAAGGAAAACTGCCTACATCTGAAACCGTACCTGCAGCAACATTCTGCATGTAACAGAACATAACATCTGACCAAAAGCAACACAGAAACATGCATGGTATTTTACACAACCAGTTATAGGGTTCTATTTTGCAACAAGGACAATATTTTCAGACGTACTGCTAGCGACAGTTCAAACGATTATCCGAGAGGTCTAACACATTTTTCAAATAAAACTGCACCTAATCCTGCTATGTCTCATTTGGTCCTCTCTTCTATGGCTGCTAATGCTGACTAAATTACAATAGAAGAAAAATAAATCAAAACAAAGCAAAGCAACAACAGACAACAAATCAAGGCTGTCTGATTCTGTAGGAGGGCCACACAACAGTCTTCAAAAAAAAGGATTCAGCTGAGACATGAGCAGAACACTTTTTTGTGATGCGGAACTACTTTCTTCCCTCTCAGGCATTACACAGTTTCATCCCTGAAAAACATTTAGGTGATAGGTCAAATTGCAATGCAGGTGAGAGCATTTCCTCATAAGACTCCGAGCTACTCTATGCTTTAGTCTGGTTAAAAACTACTTCTTGCCCAAGGGACCCTCTCAAAGGTTAAAAATAATCATGATGCCAATGCTCACTTAAGATACCACACCAGACACTGGTAATCTGTATGATGTGGGTACTATCTAGACTCAGAAGTAGTTGCCAAATCCCTTTCAACAAGGATCTAGTGACAGTCTATGAACCATGGTTCAAAAAATGTTAGAGCAGTGCTTTAGCTGTGACAAATAACATTCTTCACAGGTTGCTTCATATAAACTTTTGTATCAGGGTATATATTCTCTACACTAACCTCAGCTGCAACAGACTGGAAGCTGATTTAGGATTTCTGGTAAGAATTAAGATTACATTGTGAAGAGCTGCATTTCACTATAGCTGGAACTACCATCTCCAGAAAACACACACAAGAAAAACAAACAAACAAAATCACAAACAACAAAGAAAACATCAACCCCCAACAACCCACAACTGTATATTATTTTCAGAAAACTGACCAATGAATATTTGATACACCTAAAGTACATACGTGTTTCATTCTTAGCATTTGAGTCAACACATTTTGTTTACAGTGAGCCATTACAAACCTCGCAACTGTAAAAGACACCACTTGGAAAAAAAGAAATTGTAGAGAGGATGAATAGGAAAATGATCTTTTGGCTGAAACATTATCAAAAAAAGAAAAAGTATATTCAATTTAGAAGACACCTGATCCACTTTAAACCCACTCCTAACAAGCTAAGCCAAAGAACAACAACAACACTGGCTTAAACCAAAAATAAACATATCTAAACAACAGGCTACCCCAGTTCAAGTAATTTTATATTTTAAGCCACTAGTAAAATCAGATTTAAGTATTCAAATTAGCAGTCAACTTCCATCCTCCGACTTCATTGCAAACTGTAAGTAGGGACATCCCCCTACTCCTTCTACCCCCACCACTCTTTTTCATCACCAACCTCTCCACAGAAGGATGTCTGAGGTGTGAGGCAGATGAGGACAGCCACTCCAATGGAGAGAAAAATGGATGTACGGTTACTGCACCATGACATTACCAGGAAAGAAAGAAGTACTACAGAAAGATGTTTTTCCATGGAAAAGCTGTGCCTGGTTGGAGCCTTAGACAAACTGCATAGCAGAGAGCCTTGTGAGTCTGGGGGAAAGCCTAATACTGGGCCCCTGATGAGATGAGCCCAGTAGTCAGGAGTGGAAAGGCTGAAGTCAGCAGGAATGGGGCAGTTTGCTGTGACAGGCAAGGGGAGAGGATCATTTGGCAGTGAACCAACACTGCTCACATGGTGGTGATGTGAGGCACAAGCACTAAAGGGGGAGCAACTGTGTGGCACGAAAAGGAGAAAGTACAGACAAGTTGTGCACGATATGGGTGTAGATAGAAAAACATGTTTATGGATCTCACAACTGCAGAACCACCACTGCTCTGGGAGACTACTTATCAGCCTCTTCCCTTGGATCTTGCAGGTCATGAGGCACAATTTCAGATCCCCATAAACCTCACACACAATAACAAGACAGAAAGCCAACTTTCTGCTCCATAAACTCACCATTTTCCTTGTTGATGCTGAAGGAACTCAAGCTCTATTTTGACCATCTCCCCAGGCAAGAAAAAAAAAAATCCCTTGAAGGAAGGAAAGTCCTGGACTTGCACAACTCTTCTTCTCAGCTCACGCTCTTTTTCTCCTCAAAAAGTAAGAGAGAAGCCATTCCAGAAGTTCTCAAACCACAAAGCAACTTCTGTGAGGCATCTGGTTGAGCAGGGTGCCAAAGCCTGTAACAATCCCACCACCACTATTCACTAGTAAAGCCGGCACAAATTGCTGATGAGGAGAGGGCAGATATAGAAAGCCATGCTCACCACTGATAAAGGGTGAAAATACAACTTAAACTCTCCAAAGTTTCTAAAAAAAAAAAAAAAAAAAAGAGAGGGAAAAAGAAAAAGACAATATTTCTCCCTGTATTTTTTTTTCTTTCTAATGCTTTCTTCACTTGGGGCTTTGCTTCTACTGTCAATTCACCATCCTTTCTCTGGAAGGATAGTTTAATTATCATAAACCAAGAAGTCCACATAACTCAAACCAGTATTAGCAATTTGAGGTATAAAGCTACAAAATTTATCTCAAATTGCTAACAGGAATATAAGCATTGCCTGCTGAGCATTGACCTTAATCTATAGATAGGCCTCACAAAAATCATTTTAAAAAATTAATAATTTAGTATACTTAAGATGTGCTCTACAGATAAATGTTCATACTAAAAAGCTGCGTTGTTTCAGTTTCTAACTAAGTATTGGCAGTAGATAGTAAGGGAGGGAAGGGGAGAAAAAGCACCATTTCTGGATTCTACTCCCTGGGAAAAAAAAAAGCACTTAAAGGAAGAAAGCAGCCTCAGAATAAATTTTAAGAAGTTTTGTTATATCAAAGGTTAGAGCAGTCTAAAAGCCACTTAAGCACCAACTGATGCATACCAAAAGGATTTTATCTAGAATTTAATTGTAGAGATTACAACCAAATATTTAACACAGAATCAACATTTTAAAGTACATGTTTCTGAAAAAGTAAGAAAATCAGCTTCCACGGCAAGGAAAAAATAAAGTCTAAGTCATGCCACTGAGGAAGTGAACACAAAATTCCTATACAGTAGGACAACCACGGAAGATGGGGCTGACAGCTGGGTCTTGTTAAAGAAGGACTTTAAACAGAAGGATTTAAACTCACAGGATTAGGCCAGCATTCCCAAGGAACACTGTTCAGATCTTAAGCTGCAGAGGCCTTGTCTAAACAGCTCAGCACCTGAGTCACATAAACAACTACTGTAAATCTGTTGCCACCACACTTGGTAGCTTTGCAAACAGAACTTTTCCTTGCATAGGAAAACTAAAGACAGAGTGTTTTGCTATTGCAACCATGGCGGGGGGTGGGGCCAAATAGAATAAATCTAGTCAGAATCCATACTGCCACTCATGAATATAAGTTTCAAGATTTTTTCCAAAAAGTTTCTAATCTCCCCCCAAAACTTTTAATCTAATGTGGTTTTTTATTCAGTGAAGGACAATCCTGAGCAGGAGGCTCAGTGCAGCTATTATACACACAGACATATATACACTGTACATTATGTTTCACATTACATTTTGTTTATAAATACGCTTGGAAGTTCTGCCACTCGGTAGTCCATTATTCTTGTCTCTCATCTAAGTTTGATGCTGTGGAAAATCAACAAACCAAAATAATGCAGATTTAGATGATGAGAAAATAATACCAACGGCTAACTAAAATAATTTGAAAGTTTAAAAAGTCACAATTTGTACATGAGAGAGATATAATTTATGGCGAGTTTTAAAGCCATCTGAAAGCAACGAGAGTAGTTGCTTTCCCTGCAATTATTTTTTTAATACAAAAAGTGAATGGATCTTTTTAAACACCAGGGCTTCTTAGCAAGGGTCACACAGACTGAAAAATACTGTAGAGCACACTAAGAAACACAAGTTAATAGGGACAGGAATGAGACACTTCATGGCATTCGTCAAGCCAGGGGACAGATATCCTCCTATCACCACCCGAATGGGAATATCAAGAGTCGCTGTAGCTTTCAATAAATTAACAACAGTACTCAAGAGGATGGCTCCAGGGTTTCACCAGACAGCACCTTCCCAAAGAACCCTCAGCAGTAAAATGTAGGATAATTTCTTTTGATAGCAACTACACTTTGACCCTGTATTCTGTTTCCTGGAGAAGGAAGAATGACCACTTCCCAGTGTCCTTGTCCAGCACAGACACATCTCTCTACCACACTCTCAAGGCTCCCGTCATTCAAATAACATCTTGGAAATTTTTGGTTTTACCAGGTGTACAGAGCTCAGTACTCACACAAGGGTACCTGTCACCTACACCCTCAGCTGTGGCTATTATTTCGCACAACACCGTGCAAACAGCTTGTTGCTGTTGCAAGCGGGGGCTTTGCCTTCTCGTTATCTGGCCCCAAAGGTGATCACAAAACAACTGTACCGTATTTATTATTATTTTGTTATATAACTAAGAAGCACAGAATCACAGAATGTTTGGGATTGGAAGGGACCTCGAAAGCTCATCCAGTGCAATCCCCTCATGGAGCAGGAACACCCAGATGAGGTTACACAGGAAGGTGTCCAGGCGGGTTGGAATGTCTGCACAGAAGGAGACTCCACAACCTCCCCGGGCAGCCTGGGCCAGGCTCTGGCACGCTTACTGAGAAGAAATTTCTTCTCAAATTTAAGTGGAATCTTTTGTGTTCCAGTTTGAACCCATTACCCATTGTCCTATCTTTGGTTGTCACCGAGAAGAGCCTGGCTCCATCCTCATGACACTCACCCTTTATATATTTGTAAACATTAATGAGGTCACCCCTCAGTCTCCTCTTCCCCAGCTCCCTCAGCCTTTCCTCACACGGGAGATGCTCCACTCCGTCATCTTTGTTGCCCTGCGCTGGACTCTCTCCATCAGTTCCTTGTCCTTCTGGAACTGAGGGGCCACAACTGGACACAATATTCCAGGTGTGGTCTCACCAGGGCAGAGTAGAGGGGCAGGAGAACCTCTCTCGACTTACTAACCACCCCCCTTCTAATCCACCCCAGGTACCATTGGCCTTCCTGGCCACAAGGGCCCAGTGCTGGCTCATGGTCATCCTGCTGTCCACCAGGACCCCCAGGTCCCTTTCCCCTACACTGCTCTCTAATAGGTCATTCCCCAACTTATACTGGAACCTGGGGTTGTTCCTGCCCAGATGACAGACT
The DNA here is from genome assembly GCF_036013475.1 of Columba livia. Taxonomy (NCBI): domain Eukaryota; kingdom Metazoa; phylum Chordata; class Aves; order Columbiformes; family Columbidae; genus Columba; species Columba livia. The sequence continues at coordinate 38,082,692 of NC_088608.1, read as the reverse complement.
CTACACTTGCCCTTGTTATATTGCATTCAATTTTTCCCCACCCAACTCTCCAGCCTGTCCAGGTCTCTGGATGGCAGCACAGCCTCTGGCGTGTCAGCCACTCCTCCCAGCTTGGTGTCATCAGCAAACTTGCTGACAGTCACTCTATTCCCTCATCCAAATAATTTATGAATATATCGAATAATACAGGCCCCAGCACTGACCCCTGAGGCACTGCACTAGATACAGGCCTCAACTGGACTCTGCCCCATTGATCACAACTCTCTGGCTTCTTCCGTTCAGGCAGTTTGCAGTCCACCTCACCACCTGGTCATCTAGACCACACTCCCTCAGTTTAGCTGTGAGGATGCTGTGGAGACTGTGTCAAATGCCTTACTCAAGTCAAGGCAGATCACGTCACCGCTCTGCCATCATCCATCCATCTTGTTATGTCCTCATAAAAGTTAATGAGGTTGGTCAAGCACGACTTCCCCTTGGTGAAGCCATGTTGAGACTGCCCCTAATGACCCTCTTATCCCTGAGGTGCCTTGAGATGGCACCAAGGAGAAGTTGTTCCATCAGTTTCCCAGGGATGGAGGTGAGGCTGACCAGTCTATAGTTGCCCGGGTCCTCCCTTCTTGCCCTTTTTGAAGACTGCAGTGACATTTGCTTTCCTCCAGTCCTCAGGCACCTCTCCCGTTCCCAAGACTTGGCAAAGATGATGGAGAGCAATGGTCCAGCAATGACCTCAGCCAGCTCCCTCAGCACTCGCAGATGCATCCCATCCAGACCCATAGATTTATGGATGTCCAGATTGTTTAACTGCTCCCTAACCCAGCCCTCATCAACCCAGGCAAACTCCTCCACTGTCCTGCCTTCCTCTGGGGCCTCAGCAGTACGGGGCTCCTCAGGACAGCCTCCGGCAGAGCAGACAGAGACAAAGAAGCATTCAGTAACTCTGCCTTCTCAGTATCTTCTGTCACCAGGGCACCCACCTCATTCATCAGTGGGCCTACGTTACCTCTGCTGTTAATTTTATCTGCCACACATTGGAAAAAGCTCTTCCTGTTGTCCTTCACCCCTCTCGCCAGGTTTAATTCTAAGGAGGCCTTAGCTTTCCTAGTTGCCTCCCTGCACCCTCTGACAACAGCAAACCCACGAAGTTTATTAAACATCATGTAAAAAACAATTTGTCAAGAAAAGTTTCTGCCTCTTTTTGCCATGATCTCTTAATATCAGATGCCATCAAGGCTCATTCTTTCCTGAATTCAATGGAAAAATGGAAAACTTTGCAAGAAGACTAATGTATAGATGACTTCACTAGTCAGATACTTCAACTCCTTCATCTTTCCATGCTACAAATGTAATACTACCAAATTACTGTTTAAACAGAGAAAAACCACCATTGATACTGCAGTATAGTTAAAAAACCCAAACCTACTATAGATGCATTATTTTATTATCAACACACACTACCTCAGGTTTTTTCCTACAGAATATAAAAATTCATGTCCTCATATGAAAGCAACTACGTGATTTTTTTAAGCATTAAAAAATAATTAGAAAAAACAGGCTAAAAATGACCTTATACTGTAATGCATACTGAATTTTCATCACACTCAAAGAGCCGCCCTTCCTAAGACAAAATACTAACCTCTGAGTACAGTATCGTTGCAGCCAATGTCAGTTCCTTTCCAGAACACTTAAGCCTGTGTCCACAAGGCTGATGGCCAGTGCTGTCATTTCCTCCATTAAGATCTGGAAAGCAGCAGGAAATATGGCTCACAACAAATGCAGGAATACCTGGCGTACAGAAACACCACAGAGCCTACTGTCCACTCTGAGCCCATTTCTGAAGTCTGACTACAGATGGTCTATTGCAACTTAACCACAGTGAACTCCTCCCAGAATTAAGGGCATGAATTCTCACAGATTAATACTTTTCTGCCATATAAAACCAGGACAAACTCTTATTCTGCACTTACATTCTTTTGGCAGGACTAGGGGAGGATGTTATATCTAGTTCACAGAAAATTAGGTCCCCCATTTCATAAGCAAATATAAAGTGCATGTTGAAGTTTGTAAGAATTTAGTAGGTACTTTCCCGCAACAGAAATTTGGAAGAAATTTATCACAAATTCTGAATAGAGCTACATTAATTATAAATGCAGGAGGAAGTTCATGTTTACAACCTCAAACAAAAAAACCATTATATCATGTTAACAGCTGTGTAACAATTTGGCAGGCCTCGGAGTGAAGCTTTTTTCTGAACATTCTAAAAGAACAATTATTTTTGTTTCCTCGTAAATATCTTCCTTGGTATAAAGACCTCTACAGGGATTGAACCCGATGAATAAACTACAGAATACGACACTAAAAGTGGAATGTGTTCCACAACGACTATTTTTACTGCTAAAGGAGCTGAGTTGACCACACTCTATAAGGAATGTAATTTGTGACACTAGAAATGGTAATTACTTGCACCACATTCACATCTTATTAAGGACAAGGGTTGGCAAGGAAGAACTGATCTGCATTAATTTGCTGTAGCCATAATGAGCCACAAACTAGCAAAACTAGCTTTTTAAAAATGTAGGTGACAGCAACCAGTTTAAAAGCCACATTAAAAGAAGTCTCTGAATTCATTTCCAAGTTGTGTTTGTCTATTGCACTATAAAAAGCTTATGCAGATGCAGGAGTTTGTAGAACATTCCATTACCTACAGTCTCATTTCCTCAGATTGCTAACAGTGAGGTGGGAATCGGCTGGACAATTTTTTTAGTATCAGTTTTTGTAGGAGATATGATTATGCTTGAATCTTAGCTATCTCAAGCTGAATCAAAAAAAAAAAGCAGCACCATGAAAGGATATACAATGAAACTTAAAAATAAATAAATTAGTTTATGACTTTTATTGGTTTTCTATCTTCCTTCAGACCTCTAAATGCCCATTCAGGTTTACGTCTTGCTGGCAACCTCTTCCTATCACCTTTCCAAACGATTTATAAAGTTTTGCTGATAGAAGCTACAGCCTGGAATACCTTCAAGGGCTGGCTTGTGATAAATCAGAACAAGTTTACCTTTCAAAAAAGGAAAGAATTTTTGCAAATTATAAATTTCATACCAGTGGGAGTTTTTTTGCACATTCTCCCTGCGCCCCAACACATCTGTGCAATAAAGATGCATATTTTTGTAAATATAAGCTCATTAAATTCCTTATTTATACTTATTCACGAATAATCTCCATCAGGGGCCATGTCCAGACTGTAAAGCAATGTTGCATTTGATAGTACCATATACCTGTTTCCATCAGCAGGAAGGAAACACTGAAACTGAGCTGCTTCTTTGGCGGTCTTGAAATCTATAAAGGTGATGGACTTCATCCATCTTTATCATCCAGAATTTGAGATGTCATTCCATCTAAAATATGAGGTTTTACAGCTCTTATTATTAAATCATTACCTATGCTTTTTTTTTTAATTATAATTTTTCTTTCTCCTTTTTCATTCACAAGAAGCATGGTCAAGTTGTGTTCACAAACAACAACAACACAACCATGAGACCCCCCACCCCTTTTCCAGTTAAGAAAAACAAATGAGAAAAGTCCACCTTACGCAGGAAAAAGAAAAACAAGCTCAAAAGTCAGTGGAAGAAAGTTGAGAAGGATTTCCACACATCGCTGTTGTTGCAACACTAAACACTGCTGGTCACAAGGAGCACAGATGGATTCCTTGCACTCACTGCTATCACCTTCTGTTTGCAACTGTATTAGAGAGGTCAGAAAGGAAAATACTTTTATTTATACCAGTATAGTTTTTGCTGACTTGCTCATAAAAAGCACTAGACAAGAGGCAGCTAGTATTACCAACATGATCCATTACTAAGAGCCTTCAAATATTTAAGTCTCAATAAATAAGTCTTGAGAACGTTTCCACAGAGAGCACAGTTAGGTTTTGGGGTTGGGTTGGGGTTTTTTTTGAATTAAACTACTTATACACAAGGTAGGTTTTAAATTATGCTGGTGAAGCTGAAGCAACTTCTGCTTGTATGCAGCTAGATTTGGCATTCTGTTGAAAATGCTCTTTTACATTTGACAGAAATCCTGCACCACACTTTGAAGGATGATACACAGAACAAATAAGGAAGCAATTACCTGGGCAATTTTCCCATCATATTGAAGTCATACAAACAATTCAGTTTTACTGAACTTTGAGAAAGCTGAAGACATGGGTGATGTTTTACTCTTTTATCGTTTAACAGTATTCTAAAATCTTAACCTCACACTCTGGTATTGCCTGAATACACAGCAGTGTAGCAAAAGCCTGACAAAACCATAATCAGTGCAAAGTTAGTGTCATAACCACTCTTCAAAAGACTGGTCATCAAGGTGCATTTGGAAACTTTAGACAAGAAACTAGCCAAAATTCAATATTTACTGGACAGTAGCTGGAACTATCAGCAGGGAATGACTCAACAGGTAGGTGTTTGTATGCTGTAACATCAGTGGCAGCTGTTCTGTCAGAGCTGCCAGTGGACCTGCACACTGATTAAGGGAACTCACTGGCTATGGTCCATGGCGATGCCACTGAGAATGGCTACCAGGAATCCAGGCTTGGCTGGCAGCACTATTTCTGTGTCTCTGTCCATGCAGCACAACCACTTTTGAGATCTGGAGATGAAACAGCACAATCACAAGTCTGAACACGTGCCACAACATAATTTATGAACAAACACCTATTAAAAAAACCAAACCAAACCAAAATGGATGCGCCTGAAGACCTTGTTTATTCCTGGTCTCAACTTTTCAATTGATGTCACAACCTTCTCTCAGAAGAAAACAACTAAAAGTGCAATACATCAATGGAATCATCCACAGCCTTCTGTGCTAAGTAGTAAGATTAATTCTAATAGTACCTCTTTCCAGCTCCATTATTCTTGACTGTTTATATTTTTTAAAATGAAAGCAAGTCACAGAAAGCAAGTTCGCATCCCCTTTTTCAGTTCTTGTCCACCATCTAAACAATCAGCTAAAGAATTTCTCCCAGCTGAGAATACACAGAAAGTATAGGACCAGCATAGCTAATTGTACCACCTAACCTCCCCTCAGCTGCATTTTGAGATGGGGAACACCAAGAACAATATTCTGTCCAGTTCTCGGTGGACATATTGCCTCCTGTAGGGCAACTCTAGACAACAAAATTTAAAAGCACACACATGACCTTAAGCCCAAGTGCAGAAAGGAATTGAGCACAGAAAAAAGGATTTTTTTACCAATCCAGTCTCAAATCAAGCAGCACGTCAGACACAAACATTTCAAAACCAATACCTGAAAGGAAACAAACTAGCTAAACATATAACTTTCTAAACTACTCATTGTCTGCAACTTACCTAGAAAACTAGAAGACTGTCTAAAGAAAAGAATTGTGCATATTACAAGACAGCAGAAAAAGTGCGGTTTGAAGATGACAAGGATAGCATTTAATCCATGATATAATGATTGCTCTGTGGCAGACCTAGCTTCCTCTTCTTAAATAATGTTGTATTCCTCGAGACACTATAAAGGTCAGCAATACAGAGAGGGCACAAATCAATTTTTTACAAAATGCAGAGCCAGAGATATCATTTCGGTGCTTATCTTAATCATCTTTGGAAAGACGAAAGTGATCATTGCTACAGCAGATTTTCTAAACATGGTGTATAAAACATATTAAGCATAGTGGCAATAAAATAAGAAAACTACAGTTGTCAATCTGTATTCTGTTCAACACCAGGCTACCGCATGCACACCTAATGACAGGAAGATCATCACTAGTTTCAAAATACAAGCCTCAAACCATATGTTCACTATATAGAAAATTCTCAACACAACACAGGACCAGACTGCTGCTATCTCTCTTATTTACCCCTTGAAAAGTTACTAATCACATTATAGATGCAAGCAGAACTTAAGAAATTACTAAAGAAATATTAAGTAAACTACGGTCTATTTTACTAGACCTTGAATTCCCCCCAAAAGCAGTATTCTTTAGTTTAACAGACTACTATCACAGCACTACAGTAATTCACAATGAGTTTTGTGTGTCTAAATTTTAAATTTTCTCTTCAAAAAGTGAATAATATAACATTTTAACTGCTTAACCATCTATGTATTCCAAATTCTATTAAAAGACCCCCAAGACTTCATACCCTACATACCACTGCTTTGAACAATGGCTGTCACTATACTCCAAAAGGTTTCATACTTCAGTCTGTCTTGCAATAAACAGACACGATAAGAGGTGATGATCTGAGATGCATACTTTATATAGAGCATCCCGATACAATATTTGGAATCGCACTGCAAGAACAAAGCAAGCCCTACTTTTGAATATACGTTAGTTTCCCTTTCCTATCAATAATACTGCCTGAATCATGCTGCAATACCAACATTTTAAGGAAAGCAATCCAGCAAAAGTCATTTTAGGAATGAAGAAGCAGCTTCTGAATTTATCAGTACGCTACACCTTCCCAACTCTCACAGCACAACACAACATAGTGAAAGCATGTGCAGTTGTAAACCCAAATACTTAAATCCATACTGGAAGGCAAAAAGAATTTAGACAACTTAAGGTCAGCTGCAACTTAACATTTTCATAAGAGAACAACCGAACCTTTTTCTCGCTTTTAACCTCACTCTAAAGCAGAAAAATAAACATTTAGGCAGCTTTAACTGGAGCAATGTACTACACTATATCAATATCTTGTAATATTTTATCATGTTTCATTAAATCAAGTATATAGAAAAGTTCTCAAATGCTCACAGCCTGTCAAGGGTCTCATCAAAGAAAATGCCAGACTAACCTTATCTCAGAAAGTTAATAATGAGCATAAACACAGAAAACTTAGAAGTTCTGGCCTTATAGTTTCGGATGAGGTACATTTCAAACAAAATGAAGACTGTGTACCCTCAAGACTGAAAAAAACTGAGGTGGAATCCAAGCTCAGAAGGCAGGTGGTTTATTCTGCTCTACAAAATCAAGTAACTAAATAAAGTCTTAGGAAGACATTGCTTCAAAGCACACTCTCCTCTTTTACAAACACTTTAGACTTATTTTATTATTCTTTTGAGAAATGAGAAGTGAACCTGAAATGCTCATGCACCTTTTACTTTACAATATATAAAGATATGAGGTTGGCCCATGGTCACATTATACAGGGACACAGCAATTTGTGTTGTCATTTTCAAAATAAGAAAGAACACATTTCACAAGAATTAGTGGAAAACATTAATGATCGGAAGGTACTAGATACGAGGAATAATTAAAAGTCACATATAACGCAATAAGATGCCTTATGTACTGCACTCAAATGAGTCTTTAGGCCAGTTCAATTTAAACTCTTCTCCTGATATTAACAGCAGACAGACTGTACATTAAACCAAAGTAATTTGTGTCAAGCAGGAATGTTTTTTCCCCCACTGTATTTTAAATTTAAAGGCCACACAAACCTAATATACTTCTGAAGGACCCAGGCCCAGAAAAAGAGACACACAAAATCATTCCCCCAACTTTAGGCTCAACAGTCTACCCAAGCTAAGTTCCTACATAGTGCCTGTAACTATATTAATGATCTGGTACTTAAGAATGAAGATTGACACCTCTTTTCAAAAAGATAGATGTCCGAGTCACCACATTTCAGAAGTGAAACACCACTGACGTTGAAAGCACACAGTCTGAAAATACTTTGTTTGCTCTACAGTGGACTTTCAACCCCACAACGCATGATAGTCATTCCAGGAATATTCCATTCCAGTTCATGAAAGATAATTTAAGATTTTCCATTACAAAGTAGTAATAACTAATTACAGGGGCTTTTAAAAAAATTGTTGGTTTTGAGGACCTTCTGAAGTTTTTGCACAGATTCAAGCTAAATAGGAATAAACAATATCAAAATAGAAAGTTTTGTTCAAGATAATCACAAGCACTTGAGTAGGATCTTTTGGGCATTTGTTTTCTATTTTATTTTTAACAAGAAAGCCTGCGATTTTCACTAACTAGGATAGCAAGCACAAAAGGTTAAGCTGTATGCTGCAATATCAGCTGGAGTTTTTTTAATACAGAGCAGTCCTCACAAGACACTGCAGGCTTCTCTTTAAGTGCTGTGACGCAGATATGTGGTTCCTCCTCAAAATTTCACTCATTTCCCTATTGCTTCAATTTTCCACTCTGTCAGCTGCCAGACGGGGAGACAACATTCACGCTTTTCTATGGGGCCCTCCTTTTCCTTCCATGTAATCGCTGAACATGAGACTTCTCACTTCTGCTATGCTGCTTAGAAAGAATCTTTGAGGTCTCTAAACCAGAACAACTAAACATTTCTTTAGGAAAGTAATTCCCTTCCTCCCTCTCTGGACAGGAATTTATTGTTGGTATTCACATCAACCTGACAAACAGCCTTTCAGTTTCACAGAACCGATCATAAGATATCACTAAGTTACTTATTGATAGACATAGCTGGGTAGAGGTGATGTAAAAAGTGACCTGTTATCCAGCTTCAGGTAGAGTTGTTCTCCTGACATGCTCAGAAATGGCCAAAGTTATAGTCAGTGCTACTATCTTGCAAAGTTACCATAGAGTGAAAACTACCAGCTTTCCCACTCCCCTAAATAAAATGCCACTATTTAACGGATACAAGAGCCTATTTTAAGCCCTCAGACACAACTGCTGTTAACTAAAATCCAAACTACTAGAATTGTTGGTCATTGATGTAACACAGCAAACTTGCAGAGTGCCTTTCCAGGAACAGCGTGCAATAGCATGCAATCATCCAGGTTTCTATCAAACTCACTCAGAACTACATGTCCAAGTAAAAGGTCGTTTTCTTAAGTCATGCATTAAAGAGATAAGTGGCAACTTCCTTGGAGAACAGGTCTGTAAGGCATCTTCCTTTAAAGGTTCAGAACCACTTAAGGAGTGTTTTCACTATGGGATTTTTTGGGTTTTTTTTTAATGCACTGTAAAATGCATTTGTGTAACAGGTCTTCAATCAGCTGTGAAGAAGAATGATTACAGACACCTGGGAAGTCCAAACTTGCATTAGCATATTAAAAGAAAACAGATTCCAACAATGATTAACTCAGTTTTCAATGGTGCAACAAGATCACAGCAATTCTTCTAGCAAGGAGAAAAGCAGGAAGCAAAATTACTAAGGACAAATAAAAAGACTTTGGAATGCTTGGCTTCTGGCGTGAAATCAAAAATCTATGCAAGATGCCTCATTGCTATACAGGCATGAATTAGGCAAGTCAGAATGAAATTGAAAGCTACAATATATGAGTGGGAAACTGTCTAGAACAGCCAACAATTCGATACCAAAGACTGAGGCTTTAAGTCCAGACACAATCCCTCAGTGATGTACCTCCCATAGAACAATTACGAGGAACCTCCCTAGGTGGTGAACGTCGTCCTTGCTTCTGAAGGAAGCTAAACTGGATGTTGCCATTTACTTCACACAGGGTGTCTTGTCCCTGAAGACACAGAGTTTCAGAGTTAACACAAATTTAAGAACTTTATGTCTTTGTGTATTTCCAGCCAATAACATGAGAAAACCTGAGGGAACACTGTCATAGTCATAATGAAATGGTTTCACATTTGTTAGGGAGTACTTCTCTTCCCGTCTAATACAATACTTCTTGTTCTAAACCACAGACAAGAGAAACAAGCAATGAGCTCAGATACAAAGCAGAAAAAACATAGGACTAAAACTAAGGCAACTAGTATGCAAGTATAGTATTTCTGCAAAACAAATAAGTTTCCCATGACAATTTCACCTTCAGAAGATCACCATTAAGCTGCAAAAATCAATCTCATACATGAGATGTTTGAAAGTATCTTGCAAACTTACTGTTTTCAATATTGAGCTAGAACCTACCTTAGATTTGCAAATCAGCTTACTTAAAATAAGTATAGATAACATTATCATCTGGATATGATAATGAATTCATTTACAACATCGCAGTGCAAAGTATTTCTTACAACAGATTCTGAAACCCCAGATAGATGCCTTTTAATACTCGTAAGATCCAAGTAGCATAGTTTGTCTTTATTTTTAAAAATGCTTTTACATCCCAGAGATAAAAGAACCTTTGATTTTGCAGAACTATATAACCATGGTCTAGAAAGGTGTATACAAGAATGTAGCTTTTCTTCACCTCTTAGCATCTCCCCAAAGGTAGAACCTTTGACTGCATCTCATCACCCCTTCGGTCTTACCAATCCAGCATGCTGCGGACCACGCTGTAAACCGCATCACAGAACTTATGTAGATTAAATCTCACCACTCTCTTCTTTTTCAGACTACTTCTAACTCAACAGTTTAGTGATCACTAAAACTAAATAAGACCAAAAGGATATCTCCATCAAGAAAAGCATTAAGAAAAAAAAAAAAAAGCTGTCTCTAATCTCAATCGCTGCTTCTTAGTTCTTATTAATACCATTTCATTAAGAGACCTACTAGAAAAAACACTGAGCAGAACATGCAGCTCTTAAGGCTGGGTCAGTACTGTCAGAGATGCAAGTAGTGAGAACTGCAAACCTGCGGCAATTCCAGACACAGCAAATGCATCTGTACAGGGATTAATGACTTGAAGTTTATAAACAATACATGGAGCAACTTCCTCCCAAGAACCTGCACATTTGTTTTGGTAATGCTATCTTCTGTAACATCTACAGCAAAGTCCATCAGTGACATGTCATCACGAAGAGATGGAAAAAGAAGGAAAGCCAGCAAGCGTGTACACACGCTGTTTCCTTCCAAACATTTGTTTTTTCAAGAATGATGTATCACAAGGATCAATTCAGCAACTTCACGGAGTTAAACATAAGAGTACCACTACAAATCTACAAGCCTTTTGACAGAGGGGAAAATCTGTCAAACATAGCTTCAGTATATTTTCTCAGTGATTAAACCAATCAAATAAGCATTTTAGACAAAGAGATATTCCACCATAATAATCAATGAAATTATTTAAAAGACATCCAGAGACATTGAAAAAAAAACACCACTTTTTTTTTTTCATCACTCATTGAAACAACACAGTTGGGGAAAACCTTCCTTAGCACTACCTGTAAATTCCAAAAAGAATTAAATTCCATACCAAAAAACCCTTTATGAATTTTATGTTATAAAGGCAGCATTTTTCACAGTATGCAGTAACTCACTCAACTTAACTCACTGCACTTAGCAGGCAATTTTATAACACATATTGAAGGGATTTAACTGCAAAGGTGATACCAGAGTAAGAATTCAACTGTTTGAGACGGGAGTGTTTTATCATCAATGCACGCTACATATTCATTATTTGCACTTCTAACACTACTTAATGACATAGCCTTCAAATTCCAATTTTACAAGCAGATGATACAAATTTACCAATTAGAGTTTCTGTAAAGCTAGTAATTAAGTCTTTTGGACACTTCTGAAAACATTTTTGCTTTATGATGACTAACTGGATTTCAGAAAATAAACTAAAAATTTGCACAGTGTAATCCTAGAAGAGTTTGCAATACTTCCTCAAAGAATATGCAGAGTTTTTCACAATTCGCTGATACATCATGGTAGGAGAACAGGAGAAACTACTTGTTCGACACCAGGTTTAGTTTGGGGGAGTCCTTTTACTAGGACTCTGTAAGCAAGACACTAAGACTAGGATGACACAGAATTAACTGCCTTTTCTATGCTGAAGATGGCTGTTCTTAAAGCAGAAAAGTGGTAACAAATGGCAGAATCGGCATCAAGATGGAAGTCTAGCTATGTATTACCGGAAAAAGACAAGCTCTACTTGCAGCTCTTCTGTAGGGAGCAAACTACTACACTGTTCCTTCTTCCTGGAAGAGCAATGAAGGCAACAACTTTAAAAAGCCTACAAAAATTAATTGTGGTTGGGATCTGTGCTGAGAACAGCTTAAGCAGAACACACGAACACAACCTGCTATTCTAAACACACTGACAGAGTGCTAACGCCTTTACCCAGTGCAAGACCATTTCAGCAGATATCAAATACAACAATTAGAACAATACAGTGTTAACATTCCAATAATGGATGATAAAGATAGTTTTCACACAAGATGAGAACAATCCTTACTCAGTTTACCATTTGCTCTATGTAACATCAGTGCAACTTTATCAGCAACAACTTGAGTTTTTGAACACTTCAAAATATTTACTCAAGTAAAGTAAATATATCATAAGTTTCACTACTGTGTAATTTCCTCGCCAGACTCACTATAATATTTTGTATAAAAGTTTTCACGTTACACACTGGTCTTCTAAAAAAAAAAAAAGACCAGAGGCAATGAAGATTCAATCACCTTTCTGCTTACATCACTATAAATTAATCTGATTAATTTCTGAGACTAGAAATACAGTAACAAGTAAAAAATTATGTTCTGCGAATAAAATGTGTTATAACTGTTTTTATAGTAGCTCTAATTCCTCTTCCTATGCTCTAATTCCTCTTCCTCTTCCCCTAGCCCAGTCCTCACTACAGAATTCAGCCAACTCCTTATGAAATAAGATGGCAAAAAATAATTTTCCCAACATTTAACCTCAGGCCAGTTTCAAATTCTTGTGCAGTCATCTTCCTCCATACAGTTCCTGACAGAGTGATAGCTCACAGAACAAGACATTTCAAGTGCTCTTCATTAACAGATGCATTAAAAAAAAAAGTAAGCTCTATTCTACATAACATCTTACACTAAACACTTCAATTAAAGCCTGTCCTATCAAATAATTAAAATCACTACATAGGACAAAACAGAGAAGTGACTTCAACTCGTTGAAAAGTCAAAAAGTATCAGCCAATGTATCTAGATTGAGCTGCATATAAAGTATGCTGCAGATACTTCTCTTATTCTTTATAAGATTTTCAAGTATGAGGATGATTATTAGCAACCTGAACCATCAAGGAATTCTACTTTTCTTTCTCACAGGGACTGATATGCTTAATTGGATAGTTATTACTAATTTCCAGTATTAACCTCTTGAAAGAAATATGCCATTTTCAATGAACACAGTTCTTAGGTGATGATAATGCTTGCAGATTAATAAGGAGAAACTTAAATCCCTTGCCAATCTGAAGAACAATTAAACCAGGCAATTTTAGAGCAAGTTTCTTCAGTGGAATCCCCTGATCTTGTAGACATTCCTAAAGGTGGAATGTTCATTGTGTGTCCTCACTCGAAGTCTGCGAGTGCCAGTTATATTTTTTGAATCCTCAAAAGGGTTCAGTCAATATGACAACCTTGGTTTTGTAACAGTTATATTTTCTCAAACAAAATTAACATTCCACATAGAAATGCATTAAGTGTGACTATTCAACAGTCTGGTGGGGGCTGAAATACAAGTTGGACATTTTAGGCTTGAGTAAGTGCCTGTAACAGGTTCTAGATTTAATCAGCATGGTCTTCAGCATCCACTGATGTTAATGGGAAGATGCAAAGCACATTATTTCAGTTTTACTTGAAAATTCAGTAATAAAACTGTTGTTTGACATAACAGAAAAGGCAGTGTGACTATTTTGCAACCTTTGTCTTTATTTATAACAGATGAGATTTGGATTTTTCTAGTATTAAGAATGTGATCTAAATTATTTAATGGCTGGGATATTCAGCACTATTCTTCTCAGTATTTGCTTAACTGGCTTACTCTCTGTGATTTAACACTGTCCCAGTTTGACAGATTTCCATCACCCCACTACAGTGGCTGAAAGACACCTAAAGAAGGAAGGCAAGTGGTATGACCAGTAAAGATCAGATTAATACTGCATAAACATGTTAAATTAAGAGCACAAAGAAATAACTATTTCTGGCTAGAAAAGCTAGCCAATTAAAAATCTTGATGCTGAAGGAAGAGATAAAGGAACACATGTTCATATTCTTGCAAAATTCAAGAGTAAGAAGCAACACAATAGTTTTACAGCTGAAAAAAATTCAGTGGTTTCGGGGAATGGAGAATTGGGGTGATATCCACATATTCTGATACTCAGAAGACTGAGTCTACCTCTTGAAAAATAAAGTCTCTTAAATTAATCATACTGACCCATTACCTACAAAATTTACCACAGCTGTGTCATCCACTCCCTTAAACCAACAGGTGTTCTCTGTACCATGGCTTCCCTCATTAAGAAAGGCACAGGCTGCAATACACACGGAGTTTGAAACACTTAATATCAATGCATTATGCCCCTGGAAAGAAAAGTTATTTTAAATTCAAGCCTGAAGGCACTGGTCTCAAGATATTACACAGGGAAGGTAGATTCAAAAGACTACATAAAATCTGTCAGTGTCCCTTCTCATGTTATTTTTTAATGTTCTTTTCAGTGATTAACAGCTGCTAAAGTACTTTACTCTCCTGAACTGTGGCTTATCTCTTAGCCATACTTTTCCCTCTGTCATTCCATACTGAGTCAGAGAAATAGCAGCAGAAGGACTTTTCATTGCATGTCATATGAGTCTGAAAACCAAGCCATTCTAAGAAAACGTCTATCTGGAAATGAAATTCGTAGGACGGCAATAAATAAATTCCTTAGTGCCACTTTACGTCCTTTTTCCATAAAAGAAAAAGCCTCCCCAATGTGGATTTCTGTAAGGTAATCTGAGTGGCACCCGCTGACATGAGACACCACATACCGACTAGGGTGCAGAAAAACTGCACTCTGTATCCCGCTATCCACCACATCCAGCCACGAAGGATATCAGCATATTAAATATGAACATGTCTACACCTTTATATAACACAGGTGAAAAGTATTCCCTAGAAATTGAATTTATGACCTATACTTTTGTTCTTAAAGATAATTTAGCAAAATGATTTTTCTGTTCCTCTATTTTTATAGGAAACTTAGCAGAGAAAAGCTGATTAAACAGACAGTAAAATTAGAAGATTTTCTGTTTTGGACATGCTGTTTCAGTAAACATCTAAATTAATTCATCAATAAACTCATTTTTCTGCTCAAAGGTGTTTCACAAACTAATGTGTCTCCGTCTGGAAGACAGTGGAGTGGGAACAGATAAAAAGAGGTAATCTGTTTAAAATAGAATGGGCGTGATTCTACAGTCTCACAAAACGTTAGCTCCCCATTCCTCAACCACATGAATGGCAACATAAATATATTAGCTATATGAAGTAGTCTACTTGTGCCAAACAGAGCGCATCTGTACTCCTCTAGTAAAACAGGAATTATACTATGCATGCTGCTGTTTGCCCACTTCTGAATACCTATAACCAGGTAAAACATAAAAAGCCTTGAAATACTAATAAAAATGATAACGTGCAAAGACAGTGCCCGAACATGCAGGTGACTGTTTGATACCACACAAGATGACAAACCCAAAAGAAATAAAACCTTCCAAGGTGAACAGGTAAGCCATTGCCTTCTTAAAGCAAGCAGCATTAATGCAGAAGAAAAATAAGTATAGCTATATGAATTTTACACAGGTCATGTGACATTCACGTATACAGACACTCCTCCTTTCCCTCCCACCATCCATGATTTTCCCCGTGCGAAAAAATATAATAAACCACTCTCCCCATCTCTGTGAAAACCAATGCAGACACCAGCCCTGTTTGGTGGGAGGCTCTTCACTAACCAGCCTGTCCTCAGCAAGCCGTATGGCTAAAGAGCTTAAAAAAAATTAAATCAGTTTTGTTTGTTTGAATGAATGTTTTTCCAACGAACATTGTAACGAACGATCCAAACCGATCTTTCTGCCTCAGGAGAGAGGATTTGAGTGTTCCGTTCCCCGGGTCGCACAGAGTGGGCTGCCCGCAGCTCCACAGGGTGGAGACTCAGCCAGGCTGACATTGTCTGGATCCCTGGCGCATCCTCGGCTCATCCCCAGCCTCTCCCAACACCTCACACCGGGAAGCGCCGAGGCAATCACACACACACACACACACACACACACACACACACACACACACACACACACACACACACACACACACACACAAACCCTCCACCGGTCCCCAGCATTGCAAAGCCCGTTTTGAAAAAAAACACCCGCTGATGTCTGGGGCGTGGAGGGGCGCAGGGCACAGCTGGTAAATGCTCGCCCCTCCAACACTCGGTCGCCTCAGTAGCCCCCGCCCGACCACAGCGGTCCCTCAGGACCCCCGCCCCGCCGCTGGGGTGAGGGGAAGCGGCAAGGAAACGCCGCTCCCCGCCCGCCGCAGCCCCGCGGCCGCACGCCGGCTCGCCCACCGCCGCCCCCCAAAACACCGACACGAAGGCGGCTCCAGCACTCACCTCGCCCCGGCTCCAGGGAAGCCCCCGGCGGGCTGGCGGGCAGCGCCGACCCCCCACAGAACAGAAGGGCGAGGCGGCGGGCACGCTCCCGCTCGCTGCCGGCGGCGACACCCGGGCTCCGCTCCGCCTGCAGCCCCCCGCGGCTGCTGCTGCGGCTCCTCCCGCCGCCGCTAATGGTGGCCAGCGATACCAGCTCCCACCGCCGCTCCCTTCCTTCCCTGCTCCTTGTTTCCGCCGAGCGCGGAACCGCCTCCGCCCGGCCGCCGGAGCACGTCCCTGCCCGGCAGCGGAGACGCCGCTCCCTCCACGCCGCTCCCGCCCCAGCACCCGCCGCCGCTTCGGGCTCCCCCCGCCACTCACTTCCGGCGCGCAGGCCGCACCTCGCCCCGCCCCGCCGGGCCCGCGGCCAGCGCCCGGGGGGCGGCAACGGCCCCGCAGCGCCGGGGCAGCCGCCGGCTGTTGGGGCGGTTGAGCGCGCGGAGGGACGGTTGAGAGCCCTGAGAGACAGTTGGGCGCGCGGGGGGACGGTTGAGAGCCCTGAGGGACGGTTGGGCGCGCGGGGGGACGGTTGAGAGCCCTGAGAGACAGTTGGGCGCGCGGGGGGACGGTTGAGAGCCCTGAGGGACGGTTGGGCGCGCGGGGGGACGGTTGGGCGCGCTGGGGGACGGTTGGGCGCGCGGAGGGACGGTTGAGAGCCCTGAGGGGCGGTTGGGCGCCCTGAGGGTGCTCCGTACACGGTGCCGTTCCGTACGCCGCTGCAGGCGCTGGGGGACGTGCCCCGTCCCCTGCTCATCGCCGGGGGCTGGTTTCTGTAGGCAGCGACTTACCAAATGTTGGAAATGGTACGGAAAGCCCCGGCGGCAGCTGCCCCGGACCGCGCCGCTTCGGCCACTCCGTCAGTATTTGTCAAGGAGAAAACTTCAGTCAGCTAAAGCACGGTGTTTTCCATAAAGGAGAGCAATTATGCAAAACCGTGCTAGTTGTTTTACTTCTGTAAATACTAATTTACCGACGAGGTTATGAACTAGGTCAAAAGCAACATGAAGAGGCATCTTTTAAAATACAAGCTAGTACACGGAGAAGATTATTTTCGTGTGTACCTACAATTAAGTCATTTGAAAGACAAAGTTCACGCATATAATTCTAATGTATTTAGCAAAAAATCTTAGCTATATAAATTAGCCTTAGTGTGTAATCGTTTCCAAATTTTGAACAAAGAAATGTTAACAATACGCCAGACAAGCTGAGATCAAAGTTATGGATGCGGAAATATCAGATAGTTTTGCAACTCTGAATTTCTTTTATAAATTATCAATGTGGAATATAAACATGCATTCATCACCAAGGGACCAGAGTAGCCTTCTGGAGTTGCAAATAAAGTAATTTGAATCAGCCACTGAAAATTATAGACCACTGCTTCTACACTGCTTCATAGTTCATGGGAATGTTCCAGGATTAATAAACATCTGGGCTCACGTTATTTAATGAAAGTGATAAGTACTTCAGTTTTCAGTGATGTTCTGCACTTGGTGGATATCAACTTGCTAAGTTGCCCTGAGCCGAAGCAGAGAGCAAACAACACAGTTAATTTAATGCAGGGTGGAGATCAGAGCATTTTAACCTTGAGGACCAGATTGGATCTGTGCGCATCCTGCAGAACCACCATCCAATTACATACATCAGTTACTAATGTAAAACCATCCCCCAGGCCAGGGAAATTGTACATACCTGCAGCGGAGGTTGGGTGAGGTTTTCAAAGTAGTACGGGGGATTTAGTCATACATCTGCAACAAAACTAACAGCTAATGAAATAATAAAAATAGTTAAGCCTTTTGAGTAGGTTAGAAGGCCAGTTTAAATGTATATCTGCTTCCAAATAGCAGAGGATAAAACTGATCATTGTTCTTAATCAGGGAAACAATTCCATGGCTATCGACCTTTCCTTCTCCTTAAATGTTGTCTATCAATCTCCATTTTAAGTATGTCTAAGCAGCATTGGCAGCTGAGCTTAACTTTGAATCCTTCAAAGGTTTTATTTGCTGTTATGTAAATTAATCTGAATAAGAAAACATAAATAAACAAAGGTTACGTAGGCTTTTGGATCATTAGACAGCTGGGGGAATTTCCATAAAGGACACACCAGGCAAAGGCTGGAATATGAGAGTTCAAAATTAAAAGAAACAACAACTCCCATCACGATTGCTTTGTTGCACCCAAGAAAGCTCAGTGACTTGTGCAGCAGAAATTCTGTATTTTGGTGAAGACCAGCTGGGTCTGATCCAGACTCTATCAATCGAAATTATATATATATGTGCATATATAGGTACATCTATATGTACGTGCATCCTATCCTGGAACTCTGAGCGCCTGTGACCCCTGCCAGCTCTCACAAGGAGAACAGCAGTCTGATTGTTTCCACCTGCTTCTTTATATTTTTTTCTGCCAACTACATTGTTCAAGGTACACAATCATTAAAAAAGCCTTTCCTGTGCATCAATAGTTTGCTCAACCTATATCGTATCTATTGCTGCTCAGCTTGCTATAATGGCATTGCCAAATGAGAGTTATGATGAAGTATTACAGTATTTCTTAGCAACAGGTATAGCACCCATAGCCATTAACATAAATAATTCAGCTCATCCAGCCTATACATTAAAAATTTCTTTTCTCAGATCTTATCTACTGTTCAGAGTAAACAAGAATATCTTGAAGAGGATCTGACTTTGAAGCAACAGGTATAATGACAACAGTAGCCCAGAACAGGAATGCAGACTTGGACAGGAGCTTCTGGGTTTTCAAGCCCGGCAGCATGATACAAAACGCATCGCAGAAACTGCTCACGTTCTAGGTTCAGGCTGCTAAGCTTTCTCAAGGCTGTTCTTAGGAAAGGCTGCAGCTATTTGCATGTGAGAACAAGTTCAAACAGAGGAACACCACAAACTCTGGAATGAAAACTCATTTCATCAGTGTAAATCAGGAAAATCTTGACTAATGCAGCTAAAGTACTCCTGATTTACAGTGGGATGACAGCTCTGAATCCAAAGCACAGAATGGCTGCGTATGAAAATATAACCGCTTTCCTCTTTATGCACTTTCCCCTCATTCCACCTTTGAGAACTAGAGAAGTACTGTCTTCCCATTTCTCAGGTGATGATTTAAAGCACAGAGAGAGAACACTACCTCCCTGCAGTCTGGCTATGAATAAGGCTTCTTTCCTAAGCCTGAATTCTGCTATCATCAGCACCAAACGAGTCCCTTGCTTGGGAGAATGCTCTTCATCCCAGATTTACTGACTGATACTCTTTTTTATGGAAGCGCCAGCATTACCATAATACAGACTAGCTAATAACCTAGCATTCTTTGTCATTATCACTTTTGGTGAAAACTCAAACCATCCCATCACACATCTCAATAAATCATCAGGGCTAACACACGGCAAGAAAACATCTCTTCTTGATCCTCAAAGCAACCAGCTTATGCTGCTGAAGCAAGAAGCTTGCTTGTCCCCCGCATCCTTGTAATCTAGCGCATGCAGCTGCAAATGTCATCTTTGCTCACAAAGCTTCACAAATCCCTTTTTAAATTCCACTAAACTCTTTGCCTTTATGACTGCCTATGCAATTGGATTCCATAGATCGAAAATACACTGTGTGAAGTAGAATCGAAAGCATGTTCTGGAAGGTTTTGCTCTGTGGATTGAGGCTGCAATTAACTGACTTCACTGGACACCTGATGAAGTTCCCCTTTCCTCCATATGTATTACCCTCCATTATTCTTTATTCTGCACAGCTGATGTTTTGGTGGCTTTTTAGGTCCTGTGAGGAAAAACCTGGCCCTCATTAATGTATGTGAGCACCATGCACATAAAAATAGGGAAGCAACAGCACACACAAAGATTTGGATCTCCTGACATCCAGGGTACCACAGAGACTCTGGATTCTCCTCTCAGGCTGAAGTCAGTAGTAGATTTTAACAGGAGCGGGGTTGAGCTAATGCTGGCACTTTGGAAAATCCCACTCAAGGGATTCAGTGATATTCAACGTGCTTGGGGCATGATAGCTGTGGGGCATTTCCACTAATGGGGAATGGCACAGTTGTCTTTATTAATTTTCCTTCTCCAAAGTGCAATTAAAATGTATATATTTTTATATCTTTAGGAACAAAATAATGTAAAATGCTTCTGTTTCTAGAGATTCTTACTGATGGGCAGATAAGTGGCTTTCTGCAGCACAGTTACAGGCCTGAAAATCTATCACTCCACAAGATCTATCAATACTCTCCAGCTGCCTTGCTTTTTCCTTCATCTGACTTAAAATGATTACAAGGGAAAATAATGTGATGCGTATGAAAATTATGAGGTTACTTGTCCATAAGAATTGTGAGGTTCTGGCACATAATTCACTCAAAATGCAAATAGTGATTATTTTCCAGACACTCATTCAAACAACAATAGAATTTTCCACATAGAAATGAACAGCACAGATTACTTCAAAAGCATTAAAACATCCCATTTACCATGGTGTAATGGCAGAGGTTGGGTCATTAGCATCACAGGGAAATGTCAGATTATACTAGAACTTTTGCGGTCACGAGAACCATTGCTTTACAGAAAAACCCCAAGTCCACAATATATTTAAAATACTAAGGGGGGTGAGTGGCAGAATAGGGTGAGAAAAGGAATTGGGTTTGTTTCTGCTTGCTACTTCTACTTTGCAGCTCTAATTTGTCTGGCAGTTCTGATGAAAAGTTCTTCTCGCAGTGACCTTTTCAATGCAATGCCGTTTTAGCCTTACTGACTCCTGACGGCTCTGCTGGATGTCAGACTGGAATATCCCAGGATAATCCAGGGGTCTGGATTAGGCATTTCTCTGAGTCAGACTGGAAAGCGCTTCTCAGGTCTTTGGACTCTATGTTACCATTACAGAGTAAGGCCTGAAAGAATCAACAAGTAGTAATTTACCTTTCGGATTACTTTTAACCTTTTGGTTAAAAGCATTTCTCATTTTAGGTTGAAAAGGTTCCACTTCATCTCACTTCAGAAGCGACATCTTTTGCTTACTGAATTAGTAAAAGAGCAAATGTAATTGTTGAAAGTGGTTTTCCTTCAAGACCAAACACCTTATATACAGTTAATCCTCACTACAGAATATTTACCTGCTAAATCTGATTCGATAATTATTAAAGTATAAGGGACTTTGTGAATGTGCAATAAAACAGAATTATCAGTCACATTGCTGTCTGAGATAGAACAGAATTTTGGCGCTTCTCCTGCTGCACTGTGAAAATCCAAAATACTATATTTAGCTTCCCTTCTTTATAGAGTGAAATATTTTCAATTCAGTCAAACTGGCCGTAACTGCAGGGGGAAGCTTTGTGTGTACATACTGCAGCAGCGCAGGACGGTTTCCGGAGCCGCAGGGACAGACACACACATCTCTGGTACACTCAGTGCTGGCACCACTGTTCATATTTCCAGCCACTATTAACTGTTCTTTCCCAGCATCTTCAGCCACGTCGTATCCTCAGATCTCATTCTGGATTGTGACTTGCTCAACTGGACTTGATTTTTTTTGTCTTTCAGGAGCCAGCTGGCACCAATCAAGTTGTAAGACTGGGTGAAAAGTACAGCTTTCTTCAGAAGTTCTGTGTTATTTTACTGGACCAAATGTTTACAGAGCACAACTATTTTTTTTTTCCTGTCATTTTTGTGCACATGTGAAATATCTGACATATGCCTTGTAAATCATACATTAGGATTTACTGGAATTTCTGTCTTGACCACTTAAGTGACATTAGCTGGACTTGTCACATTTTTTTTACGAAGTAGTTCAAACTGGTGCAGTTGTTCTTTAACTAGGGAGCGACTGAAAATAGTTCTGGGAAGCTTCAGATTCTTTTTTCAACAGCTGTAGATGAATGGACAGTAGATTTTTGAATAGTAAACTTCAGCTTTTTTCTCATTGTATTTCGAAACTTTTACAATTTATTTTAAAACTCTCATTCTGAACTGAAAAGTGGAAAAGAAAGATTTCAGCATGTTTAACATGGTCTGTGTGATGTTTCGGGACTTATCAAATAGAGCTGTCGTGATTTTTTGAATAATTTTAGTGATGACGTAGGCAAAATTAAATGGCATTCCAGAATAACTCTGAAGATCTTTATTCAAGATATGATGGGCAAAAATCCAAGCAATCCTCATTAGTAATTCTCTCAGAGAAAATTTTCCCCTTGAATCTTAATGTGTGCTTTTGAGGTACATGACTTGGAGCACCTGTTTAGAGAAATTCAACTGCCTCAACTATCCAAGTGATTTCTCTCTTAGTCTAATAGACACAGTGTTATATACAGGTACACCCATACACATAATTTATGTTTGCATGTAAAGTACTAAAGTACTCAGGGATTACCTTTACCTAAATGAAGAGTGGGATTAAGTGAACATATGGTGTTAAGAAAGCTGGAAATAAAATCCCCCTGCATCTTACTCTGCCACACTTGTATTGCTTATTAGAGGATTACTTGTGAGGCTGTGTGGACAAGCTTTCTGAGGAAGGAATTGACAGGTATAAAGTTTCACAGGTTGGTACTGGTTATGAGGGAAATCCTGCAAAATTATACTGTCTAGGTGAAAGGTACTTTGCCTTCTGTTAGAATCCTGAAACTCATTTTTCACTTGTACTGTATCAATATGTACGTGCAGAGAAAGAGAGGACCTAGTGGTTTCTTTTCACTCATCATCATAATTTGGCAGGTAGCTTTTCTGCAAGTCAGACTACAGTCAGAACTGGATGCTGTCTCCTTATTAAATGCCTTTTTATAAAGGTGACCGGAAAGCTCAGAAACATACAGTAAATTGACAGAATTTCAGCCAGAAAATCTATTAATTTACTTCAAAAAGTTATTGTGATATTAGATGTAAACCACACAATTTTCCTGATTATTTACCTGACAATTAGGCGTAAAACAGATACAAAAAACTTGCAACATCTATTGCATATACCAGCCAGGAGCCAACTTAATATCACAGTGTGAAAACAGCTTCATTGTCCCCCAGCAACTGTATGGCAGTGCATTTAGCTGCTGCAGTCAGTTCATGCTTAGAAACCTCAGTGAATTCCTCCAGCCCGTGGATTTGGAAGTCACCTTGATATCATTTATCTTCCCAGAGCTGTACGTATGCTGGGTTATTCTGCAGCCCTGCTGCTTCCTCCAGATCCTCCCAGAGGTCCGTTCACATCAACCAATTTGCTGAGTAGACCCTCTTCACGTAAGTTTCAAATCCTTATAGTCTAATCATTTCTTCCTCTTCTACTGACCAGTTCTCCTCTTCTCCTGTAAGTACAAGTTGTCTTCTTGTTTGTGTCCTAAAATAAACTCCCTGGACAAATATATAAAGCCACTGCATGATCCCTTACAGCCCTCTTCCATATGCACTCCATTTTGACATCTGTGAAGTTGATAACGTCACCAGAGCAACCAGTAAGAATATAAATGTCTCAAAACAGCAATCTGGCAATGCTTACAGTGCACAAAATCAGTGTGTGCAACCGCCTGGTTTTATCTTTGCTATCCTAGCCTTTGCTTTCCCATTTCCTCCACTGGATATTCTTCCACTTTTTGTATTGTGTCAAAACTGACTGTCAGCTCTTTAGGAAGATGTAGATCCTCTGTTACACACAGTCTTTCCAGGGACTTAGCCCTGCTAATTTAGAAGGGAGCGGTGGTGATTGCAGCTGTGACTCCTTTAAATAGTTTATGAGTGGTGCTCACTTTGGTTTTTTTTTGTTTCGCAACCAACCAGAAATCAGCCCCAGCAGCCTCCCATATGTTCCTTGTCTTTTGTTTGCTGGGGTATATTTATTGGATGGGTTGACTCAGGATCTAGCTATGACTATGTCATGGGTTTGTTCTGTACACTGTCAAAGACATGAGACTGAGCCCAACACCTGTGTTTAAAACATTATAGTTGTGTCTGGAAAGTCAGAAAAATGGGAGTATGATCTGTTCTGAGCTATTCTTACACCGTTGTAAACAATCTTAGCTAGCTAAATAGAAATCCTGCCACTAAATACAAGTGTCAAATTGCAACCAGATCCTCAGCATGCCAAGACCACATCAGTGCAGTTCCAGATTTCCCTTTCAGTGAGTAACCCAGCAGTGCCTCGTGTCAAGCAGCTGATAGCAGGACTGTTGTTGCTACTCCCTGCCCATCTGAGTGCTCCTGTGCAGATCCACCTGTCTGGATGTCACAGTGGACTCGCAGGATCCCCAGGGTATACTGAGGGAAGAAGCATCACTTCTCTTCCAGGAGATAATGTACCCAGAGCCTGAACTACTGCTGGTCAGAACATTGTGTGCAGGACAGTGTAATTAAAATGTATTGAAGCTCAGACCTACCCCTTGGAAATGAATGTCCTCTTACTTTCAAAAGACCTCAAAGAGACAATTCCTCCCTCTGCTACACCCTTAGGTCTCCAACATGTTCCCCAAGCCCACCTTACCCTTGCTCTCTGAAAGGTAGGTCTAAATAACTTTCTGTTTCTGTTGAGCACGTGTTGAGACATCTTGGTCTGCAACATCCACTCCAGTGCAAACATTCAGACTATTTGCAACCTTCCATAAATGCTTCCCGCTTCAAGAGTTCAGGATCCAAATGACTCCCTAAGTGTTGGTGTATTTGTTGCCTGCTTTGAACCTGAAGAATCCACAGGTGGCAAGGAGATGTATGCAAGCAACACATGCTGCTAATTCTCTCTGAAAGTCTAAGATTAAGGCTAAGACCACTAAAAGCCTGTGCCATTATATGAGTATCAATCAGAGAAAGGAAATTTTTGTAGCATTTATAGCTCTAAAACATATAAGAGTGTCCTAAGCGGAACGTATTTTGAGCACTCTTAACTAATGCTGAACTAGTGTAAGCTGTCGGGGTTAAAGCATAGTTGTTTTCCTTTGTTTAGTTGTCCCTCCAGCAGGACTAGATGTTTGAACAGTTGGTACATTCAACCTAGCGCAGACCTGGCCTGTTGTCTCCTGCTACATGCGCTCCTGTTCCTTTGTGATCTAATGTCACATGGGATCGGCACAATAAATCTAGATTAGAGTTGAGAAACAGTGATCATTTTTAATTTTATAGTGTTATTTAGTTTGTGATACAGCCTGAATATGGCTGGAACCCAGTGTGTGTATTTAACTTCACCTTTCCCACTGAAATGTGTCATCTGTACTAAAGAGAACGGTTCTGCGGCACAAATTCTCTTCTAAGTAGTGATTGCTGTATAAAAATGAGGTCACTCTCTCTGTAGATAAAACATTTTTAAAAATGTTTATGAAATTATTTACTTTGCATAAAAATAAAAAGGAATATTTGAAATTGATGTGGTTTTGCTGTTTGCTTCTGCAAAATTAGCCTTAAATGAATACTTACAACAGCATGCAAACTAGGGCTGGAAGGGAGAAGGCTAAGGGTGCTGCTCAATGGAAGTGGTTTTCTGCTAAAGCTGGAGCAGAACTGCGTGAAGCTGGAAAAGGTCTCAAACCTGGCTGCTTAAAGTTAGGAATCTATGTGTCAATGACTCAATAAAATGGCCTGGTTTTCCAAAACGGTTGGCAGGCACCCACATTTCTCATTGAAATCAACAGGCATTGCATATGCTTAACACCCTGGAAAATCAGGCCACTTATATTTAGGAGTTTAAGTATGACATTTGGAGCTTAAATTTCATCTCCTACAGTTAAAATACTAAGCCAGAGTATCTGAAACCTATTTTGAAGTAGGATGTCTGATCTAATGGTTGAGGTTACAGTTAATTAAGATAAATTATTATTATGCTGACCTCCCACCGCCTCTGAAAACATTACCCCATATGCTGAGACACCTTAGCTGTCTCCTAGGTTTCTAGCAGAGAAACTTGTTGCAAGAACACTTTTCAGGAACTCTTCTGACAACCATGTCCTTCACGGATATGAGCCCCAGTAGCCAACATTTTCACAAGCAAAACCATATCTGAATGCAATTATTGTCAATAGAAGGATTTTGCTATCATTACGCGACAGGATGGAACTTGGCTTCATCTTTCTGTTTGTTGCATGGTGCATGACAAGCGAGTGCTGGTAGTCACAGCAGAACCGTGCCAATCGCCACCATATGTTAGAGTCCATTCTCTCACTATGAACATGAATCAGAGCATCACACACAGCTCTGCTCACAGCAGCAGTGCTGCAGCCTTGGCGATGTGGAGATTGTCCTCTGTAGCTTGTTTAAAGCTAAAACTGCACTCACAGTGTTTCTGGAGGCTCAGTGATGCTGCTGTATCTGCATAGCTAATAAAAACTTCCAGCAAGTAGCCTACTCATTGTGCATTATAGAAAAGAAAATGTCCCTTAAACAAATTCAAGCTCTTTCAAAGAATTTATCTCATCATGACTCCTTATTTTTAAATGTTCTATCAAGCGTGAGATACCTACACACGGCATTTTCTGTTTCTATTTATTTCCCCCAAGCCCCAAGACCTGGTGGTCACAGACCCCTCTCCCTGATTTGTCTGGTGAAAGGGACTTGAAGAAAATCACTACAATGCATGCTGTATTTCTGTGTGCTTAGAAAAAGGATTTAAGTGGTAAATACTGCAGGGAAATTGCAGGAATCTGAATGCTATTTTTTAAATAACCATTTGGACAATGCCCATGGTAGAATGCCCTTTATTTTCTAGAGGGCAAGACTTCCCCAGTTGTGCAGACACGCTCTCAGAAGGCAGCTGTGTGTCAAATCACCACTGAGCTATCCACAAGTGGGGAAGGCACCCTGCAAAGCCCTGACTCCAACCCACTTGAATTAGGGAAGACCCTTTCTGATTTTAGTGGGCTGTGGACCAGATCTTACCCGTGAGCAGCAGTGGATGTATGTGTGACCCAGATTCAAGAATGAGGTCTGCTGGGTGCATCTTCCAGGTAAAGACTGAACACTGGTGGGGACCATGGTGACAACGAAGGCTCCGTAGAGCAGACTCTGAGCACTGTGCGTGACTGTAATCTGCCTCAAGCCATGGCCTGCATCTTCAGAAATCTTTCTGACGTTGAGTAATTTATCCTTTCAATACAGCTATGGGGAAAACTCTGTGACTAGAGCAGCAGGGTTGCATTTGGAGGTGCTGAGGAGCGGGAACCCCTGAGGAGTATGAAAAAAGTTGAAGTTGTACCTTCTCTGAAGTACTTTTATCCACAAAGCAATTTTGTCTGAAAGCCAGAATTAAAACCCAAAAGTTCCTGGCTTAGACCAAAACCCCATTGTGGGATAGTGTTTCATTATAGAAGTTATTTATCTACTGAAACTATTTAAAGACAGGAAGTGTTATCTGTGGCTAGGATTAATCATCTCTGTCACACAGCCTGTCTCCCGAATGAGAGATTAATGCAGAGTATAGCTTCCTGACAGGCAAGAAGCCTGGTAGGGATTTTGTTAATTCTGTGGTAAGAAGCAAAGCCAAGGAAATTGCACAATGCCTGGCATGTTGTGACACTGCCAGCCAAAAATATCTCAGCTGAGACTGCTCATTGTGCCAGACTCAATAGACAGAAATGGCCAGGGAAACCTCTGTCACGCCCCAACATCCAGGCCTGCTGTGCCGAAAAGGGAGAATGACCAAGATGTTGGACATTCAGCAGAGAGGAGGCAGCTTCCACTTTTCCTGCCGAACTTGTGTGCTCCCTGAAGAAAAAATGAGAGTGCAAGAAAAGCAGGGCGCCACAGCGTGAGAGAGCAGACGCCAACATTGGCATGGCAGCACCAACGATGCTGGTGGAGAGGCAAAGACAGAATAGCAGAAAATGAGGCGTCTTGAATTGGCATTTGCTGCCCTGCGTGCTCAACCAGCCCCAGGCACCTTGACCACACACAGCAGGCACACAAACAGAGTATGGCCAGACCTGACCGCAGAACATCCTCCCTGGGCTCCTGTCACGCTGCCAAGTCGCAGATATAGCATTGCCCTTTGTGCACACTCATAGAGGAGGGGAACTTGCGACAAAGGGCCAGAGTAAGATTGTACTTGTTTAACTTGAAGGAAGGAGGTCATCACACGCATTTTTTGTCTCCCCAGATGAGGCTGCCGCGTCTGCTCTGCTATTTGTATAGCCGTCTACACAGCTGAAATATTTGCATTTTTTTCCTGGGCCCTGCAGCCAGTGCGCCACTATTTGCGCTGGTAAGATGCCAAACTCTTACTCAGTTGTAAGAATGAGCTGGTGATCCAGTCAGCTTTGTTATGTTTTTGTCAGCCGCAGCAGCAAGATAGCAAACACCACCAGCAAGACCATCAAAGAGAACATTCACTCTTAAGAATAAAGAAGAATAAGCTTGGTCATAAATTACACTACAAATCTATTTCTAGCTAAAAATAATATCTATTATTATCAGAACACGTATGCTAGAAAAACGTCAAGGCTTGACCTGCTCTTGTCGGATGATGTGATGTGCTGCTGTTAGTAATGATATGATTGGAGCCATAAGGGATCTCCAGAAAATTATGTGCTAATTATGCGTTAATGTGATCAGTTCATATGTGCCTAGCGACTGTCTCTGTAGTGCTGCTGTACAGTTTATTCCACAGCAGATCGACTAGGTGTGAGAACTTCAGAGATAAATACAGCAATTTGGTATTTGAAGAAGAGGAAACTGTGGGCTGACTCGCTTCTTTTTTTCACCTTAAAACAGTGATGGGGCTGTTAATTTCAAGTGATAATTATTCCTGTTCTGGTCAGGGAGAAGACGGTTTTTCAAGTATAAGACAATAGAGCACTGTTTTGTGTGCTACAGCCTGAGAGTAACAGAACAGGATCAAGCCAGGGCAAACATCCCCCGTTTATCTTAGCAGGACATGCAAAGATTATTTTTAACCCTCTGAGTGCTTTGTACCTTTAAGATGGTATTTTTGAAACCAAGAAGCGCTCACTGTAACATTAAGTATTGATCACTTACAACACAGCCTACATTCAAAGTGGTTTTGTGGTACACTACTGAATTAATGAAGTTTATATTTCCACTCTGCTCTTCCTTAAAGCTCTTACGTTTCAATGAACCGATGGGCATCTTAGAGCTCTGACACACTTCTTGTCCTCAGTCATCCTTATGCAGCGTTTGGAAGGGCTGGGCAGTAGCCTGCATCCCTTCTGGTCCCTGCTGACACAGAATCACCGAATGCCAGGGATTGGAAGGGACCTCGAAAGATCGTCCAGTCCAATCCCCCTGTCAGAGCAGCAACACCCAGATGTGGTTGCAGAGCTGTGAAACAACAGCGATCTCACACCGAATGCTCTTATCGGCTGCACCGCTCCAGTAGAACTGTTTAATGCATTCATTACATGTCCTGTTTGGAGACTGCACTCAGGATCTAAAGGCACTCTCTGGCAGCTCAGCTTCACTTCATCCTCAGCATGACTAATGAAAATATGGTGGATCTTCTACACTACAGTAGACACGACAACTGAAACTGTGCCTCAAGACACATCTGGCCTTCTCTGTGTGGTTTTTCCCCTCTGTGCTGCTTTAGTCTTTTCATCCAGCTCCTTATGGGCAGCAGACTGTGTGTTTCTCTGCAGATAGCATTGTTCCCTGCCTTTGAAATGCCTGCATGTTGTAGTTTGCTCTTTTCTTCACTCCTCCCTGTGTAACTAGAGGGGCGGATGCTTCCTAGATAAGGACTGGGAAATGGCTGGGTGTACATGTCTATGAAACATAATCAAACAAAATGAAAACTGGGACCGACCCTTGAAATGTCACCGCAAACATTTTTATGCATGCAAGTGGCTTAGCCGGCTTCAGAGAGGCTGCTCTTGTTCATAAAGGATATCTGTGTGGAGGAGACAGCATGATGGACACTCCGTTTATTGTTATAATAATGTAACTAGCTTGAGGCTGCTAGGAGATCATGATAAAGGATGTCTAAGAAAGATAGCGAGTTCATAAAGTGTTTCATTTTAAGGTATGTAGAGAATCATTAGCAGAGCAGCTGCAGCTTTTTATATCATTTTGTAATGCATGTGATGTGGCATTTTGAAATTAAAACCGCCTTTGTGGCTGACTTTTTGTCACGTACATCATGGCCAACAGTCCACCTTTTCCAGAGCCTTCCCCGACTGAGTCTGCACAAAGGCTCAGACACCTCTGAAGGGTAAAGCCCTTTAAAGTGTGAAACAGTTTTCCAAGAAGAAAACGAGGTGAGTTTGCCAGATTGAACTAAGCAGCTCTAAGGACGAAGCAGCCTGTGTTTCTGCATCCCTGCAGCGAGACATTCCCAGGCATGGCCCTGGCAAAGCCCAGTGCCCATGTATTTCTGGAATGAATGCAGCTGCCTCTGCGGCTTCTCACCCGCACATTGCAATGCTGGGCAGCCAACGCCACCGGGACTCGCAGGGAGCTCTGCAAACCATCTCGGGAAAGTAATCTAGGACCTTTTGCTCCTAAAAAAGAGATCCCTGAAGCTGGAGTCACTACACTAGAGAAGAAAAGAGCCTTTGGACTGAAGAACAGAACCTGCAAATTCTTTATGCTTTCACTCCTCCAGGAACTCCTGGATATTTCACCTCAGCCACTAACTCTTCCAGACACAATCCCTGTAAATTTAGAACTCATCCTGATAGCTCTAAACAAAAAGACGGGCACGAGGAGGCAGGTAGCTGTAACATAACCTCTAGGACACAGAAAGGGTAAAGGACTCCTGCCACTAGATTCAGCCACAAAACCTCCCTTCTTCCATCAGAGCCACGAAACAGGCTCCAAGTCATTGTGTGAACTCTGGAAAACCACTGAATCATTTCTTGTTTTAGTCTCCTTATCTCTGAATAAGGAAACTTTTTTGCAGAGAGGGGTTTAGCTTAGGGATCCACGGAAAGCTCCTTCTACTCTGAAGAAAAATGTGGCAAGCATATGACAATGCTGTCACACACAAATAAAGCAGCACTAAGCCTGCTCCCCGATAGTAGGCTTGTAAATAACCATCAACTTCCAGTGAAGATACTAAAATCAATATCTCCACACATACAGGAAGGCCCTTTTGAGGCTCAGCCACTAAACACAACCTTGAAAAAACATTACATTCCTATGAAAAACAAGTTTGGACACTGATAAGCGCTGCGGGAAAATTACACTCGATCAGGCAGACTGAGAAGCATTAGATTGTTAATCTCTTATCCCTCCAAAGATCCTGTCCTCTTGGAAATGAAAATCCGTTGTTGCAAAGGCAGGGAATCCACCTTTTCATTGGATTAACCGCTGGGTACCTCATGTCTTTTGTTGATATGCCAAAGGCTGTGCAGGATAGTGCCCTCTCTCCTCCCTCCCCAAACAGTGCTGCGGATAAAGCGAGTTACTGCCTCCCGAGCGCTTCTCCTGCCCGCCGGCCATCCTGCCCGAGCCACCTGGGAAACCTGCCGTTCTACCCCCCTGCAGCAGAAGGCAGGTTCATACAGGCTCTGCCCCTGTGTATCTCTCTTCCCCTTCAACCGCAGTAATACCTTTGCCTGATATTTTAGTTTGGGGGGGCTACAGACCAGCACGCACCCTGCCTGGGGCTGCGGGGTGGGCTCCAAGCACCCCATTGCTCCCTTTGCCAATGCTACATAGCTCAGGGACACCGCGTGTCCCTTCCCTCACCTCGGCCAGGCTCATTCCAATCCCCACCCGCCCGCACCTTGATCTAATACCTGCCGTTTAGAGTTGACTGACTCCCGAAGTAAACGGGGCAGGTTATTTGGGAGAGGCTGCTGAATTGCGATTGCAGTTCTTCGCATGCTGAGTCACCCTGGCAGCGGATTTCAGCTGCTTCTCGTTCGAGGGAGCGGCACGCAGTGAATTGAAAATGCAATGTGCGCTGCTGAAACCTTACGCAGCTGTATTCAGCAGCGATGAGTGGGAGCGACAAGACAGTCTAATTACAGGGGGTTCTACTAACCAAGGCAGAAATTCAGGGGAAAAGCTTTTGTAGTTCAGTTCTCCACATGTGCTTCAGCGAACCGGCTAAATATAGAACACCCAAACCATTGGAAAAGCAAAGGAAATGGAGACCCAGGAAAAATAAGCCACTGATGGTGATTCAGGAAATACTTCTGAATTAAACCATTTCCGCTTTGTAATGTTCTCAGAAGACCACAGTTGTAAAAAAAAGGAGTAATTCTGGGCTCAAGTGTAACACTGGCTTGATATGGTTGACAAGGGATCGCAAGGGATCTGCGTGGCAGTCGGGTAAACTGTGTTTGTTTTCACAGACATGTATAAAAATACACATTGCTAGAAAATCAAAGCAACAGCCACGACAGACCAAAGACTTCCCATAGGAGACAGAGAGCCTAATTCTCTGGGAGCCGGTGACCCCAGCTGCTCTCGGAGCTGTGAACGTCACTCGCTCTCAGGACCTGACCCTGAAGAAAGGAAATCGGGGCTGCATTTCATTATTTTGGCACAACAGACTCCAACAGCTGCAACCTGGGTTAATGAACTGCAAGTCAACTTCCAGAGGCACAAACCGCCTCAGTCCTCCCCCAGAATCAAGCACGTTTGTGTCCCTGAAAACCCATCAAAACTGTTGCAAAACTAAGGTCCTTTGTATGTGGCTAAAGCTGCTGAAGTGGAAGAGATACCCTGAGTAAACGTGGGTCAAATGGGGTTAAGCTTTCTTTCTTCTAAGAGTTATCTGGAAAGGATTATGAATCCAGCAGCAGCACTGGCCATCAAATGTGCTCAGACGTCTCAGCTGAACTCATGGTATCTTCCAGCAAAAAGCTTGGTTTTTGTTCCTCTAAATGTACTTGTTCTTGTAGATGTTTATGGGACTTACTGGCAACTGACATTGGAAAAAAAACCCACACTTCTAGACTTATGTTTGTTGAAAAGAGATACGTTTTTACTGAAACATTTGCCTCTGGTTTCCACAGAAAGGAAATCGATAACTTTCTACCAGATTGAAACTTCTGAAAGTGCAGCCTGTTGGCTGACTGGCTGGGTTCACGGTTACAACCCTGTTTCACTCTTCCTACATGGCCCTGCAAGTTCTGAAAGCAAAAGTTTTTAACCTCTAAACAGTCTTGGTTGTAAATGTAAAGATTCTGCCCCTTTAAATCACCTTAGCCCGGTATCTCACTCCAATTTACACCAACAGGATTTCAGGAGAGGGAGGCTAAGCTCTGTTCAGTCTTTTATGACCTTTAAGACGAAGATTTTAAATGTTTTTATAAGATTAAAAGAAAAGATTTGTAGAGCTAACCAGGGGATTTGGAATACCTAGTTCCAGTGAACAAGATTTGAGGCAGTAATTTCCCACAAGGTGACTTGGAAATGCCTTCTGGGCGATGCAGAACCCCCTAAATCTGGGAGATTCCCCCAGATGTGGTTTGTGCAGCTTCGTCGTCCCCAGCCCAGCTCGGTGCCGGCTCAGCCCTGGCAGGAGCTGAGATCTCAGGGCTTCCCACACGCTGTTGCAAGGCAAATTTCACACCGTGGAACTAGAAAACACTTCAGATCACGCCATGAGCTTCGGAATATTTTAATTTCATGTTTTTGGTTTTTTCTACGGAGATCTATTAATTAAGACATTTGACTAGACTGGAGAAAACAAAAAGGAAAATAGACTCCAGGGAACTATCTCGTCTTAGTTGGGCAAAAGAGCAAATTAGCTCATGCATGACTTCTGTCTTTTTTTCCAATGATATTTGCTCTTTAAAGGCTTGGGAGTCAGTTTCATGTTTACCAAAATAAAAGCCAATATGACTGACATCAAAGGCCTTGTAAGTAATTTAAGAAGGTGTGCAACAGTTTTCTTCTTCAAATAGTCATGGATTACATGGCCCTGCCTGTGAAATTTCTCTGGAGAGAATGGCACAACTTGCAAACTTGCCCTAAATTTCCAGCACTTCATTCTGCCAAGGGCAGATTTTCTTTAAAATATGATGCTTGAATTTAGTAACGAGCAGCACACGTTTAAAATTACGAGGCCAGTTGCCAATACAGTCGCTCCCAGTGAGCTGTACTATATGTGGTGGTGTTAGGTACCTTGATGACCATAGCACAGAAAGGTCCCATGACAATGTCTGTGTTATCTGGTAGGATGTGCCCAGGAACAAAGCCTTGAGTCATATTCAGCCCTGGTGTAAGCACCTGCATCTTTATTTTCTTTGGTTATATATTCTGCAGCCCAGAGTAGAAGCCTCATTAGAGCTGCCGATCCTCACTGCTTATATAACAACTTTCTCCACTCCCCCTCTCCTTCTGTAGGCTTTACTTTCATTAAAGAAAAAGAGGATGAAATATTCTTCTAGAAATGAAGCTGCCTAAGCCTGGCTACCTGTTAGGGGATATGGCGCAGTGGAATATTTTAATTTGTGCAATCAGGGCAAGTATAGACCACCTAAAGACATGTACGTTCTGTCTGATGGCACTAAGTCTGTCTTTGGGCGTAATTAAATCAACATACGATGTGTTTGGCACATTATTTGTGGCAATTTTCTCTTATCTTTCTTGCTGTTTGGACTCCGTGTCTCTACGCATCTGACTGTTTTTAAACAGCCAGTGGGTGATTTTCTACATTCCTTCAGCTCTCAGAGTTAGATCACTGGAGTTATTTTCCTTGGATGGGTTTCATGCATATGGACTGTTGACTACCTTCTCAATCTGGTTTCCTGCCTGCGTGAACATTTTGTCAAGGGATCTCTCTCCTGTAGTGATGCAACCGCTGTAGGTGTGTGCTGGGAGGTGTGTCTAAGTGTCTTTTATGAAACTGGAGTTGTTGAAGAAAAGAAATTCAGGTTATTGTGAAAACAGCCTGTACTGTCAGTCGCAAATGTGAGGCAAACTGCAAGCTCAAATGTCTGCTTTCTTGTGATAGTGCTTAGTAATACCATAGACATTCGGTCGGTGATGAGATGAGAAAGCCCCTGGTGCCAGCAAACTGGGCAAGTTTACACAATGTGGCTCAATCATTCTTGCTCTTTCATATTAGAGATACAGAACTTGCAGTTTTGCGAGAGTCCTAGTAGATTACATGGTTCTCAAGAAATTAAAACATTCAGTAAAAGTAAATTGGCCCTGACTGCTGGTTTTCAGAGAGTGCTGCCTTCTCTTCCCTCTTCTCTCCATTTTACAAAACCAACATGGCCAAATTTATGATTTGTAGTGAGAGGTCTTAGTTTAAATTTGGGGCTGTAGGAAGCCATTTAAAGCTTCAGCACAAGAAAAACTGGCTGACACAGTCATCATGGGTTTAGAGGGCAGCACCAAAGCTACCGCACAAAATATCCAGCGTTTCAAATGGCTCATTCACAAATCTGTGTACTGCATTCTGGAGGGAGTCAAATCCTGTTTGCCTTTTGGGAGTTGTCACATTGAAGCCAATTGGATTACTCATTTGTTTGAGGCAAGCAGGATTTAACTCTCCAATAAAAAAAAAATGATTTGCTAAATGAAAGGCATTAGTTTTTTATATGTAATGCTATGTGAAAAAAAAAAAGGCATCTTTTCTCCCTCTCTTTTTTTTTTGGTGCAACATGAGCAAGAAGCTGAACAAAACTCTTCCGTGCCCTATGCATCTTAATTTTAGCTGCCGGCGTCTATGCCTTGCCATGTTTAAATCAGTATGCTAATGCTAATGGATGCTTTTCAGTATGCAGGTCATACTGGGCTGAAGTTGTTTCTAGGAGTGAAGCTGCTCTCTTGCTTTAGTGTTTGAGACAGGGTACACTGTTTAGTCTCAGATGCAGACTCACTTGTGGCAGATTTAAGGTTGGGCAGAGTTTCTGATTTGGCAGCGCTAGAGGCTGGTGAGCCAGCTGCAGGTTTTTGCCATTCTTGGGATATGCTGAGAGAACAGACCAAGTGTTTGACGCTTTTTTGAAAATGAAATGAAACTTGCCGTCAAGGTCTGGGTGAGCTCTGCATCTGGATTCATCCAGCACAGAAGGAAACTCTCTGGCAAAGTAGGTAGTTAGGCAACAGGTCCTGATGTACTGAAAGAAATTCCGTGGGGGAGAAAGGGGAGCCCCTCTGAGACAAACCTGGTGGGCGAGGTGATGCCATCCAGGACCACATCCAGGCTGAACGTTATGACAGCTTGCATTTATACCCTTATGTGGCTCACTGATTTTCCCATTATTTGCTAGAGCTGTGTTATACCGTCAACTTGCTCCTCTTAGAACTTACAGTCTGTCCTGAATCCTGAAACCCTGCGTGTAAACTTGGAGCAGTATCTGTATCGCATATAATGAAATTCCTCTACGGAGCAGAAATAAGTCCTTACAGCTATGTCAGATGGATGCTCCTTCTCGAGATGGGGCAATATTCAAATGAGTGAGATGACAGTCTGGCAGAATCATAAGGAGTTCACTTTGGAAGGTCCCACACAGATAAAGAAGTGCTTCTCTTCCGTCAGGATATCTAACTGGAGTTTCACAAAGAGAGGAACAGATTCAGGCTTTCAGTACAAATGTTTCTGAATCTGATCAGTATGAATCTGTTACTGATTGCAATGCTATCTCTGAATTCATTTTTATTCCTTCCCCAATTCAGGGAGACCCAACAGAGGAGTTGCTTCACAGCAGATAGTCTCTTCAAGCAATGCTAAAAAGTTTTGGATGTTACGACAATTCTTACCAAGGCCAAGATTCAATGCAGGAGGAAGCAGCATTTATGGAAAAGAGATTTACATGCACATTAGTTCTCTACATAAATCTGACTCCTTCCTGAAAAACAGCTGTGAGCTCCACAGACCCAGAATAGCTGTAATACACAGAGGGTTGAAGATTTATTATTTAATACTTTAGAAATGATGTTATTTGTCTGCCAAGTGACAGACCCCTTGGTGACAAGGATTTCATGTTCAACCAGACTGCCATTCGAAGTAGCCTGAAAAGTTGCAATCTGCTATGTAAATAAGAGAAGAAGAGAAATCTTGCCCAGAAACAGCTGTAACCCATGAAAAGCAAAACAAAATCCACTCTGGCAAGGAGCTGCCCGATTGAGTCCAGCTACTACAGTCCACACAGCAGATTGATAACCTGTGTTTTCCCCTCCAGAAGACCTCTGTCCTACCCATGCTGGTACCAAGGAGGAGCAGAGGGCATTAACTGAGAAGCAAGTAAGGTCAAAGATGGGTGTTCTGAATGAGCTGAATGATCAAACTGTGCCATGAGCTAAATTCAGGTGAGTGTAAGAGATCCCTCAGACTACACCACTTTTTCATGTTGCTGCTCAGGCAGCCACAGCCTAAGGCCTCTGTTGCCGAGGAACAGAGAGTGCAGGATTGCTTATACCTCTGGTGCACTAATTACTTTTGACCGGCTGCTGCTGAAAACATCTGCCCTGTGCTGACAGTCCAGGTTGTCACATTGTCAGACAAGGTATCAGGAAGAGGCAGCTTTCCTTCCATGAATCTTTAAACACCTCAGAGACAGAAGAAGTTCAGTCAGGAGAAAAGCTCCCATCTTGCAATGACGAGCGTTACCGTGTTGGCCTGTGGATTTTCCACCATTAGCGAGAGGAGGCAGCAGGAAAGGCTTGTCCTTGCTTCAGAAGAACAAGGCAAGCACTGTGTGTGAGGGGCTGCAGCAGCTGGTGGGAGAGAGAACAGAGGTTCTGTAAAACGTGAGAGATGCTCTGCTGGACGCTGCACCCGGTCCTTGTGCAGTTTCGGGAGGAGAGAGCCGTGCCCACCCCAGCCAGCACTGAGGGTGCTCCTGGGACAGGCTCTTTGCCCCCATGGGGTTTCCCTTCTCAGCTCTGCTGCCCGGGGCACAGAGGCACCAGATGCTGTACAGGCAAAGCCCTCTTCAGCACTGACCTCATCTGCATTCAACACCAGACGGGTGCGATGCTGCCGGGGGATTGCCTTAAACTGTTTACTTTTTCTTCTAATCTATCAGAAGACTTTGCCAAGGTATCTTCAAGTGCAGCAGAAATGCCTGTTATTCTTGGACCTGACTAGTGTCCTTAGCTCCTGCAAATTACAGGAAGGGTGCGCGACACAGAGTGTGCATTATCTTCTAAAGAGGCTTTTTATTATTGCAGTGCCAAGCTAGGGGAGAGCATGAAAAGAGCAAAGCAGGCAGTGAGTATTATTTGAGTTGTTGTGCTGTTCAAGGCTTGAAAAGGGTTGTGCTGAGCCTCTGTCAAATGACCCATGCTTTCAGTGTGGCCGGGTGGATATTCTCTAGCGCAGGGCTGCTGGGCTGAATCCAGCCCTAAATCTTTGAGAAAAGGGCTGCTGTGAAGAGTGACACACAACCTTTCTTTTTTTCTACATGGGAATATCAAGACAGGAGTAGCTTAACAAAATAGGTCAAAGTATTTCTATTTTAAGTACTTGTGAAGAAATAAAGAGGTGCAGCTCGGTTTTTCTGGTTCGCATTTCAACGTTTGTGAGGGGCGTCACGGTGACGGTGCCAGAGCTGAACTGGCAGCCTCCCCTCCAGGGCACCCGCTCTGCTCCTGCTGCCCGGGGAGCAACTGTACGCTTGGGAAAACCTTCGCAGTAAGTAAGAAATGCTCTTACAGGTTTTGCTTTGTTGATGCTAAATAACTGCCAGGCTGCTCTGGAATAAAACAAAGCACAGTACCAGATCAAATGCACTAATAGCAAAATCCTATTAACTCCGCATTTTCTCACCATACAAAGGCTGGTCACGGGATCCTCCAGTAACAGTAGTCTCATTCTGCAGAGCAGATCGTATTTTACGTTATTGGGGCCAGACAGCTGATATAAGTAAATGTATCTCCGAGTTGTAGCTACCCTGGTTTAGAGTCACTGCAATGCTGACCCTGTGTTAATTGCACACAATTCTCTGGAATTTCTCTTGCCACAGACTGTAATAAAAAGGCATTTTCTGGTGGTGAAAGGTCAGTAAACAGATCTGAGATGAAACAACCTCTTTGTTATTATTGTTATGCTTTAAGAATGATTTTGTCCTTCCACAAACATAATATACATGGTCTGCCTAGGAGTTTTGAACAAAAATGGTCGTGCACAGCAACTACAAATAAAACAATAAATTGTGTCCAGTTTTAAGTACAATTGTTATTCCTGACTTTAAGTCTGTCTAACTAATGCAATTAATCCTCCTAGGAGCTGGTGATTGTTACTTTCCTGTTTCCTTCACTTATGGCTTATAAGACCATCCCCAGGGCACTGCCTGTTAATTTCTATTTCAGCCTGGTTTAACTAGCCCAGTTGTTCAGCAACCCTTAGGCAGATAGAACTAGATTTCTGGCCTTGCTTTTCCTCAAGTCAACTGCAATTGGGCTGACGGTGAAGAGCCTGTAAAGTGAAAAGCGATTTACACCCCTCTCGGAGCTGGATGGTTTGGCAGGGGAAGACGTGTCCCTAGTGGCAGGGCAGGGGCAAACAGCTGCTCCAGCTTGTACAGAACATCTCATCTTCCTAGCATGAGCTAGTCTAGTTTTCCATAGAGCACTGCCATTGTTTCAGCCACATCTGCTGGGGGAGGCTGAGGGAGCTGTGGCTCTTGAGCTTGGAGAAGAGGAGACTGAGAGGTGACATTATTACTGTTTACAAATATATAAAGGGTGAGTGTCAGGAGGATGGAGCCAGGCTCTTCTCGGTGACAGGCAACGGTAGGACAAGGGGCAGTGGGTACAAACTGGAACACAGGAAGTTCCACTTAAATTTGAGAAGGAACTTCTTCATGGTGAGGGTGCCAGAGCCTGGCCCAGGCTGCCCAGGGAGGTTGTGGAGTCTCCTTCTGTGCAGACATTCCAACCCGCCTGGACACCTTCCTGTGTAACCTCATCTGGGTGTTCCTGCTCCATGGGGGGATTGCACTGGATGAGCTTTCCAGGGCCCTTCCAACCCCTGACATTCTGGGATTCTGTGCCATTCCCATGAGAAATGCTGAACCAATGCTCTGGGGACCACAGACTCGTGTGTCCCCACAAGGGGCAGCAGCAGGATGAGCACTCTGCGCCCACATGGCGCGGAGGCGTTGTCCTGAGGCTGGCCAATGTGGGCCACCCCACAGACTGTTTGCTCATGAGCTACACAACAGCCTGTGGCAGTGACAGACAGGCCAGGAGGAGCCCAGCTTTGAGCTGCTTTGGGCATCAGGATACTCCATGCCTTTGGTGTCTCTTTGCCTGCCAGGATGCTCCCTCCCATTATATCCCATTCTCCCAGAGACACGTCCAGGAGAGGCTCAGACACAGACCCTACGAATGCCCAATACTGCCCCATCCAAACCTGCGTCTGCCCCACCGAGCAAACATTACGACGCTATTAATATCCTTCCACACTTTGTGCCCACTCTGTTCAAGCGTGAGTGCCTCTTTACAGAGCTCAGGGCCCGCTCCAGGCCTGCGGAAGCCATGCGTGCAAGCGCCTGTCAGACAGCTCGCTGAGCCACGAGCGCACGTAGTCATTTCACTTGGCTGTCTTTTTACTTGACTGCAGGCTGTTTCACTCACTCTGACC
Source organism: Columba livia (assembly GCF_036013475.1). Lineage (NCBI taxonomy): Eukaryota > Metazoa > Chordata > Aves > Columbiformes > Columbidae > Columba > Columba livia. The sequence continues at coordinate 38,041,971 of NC_088608.1, read as the reverse complement.
TTACCAGTGAGCATTTCCAGTAAGCACCAAAAATGTATTGTGGCACTACCAAGCAAGTGGCAGAAACAGACCCTTTGTGAGGAATACACACTATTCAATAGTCTTCAGAAAGAAAAGGGTGGTAAAATCATCAGCAGAAATCACTACTAAGAGTTCTTCCCTGGATTTCTAATTTGATAGTATGTAATGAAAAGAGACTTTGTAAAACAGAAGGAAAATAATTAGATCCCTCAAGTTTTTTGCATCTAAATGGATGCAGATACTATAAACAAGTATTAGTCTAAGAACTCCACAGGCATCTGCAATTTCAGACTTCACAAATCACATAGTCTACTCTGGATTTTCATCAGAAGTATTAGCATTGATTTCTTACTAAACCTCCATCTAGTTGCATAAGGGAATAAATTTAATATTCTCTTTCCCTGGTTTGGGTTTTAGTCCTTCCATCATGCTGCATAGAGGTATGATTTATTTGTCCTCGTAAGAACCCATAATTAAAGTACAGATTGATTACACAATGTCTGACATAGCTGCAGACTACGCATTGCAAGTCGGTTTTGAAGCTAGGGAGTATGACACAGCTGAGCCTGCATATGGTTTACTGTTATAGGGAGGAATTTATGGGAGATCCTTGGAAGCAGAAATCAGATTAAAAGAGAGAATTATTATTTTTTGCTTGCCTAAATATGAACATAAACAAGGCTGTACAAAGATTTTCCGCATTAGTTGAGGAAAAGATTATGAACACTTCCTCTAAGTGATGGCATTATTAAATGTTCACTTGACACGTGAAAAGCTTTATTCTGTGATTCAAAAAACAATGACATAGTTATTAGGCTAAACTGACCTGTATTACTTTAAATGTTTGCCACATGCATGGAAAATAATTAAATTGAATATGGAGCATTCAACTGACATATGAATAGTTCTGAATTCCTTCTTTGAGGTAAAGTTTCAAAATATACCAAAGAGTGTAATCAATTTAACAGCAGGACCAAGCCATCAAGAAAGCATAGATAGTATTCATTCAGGCACTGCAAACACATTTGAATATGGAAACACATTTCAGCCTCAGGCTTCCAATAAATACTTACATAGGGACTGAAAATGGCTGTAAAACGCCAGCTACCTTGATGGCCTTTTTATGAAGCAAGGAACTAACCTGGATCTGTTTTGCCTGCAGATCTGGATTTATCTGTGTCATAAGAAATGACAGCCTTTGGTGGCACTTACTAAAAAAAAAAATAAAGTAGAGGCTGAATTCAGTCCTTTTCCTGTCCAACACTTGGGAGACTTTATTAGCCAGCATTGTTCACATCTGCTTCTAGGGAGCACACCGGAGGAGCATGTGATCCAGCTGTTGCTATGGTATCTAGTGGGATTTTAAGAGAACAGTTGCAAGAAGCCTCCAGCTGACACCTGAGTTAAAGAGGCATTGCCAAAATCATGAGTTGGACGTACTTAACCTTTATTTGTCAGATTTTTCTAAAGGAATTGAGTGTTTAGCACTCCAGCGAGATTTAAGAGCACCTGGAGCCTCTGGGGGGAAGGATAACAATACCAATAATACCGTCATGCAATTTCTTTAAAAATGCCTCCTTAATTTAGCAGAATGACATCTGCTTTAAACTGAGCTCTGAAAACACTTAGCAAGCACAGCTCATCATCAGTGCAAGAGGATAGACACCTAGTTCATTACAGAATCAATGTGTAGGCGAGGGCACAACAGCTAAGCACCCTGAGCCGACCTTTCCTGCTCTCCCCCTCATTCCTGCCAGACTATAGATAGTAGAAAGACATCAAAACCTTGTTCCCCAGGTGCTTCCCAAAGCAATACTGCTCACCCTAATGCCCTGCTGCTGCCTTATGCATACAGCCTATCAGAAAAACAGACGTACAGAACGAGGTACATTGTTTGGGGGTCTGTTTTTCCAGCATCTTCTTCAGACAGAGGTTTTCCAAGAGCTGTCAACTAATAAGCAATAGAATTGCAATGAGCGCGTGTTTGGCTGAGCACAATACTCAGCCTTTTGTGAGCCAGCCAGCAATCTGGAGCCTGCAAAGCCTCGGGAGACTGGGCTTTCCCCTTGTTTCTGCTGGTTCTTCCCTTCAGTGGGTCAGTCAGCAATACTGGGATTACTGTTCTGGCTCTGTTGCATGCCTGTGGCTGGCCAGGCTCAGGCTGCGATCATCTGTTTTGTGAAAGTGGAAACAATGTCCTACGCACGGAGCGTGCCTTGCTCTGGGCCCTGGGAGACATCCAGAGATACAAGAGCACCTATCGGAGATGATGCTGGATTTGATCGCGGAGTGGCTGTGAAGCAGCTGTCCTTGCTCCTGGGGACGTTTTCTGTTGCTACCATACCAGACAGAGGACCAGACATGACACTAATGAAGTACCAAGACATGCGTTGTTGAATGAAAGCGATCACGGAATCTGCCTTCCCCACTTGAACACAGATCGTTTGCTCTGCCAAAGCTATGTATTTCTTCTCCCTGGTTCCTTTCGAATATTATAGACTTCATGAATTAATCAGGAAAATACTTGGTACAGTAGGTGGAGATATAAGAGGCTGTTTATGTTCAGCAGGAACACAAAATGCTTTGTAAAACTAATCTATAAAACAAAGACTTGCAAGAATTGCATGCAGTTTAATAGTTCACTTATACAACTTGATGATAAAATATGCAGAATCCAATATTACATGGCCTTTTTACCCCTGATAGAATATGAATAATTTAAGATTTCTTTTTCAACCACAAACCTCTTGCCGTGACCCAGTCAAATATTATCATCTCAGAATGTATTACCCTGCAAACTAAGCCAGGAGACATCCCCCTCTGCACAAGCGGTCCTGCTGTACACACGCGACAGGACAGCAAGCCTGGGCTAAGAGCTTGGATAAGCAGAAGTGGCTCTCATCTGCTTCCAAGATGTTTCTTATAATTGGCCTCTGAAAGTTCATCTGCTAATTGCACAGTAGAGAAAGGCTGTAACTGTTAGTAACACGGGAAGAGGCACTTCATGGCGACACTCCTCAGCTCAGGAGTGCCAACAAGCCAACTTATCAAAAGGCTGATAAAGAAGGAACAGAAAAGGAGTTTGGGAACTTCTGCTGAAGGGCTGTTCAGCACACCAGTGAATGGAGTGAGCAGGAAACTGTGATGCTCCTGCCCAGGTCGTGCCTGCTCCTCATCCTGCTATTTCATTGCACTCTATATTGGCATCACAAGTTGCTATTTCCAGTCCATTTTTTCCCCCTTGTCTATGTATTTTTTCATCTTTGCCTAAAACAAGCAGAAGATGATATTCTGAGGTCCCTTCCAATCCCTAACATTCTGTGATTCTGTGAAAATAAGTTTTCTGTGAAAATAAGTGCTTTTCAATAAAAAACGCTATTTAAGCCATGAGAATTTTCTTTCCCTTCTGCTTCTGTACATCCCATGAACCTCTCCTTCTCTTCCCACATCCTCTACACTTTTCTATTTGCTTTTCTGTGCTTCTGCTGCTCAGGCAGTGTACTAATGTGATCTTATCTCTGCTACAGTTCTTAGTCATTTCCTCCTGCCCCTTGCAATTCATTTCCCTTCATTCCCTGCCCGCTCTCTACAGCCCTGCAGATGCAGTGGGCTCCTGTTGCCACTTCCACATCTGCAGTGGGAGGTTACGAATCCACACAGTGATTCGAGCAGCTCTTGACCTGAGATCAGGGAACTCAGTCTCTCATTATTCCTATGGGCGTGGGGAATAGAAACCTATTGACGTGGGAGAATGTGAAGGTCTAGACTGGCGTGAGCAAACTAGACAACGGTGACACTGTCCATGCCCTGTATATCTCCAAATGTATCTTTTTAAAATTCTCACACATTTGGAGTCCAAGGATATTACTCTCAATAAACAATTTGCTTGGAAAACATCCTTTGTAGTCTCGGTGAACATTGCCAAGCTACCCTAAATTATTTCCTCAGTTACATTTTTATTAAGATGCCCTGAGTGTCTTGAGTATGGGGAAGGTTCCCAGGGACTAAAGATTAACATCACCAGGGTTTCCCTGGAGATTTCAGAACACGAAAGGGCAAATTGCTGGAGTACAGAAGGCAAACTCCCGTTATGGCAACGGGTTCACAGCTGTTATGGAGGCAAAGCCTCGCAAAGTGAGGTCAATAAACCAGACAGTAAATCAAGTTTATGAAATGGTGACTAGTGGGACTACATTAAAATGTTATCTGGGAATGTATGACAGCCATGGATGAAATGACTTTTCTTCTCAGGAAGGCGGGTGAGAGCAGATTGATTTAATCTGTTGAAAAGCAGGAAAGAAACACTGAATACTGATACTTTGGGAACCGCCTGTGGACTAAGTGACAGTGAAAGTCAGAGGCAAAACAATGTGTAGTGGCAACACACACAAGGTTCTGTTTAAACGTTCTTATGTGACATAAAAGAAGTTTTGCAAAGAGGCTCGATTTGGTGGAAAATCTCACTCCCACCCCCCTTTCTTTTTCTGGTTTATATTTTCTATAGCCCATAGTGTGTTTTGTTTGCCAAATGTACCTACCTACTGCCCAGTGAAAAGCAATTTTTTTTTTCAATACAGAGAACAGGTGATATTAAGAAAGGATTCTGAGCGTGATGGCAGGGAAGTTAAAGTCGTTGAATCTTTGCACCATCTTCACATATGGCTTTCAGAATTAGCTCCAGTCAACATACACTTCTGTTTGGAACCTAAATTTCCGTTAGCTCAACTTGCAATAACTAATGGTTAAAATGATAAATACTGAAGTTATTGAGTCCAATTATTCTATTTATAAGTACTCTAAATGGGCCTGAAATCTGGTAACTGAATGCGGTGATTTACTTGGAAAGTAAGTGGGCAGCTGGCTGGTTTATCAGAAACGAATGATCCGTCCCCAGCACTGGCCGAGTGCCCCTGAAAGCTCCGACTGTTGCTGTTTTGCCGCGAGATACTCTGAATACAAAGAACAAAGTGTTAAATGGCTGCGTTCCAAGCGCACATGGCAGTGGCTTTGTTATGACCTAACTACACGCTCTGTGTGGCGGTGCTTTTCACGTTCAGTAATGACTTCTGTTAGACCAATATAATTGGAAATGCAGGCAAGTTTTCCTCAAGTCTAGAATACAAGCAGTTGCCCTCAGAGCTAAACACAGGTTGAGAACAACCGCTGCAAATTTAATTTTCAAACCTCTCTAAGATTCTTTGTTTGAAGTTGCCTTAAGATTTGCAGCCCCCTAACAGGGAATTAATTTCAGCTTCAAATTTGAGTGTCCACCTGAAGTTCTCTGATTAAACAATGATAGCCCAAAATATTACTCCGAGTGGCACCAATTCTATGCTGAGCTTGAAGGGAACAGCAAAACACCAATATTTGAATTACACATTTGGTCTCCAGGCTGCATGAAGCCCTTAGAAGAAGCTCTCAAACTTTGCATCCCTAAAAGCAGTAGATGAAGTAAAGAGAAATGTGAAGGATAGGGGAAAGAAAAAGAGATTTACCAAATGAGAAAAGACATATTAGACTTGGATTCTCCTGAGAACGCTGTCTGCCAGGTTGGTATAAAACACAGATCTGCTCATTTAGAGTTCAGGCTACACAACAGCACTTAGCTAACAGATGTTTCTGGATGTAAAAGGACACTATTGTCCGTAGGACTTGCAGGCTCCAATGGTTTCTAGCCATTAAAATCAAATTATAGAATCAGGAAGAACCAAATCTCATGTAGCAACATCTGTAGGATCCAGAAGTGAGGCAAGAGCCATTTATAACCATCCTGTTTGTCCTAAGTGCTGTATCATATTACACCAAGGTTTTCTGTAGATGCTCCAAGCACAACAAGGAAGCAACAAAAACAAAGGAGAAAGGAGGCAGCAGAACTTAAAAAAAACGTGTTCAGCAACGTCTGCTCTTTACAACAGTCACTGTTACACACCCGCACTCACTCATCTGCCCTGTCTCTCCCAGTCAAAGACTAAATCAAATTCAACCAGAAGGTGGCCTAATTAGATTGCTTTTATATTCAAGGTAGCACCACCTGGAGTCATTAACAAGACAAATTATAGGAGTTCTCTCATGACTGTGCACAACAGTGCTTGATGAAAAGGGGAGGTGGAGCTGAGTGGTTTTAGAAGTCAAGACAGAAGGAACCAGAAGAGCATGGGAGACTTCTGGGGCTGCATCTCAGTGACTTTTATGATACAACATTATATTTTAAGAATAAGAGGATGGCTTAGGCAGCAAAAACATCAGCATGGATAGTGTTCATGCTTTACGGACTCATCATGAAGCTTCAGGCTCTAAACGTGCTTTCATTTTCAAAACAGAAGGGTGAAAAAAGGGAAATATTTCTCAAATATATGATATTTTAAATACCAAACAACACTGCTATATGGATATCTTATCAAAATTCCTGGATCTCATTTAGTTCCTGGCTCTGCATTTCTCTAAGACAGTTCCAGTATGACAGAGGGGCAGGGGAGACAGTGTCTTTGACTGTTATTCCAACTCTTCAGAGGTTTGGGAGCCTTTGGATGCTACACAGCAAACCCCGCAGTTAGGCACTGGTGATACAGCGTGGCCAGCTTCAACCACTTTTGCATGGTCCTATTCAAAGAAACCCTGGCATTTAACATGATCTGAAAATAAAGCCTTGTTTTGATATATCTACCGATGCATCCAGAGATCAAGCCATTATTCACAAAACATCCTCACCAAGGGCTTTATTCACAAAGAGCTCGTGCAAAGCACAACTATCAAAGTCTGACACCCGGAAGAGCAAACCAGTGTGCAGGTCAGCCACTCTGTGTATGAAGCAGGTAAGAACTAGAAAATTGAGGTAGATATAGGACAGTGTGCAAAAGAGAAAGGCACAAATGTAGGAGTGTCTGAGAATGGGGTAGAAAATACCCAGCCAAATTATTTTCAGTGGTATTTTTTTGTTACTAGAAAGCCAACACAGAACTGAAATTCCATATACAAGATATTATATGCATAACTCAAGTTTGCAAGTGATGGAAGTACGGGATCTTTTTTTAAGATTCACAAGAGCTGGGTGACCCTGCCACACCTTCCATCGTGTGCCAGATGACCATCCATCATCCTGGGCAAGAACAGCGTCCTCAATTTTGCAGTGTGGGAGTTGATTTGGATGCCTGGTAAAATAAAAAAACCAACCAAAACTGTAGAATGCTTAGGGAAGAACTTACAACATTAAGTTAATGGTAATAGTCACGAAGATGACACCGGACACCGAACTCTGCAGCCTGTATCAGGACACAGTGGTGAGGTAAAGAATGAGCCCAGAAGAAGTGGATTTTGAGGAAAATGAGGCAACTTTTACATGACCAGACTTTCCATGCAGTAAATGATGTGGTGGTTTTGAAAATTATTTTTAAATAAAATGGTGCAAATTAGATCTTTCGGTATTTTGTGTTTGCTTCCATTTCCCTTTGCATCTCCACTGCTAAATGTTATGGAGTTTGAAATAAATACTAGTCAGTTCCAGCATGTTTGCCAAAGGTATTACAAGGCACAGAAGGGTTGTCATGGAGACAGAAATTCTCATGTGAAGCAATCAAATCCCTAAAATATTTAAGCAACACTTAGTCTGCAGGACAAACATGAAGTAGGATATTTGCAACAAGAATCTAGATTGGAATTTCTCTTGTTTAAATTAAAAAAAAGAAAATAAACCAAAACCCATCTCAGGAAATAAAACCGAGCAGCTGGTAGATGTGTTTAAATGAGAAGAAAACGTGCACAGCCACTTTCATGTCTACACAAGGACATGTCAGCTCATCACAGAAAAAGAAAACTAGTTCCATCCGTGACATTCACCTGCTGAAGTGACACCACATGTCTTGGAGCAGGTTTCTCTGGGTGGTTCAAACCATCAAGAAGAATGAACTAGATTTTTATTTTGTCTGCTTAACTTGCCCAGTTGATAATATGCGAAGGCATAGGAGCCTTCTGAGAGCTCAAACCAATAAAATTCTAATTCCTACCTAGCACTGTTTTAATACCAACCTTTCTCAGACCTGAAATAATACAAGGGAGAGGTGCCAAAGGCAGTCTTTTGGTTGCCATCACACTTAATTAAGTTAGTTTTGACCTGGTAATTACATCTACAAGTAAAAGCGTTACGTTTTGTGAGGCAAAAATGGGATAGCTGAACTCAAAGCGTAGCCACCAAACTGTGTCCAGCATTGCTGGGAAGTATTAGGAAATGGATTTTTACCATGTTTCCAGTCCTTCTCATCAGCCCTGGCCCTTATTGCTCCTTTTTGACAGGTTTCTTTTTCTTCCTCTCCTCTCTTTGCACTAAGCAGCACGGGGAGGATACCGAGGAGCCAGAGGAAAGGAGCAAAACATGGGCTGAAAAAAAAAAGCAAGCAGAAATGGAAATGTGAACAGATGTCTCAAGCAAAACTCCCATGGACCTTCACTGGGATATCTGCCCGAGTAAGGGAGCATGGGGAGGGCAGGAAACAGCCTAGAGAGATCTTTTAAATCTTGCAGAGCTTGTAGTTAATTCAGATCAAGTGTTCCTTGGGACAGTTTGTGATAACAAGGAGAATGTAGTGAAGGTGTAGGAGGGACACAGTTTTTGCAATATTGCTGCTTTCCCAGGCTCTCCGGACTCTGTCATTTTGAGAACTATATGTTTTAACCCTCAGGGGAACACCAACTGGAAAATGGAAAGGTTTGGTGTGAGGTAATTTATGGCAGGCTGAATACCATCGATTTATCCATTTGGCCTTATAATAAATCCCCCACTGATTAATGCAACTTCCTAAAGTTCCTGATAAAGGAGCCGTGCGCACCCTGAAAGCACTGCATGGTTAGAGGGCTGCAGCTCTGCCAGATAATTAATATCCACAGCACCTCCAGTTGCTAATTGACAGAGATGGACAGTAAGGAAAGGTTCCCTGTGTGATAACTGGCCTAACCCCACATAAACCATTGACAGGTGATACTTGTCACCCGATGCAGGGGAATATGGGACACTGAACTTGTCACACTGTGGCACCCCCACAGTAAATCTGTGTCCTCCCTTAATCCTGGCATCCTGTTCCTCTCCCTTCTGCATCCAGCTCCAACTTCCTCTCCTTGTTTTCATGGCTCTGAATGTCTCCAACCTTGCCTCTCCATTTTTTCTTTCTCATTCCTGATGAAGGCCCGCCCAGGTCTCTCAGACAACATCAAGCCTTTCTTAGCACCAGTGTTTTGCACCTCCCAGTAGCAGCTTGCTCCTCCTCTTCTTCTCGTGCCAAACTTCTACCTCTTCTTTATGCTTATTCTGCTTGACAACCTCTCTTTCACAAAGCATTTACAGCAATGCTGCTCCCTCAAAATGCACAAATGTCTCAGCGCTCATACTGTTATTTTGCAGAAAGCTCTTAAAAGCTTGAAAAGTCAGTGATTATCACATGCAGTTCAGGAAACTGATTGGCTTTTTAAAGCACTGACCCCTATATATGTGCAGATTGAATGCAAGGATCCGCTTTCTGAGCCATGCACAATGGGGCTTCAGGGGAGCAGGGTCACACTTTGAGCTGGCCTTAGCACAAAGATGGCGCTAATTAAACAGTTATATAAATAATAAAAACATAATTAGTTATCAGGCCTAGACAACACATCCAGCTCCTGCAAAGTGCTGTCTTCTCTACACATGCAAACACTCTAATTTTTGTATTCTGCAGATTCAGTAATGGATCATTTGTTAATCATTCATTACCTGAAACACTTGCGTCCAACAGCAGCATAGTATCTCATCTCTGCACCTTCAGAAACCCTGAAGAGATGATTAAAAAGCCCCAAGCCCTCAGAAACATCAGTGACTGTGAATCCCTTTAGCTTTAAATAAAACTGAAGACCAATCTTCTCCCTGAAATGCTCAGCTTGTTCTGAATGCCTGTTTAAATCGAATGCAGATACGCTCTATTCTTTCTGCCAAGGCGTTTGCCGGCTCGGAGACAGAGAAAAGAACATTGCACTGTAAGGGCATGCACATCTGTCCATAACACAAACCCCACACCCAGGTCTGCACTCCGTTGGTCGTCCTGGGGGTGAAGAGGCATTTTGACAACGCTGCAGCTTGCTGGAGGAGAAAGAAGAGGAGCGGAGAAGGCATGGAGGGCAGAAAAAGGAGAACAGATTTTTCATTATAAGGATGACATTTACAAATACCATTCCCTTTGGGTGAGGTTACATTTAAGCTAGACAGCTCAGACAGTATTAAAACTGAGATGAGGCTTTATTTCTGAAGTGCTTTTCTTCTGAGGAACCTGAAACACTTTCAGAGCAGCATGAATGAAGCCTCAGAGCAGCAGCGTGTATGAAGCAATGATTATTCCCCATTTAGTAGATGGGGTATAAAAATGCCGAGAGGTCCCGTGCGGGTTTCAGGGTTGTGCAGGAAGCCTGTGGCACCGCACAGAAATAGAACCCAGACCTCTTGACTCCTGGGCTTGTACTCTAACCACAGACTCACCCTTCTCCCCTTAAATATTCAAGAAGGTCAGAGCCATGCATCACCAACAAGTCAAAGATCTGAGTGATGCTTGCCTTAGATTTTCTAAGTATATACCTAAAATAGTATACGCATAGACAGGAAGAGATAATGACCTGGGACATTACATAGTAAAATGTAGTATAAAAGGCACATTGGTATTTTTTTCCTTGGTGTGCTGCTGGAGTAGGACTCCAAGTTCATTTTTGTTCCCAGCTGGGAAAGGATTTCAGGAAATGAAGTTGGGAGAGGACAGTTATGCATGTTTGTTGACCTGGACCTTTCTTTCTTCAAGCAATGACATATTTACAAGAAAAACAAATAAATATGCAAAGTGTTTTGCACTCTGATAAAGATGATGCTACAAGGAGGACACAGGAGCAAAGGATGAGCTTTTTTTAGCTGTAGTAAAAGCTTCTAGAGGGTTAAAAAGAGATGTTAATTATAACAGAAATAAACAACAAATAAGACTTGAAAGATTGCTGCTTATTGCCGTGTTTTAATGCAGGCATGGCAGCAAAGATCACCTCTTTCTGAAGTGTAATTCTTCAGTGCTAAACAGGAAAGGCTGCTCCCAAGAGGGATTTCTGAAATAAAAAGTTGCTTGTGTTTTCACTGGTTAATGCGTAAAATCTGTCTTCTGGGTTCAATTCACCAACATCACACAAAGAAGGCAATTTTAGACAAGTCTAACCTTCTTTCTTGACTAAGGAAAAGAAAAATCCAGTCATGTTTCCCAGTGTTCAACCACTGTGCAGGTTTGTGTGACGCTGGCTATTTACTTTTGGTCTGAAACAAGGCCCTTCCCAGAGCCTGGTTTGTGCTCTTTGCTGAGATGCCTTTGAGTTCCAAGGCACAGCTGCATGTCCAGTCCTGTCAGTTTGGTCAGAAGGCATTAGTCTCAAAACCAGGGAGAGACAGAAAATATTTGCCTCCCCTAAGTGGCTGGTCTTGGCTGAGGGCTCGTAACAGTAAATTAAAAGGAAGAGAAAAAGGAGAGACCTCTTGCTCTTCTTTTTGGTTTTGTTTTGTTTTCTAGCTCTAGTATTTAAGGCCTATTTGTCTCGATGCATGTGTTTGTTGAGTCTTGATTTCTAGCCTCACCATTAAAAAACATATAATGGATTCCATTTAATTGCCAAGCTCCCTTAGCGAGCGGTCTATTGCACTCAGCAATTGAAACACCAAATTGAACCAGACACCGACACTTCAAAAGCAGCGCCTCAGCTCAGAGATATGCAGAAAACAAGCTAATTTCAGGGCAGGTCCTCAGACGTGGAAGAGCTGCTCTTCATACAGGGGTAAAGACAGACCCTGGTTTTTTTCACTTTATTCCAAAGTAAAGGAGAGATGCAGCCAGGATGGCGTGGGAGTCCAGACCAAGCAAATCCTCTGGATTCCAGCCTTCCCCCCACCCTGCAGCAATTCTTGGTTTTGTCTATACATATGAGCAACAGCATATGGACCAACAAACATGCAGGGAATAGAATCAGCACAAGCCCAAGCTACCAGAACAGCAAAGTCCATTAGGCAGCTCCCGAGAGCAGAATCGCCACCCTTCATTAAACTGTGGCCATTACGTGTTATTATTGCTGAGCTTATATTGCTTTGTTGGGGTTTTATGGTTGTTCAGGAACACTGTGTAAGGATCTGCTGGGGGATGGGTTAGATTCACTTTCAAATCAGAACTAATCTATGCTAGGCAGACAGGCAGTTGACGATAATTTATATTAAAGAGAAAATGCCCAGTCACATACATTTAAGTAGCAGCCAACAAAACGACGACCCACGCATCGCTGACTTGAGACATTTTGTCCTTTTCCAAAGCCCCATGCTGACACTGCACTGTGTGATTTGAGGGCTGTACCCTAGTTGTACTTATTCTGTGGGCTGCGGGTTAGAAAACGGTGCCTTTTTGCTGCTAAGAACCATTCATACCTTCAGGCCCCGTGCTCATTATTGTCCTGCAAGCAGGTGAACCTCTAAGCTGGGATCTCCTGCAGTCTAGTGGCAACACGAATTACTAGGTTTACTAGTGAGGTGTTACAGAAAACTGATGGAGGTAATTTGTACAGAGAAGTACAGATAAATATATATCTGCCCAGATAAAATAAACATGGAGATGAATCTTTGTACAAAACTCATTGCAAACCTGAAACAAGCTTTTTGTCATGTGTTATCTGGTTTTAATTAAGGAACATACAGTACAGGGCAGGTTTTCTAAACAGTGTGTATTTGTCTCTGCTGCATAGATAAAACCCTGTGGCTCCAAAATGGACCAGAATTTCACAAACCTCAACTGGCAATAAGAAAGAGACTAAAGTCATACAAAGAATGGCCACTGTTGTGATGCTGTGAGTCACATCACTGAGGTGCTGGAAAGCCAAGGGGACTCTGCTGCTGCACGGGGCTGCTCTTGCACCACAGGAATGAGGATATTGGAGCAAGACACATCAGCGCACTCAGAGGTAGCACTGAGTAGTGACAAGAAGGCACACTGTCTGATTTAAAACTGGTAGAAAATAGTACCGTGAAGATCCCCACTGCACTTGGCAAAGGAGGGCTGAGTAAGGGCATGGAACACAACAGCACCCCGACAAGCATTCATTCCTCTGCTAAAGCTACCGCTGTTTGGTGCGGTACCAAAAAGACGGGAAACCCAGGCATCATTTCCTGTGGGATTTGTATTTTTCACCTTAGTAGCACAATCCCATTCTTTCTAAAGGCATTTGGTTCATGAAATTTGTAGGTAAAAGCCAGTGAATAATATTTCATTTATGCCTTGCAGATTTAACAATCATTTTCACCACACTAGTCACTCAGAAAAATCTTCCTCAATATTGCCATTGGGCAATATTGTTTCCAGAAGCTGCAGAAGAGCTAAAACAAATCTGCTACCTATGATTATCTCCATGTGTCCTGTTACTTGTATTGCAACCACATCCAGGTGAACTGGCACAGATCGTGTTTTGCTGGGCTGGCCAGTTCTTGACACAGAAACATCCTGGCCTGAAGACTTGTGAGAAATGGAAGAAGAGACAGTGAAGAAGACCAGGGAGACTTCCAGGCCCAGCTCCTCAGACTTTTCCTTACCATGAAATGACACAGCAGTGTTTTCCTCCGTTACCATGGCATCCTGTGAACAACTCCAGCACACTAGCTAGATGTGAAGTGGGCAAACCTCTAACAGTCTGGCAGTTTGAATAAACATCTGCAAGGATCTGGCTGGACTTGGGGACAGGCTGTGCTTTGCAAAAGAAACCACAAAAAATGGTAGTCACACCCTTTTCCTAAGGTCCTCTACAGAGTCTAGAGGAAAAGGTATGAGACAAATAAGATCTATATCCAGAAAAGGAGAGTGGCTGGAAAAAAGTGTCCCATGGCAGGGAATCCTGTACAGCACAGAGAGGTAGAAGGGATTGGAAGACAAAGAGATGAATGGAGGAGACGAGAGGGAGAGGTGCTCTCTGTTCCACAAAGAATGGGATGCATATTGTATTGCAGATGCCAACTGCAGTGCCTTGTGTATCCTCTGTGATGACACAATTGGGGACATCGTCCCAGGGAACCTCTTGGAAAGGGCAGTTTCTCATGAAAGATGCCACCAGATGCAGGAGAAGCAGGGACCACAGACCTGTGAGCTAAAGATACTAATGATCTGCAGTCTGGGCAAAATTTAGGAGTTCACGTGGGGGCAGAAAGCAGCAGATCGAATCCTGTCGGAACATTAAATCACAAATAGCTGGAGCTGTCTGCCTTTCCCAAGGCTATTCTTATTTCTGTTCCGAAATCTTCCTATCACAGGTTAAGTCGGCACAGTGTCAGACACCTTGCATCTGTGTGCTCCCATTCTCTTGTACACATCCCAGTCTCAGCTGAGGCTGTAAGCAGGAATATTCCAAAATACCACAACAACAGCTGTTTGGTTGGATTTTTATAGCACTGAAACCCAGGGGTGCTGGAAGTCTTCACATAAAGCATTTTCACATAAAAGAAACTTCTAGATGAGTGTCTGTGAACAAACAATGTTTGGTTAGTAAGCTTGCCCACTTGATGTCTGCCATTTGCTGTTTGATTTATAGTAAATAAATAATATCTTGCTGAATACCACAGTAACTCATGAGAACATTAATGTATGATTTGGTGTTAAAGGGGTGTCTAATTTCATTGGAGAGCCACCATCAACCTGACTGCATATTTGAAGAGGGTTATCTTCCTTAGATAGATAGTTCTTGAATAAAACCCATGAAACTGAGAGCAGTCCTTACTAAAAACTTTCACGGGTTTGACAAGCCAGTGAGCAACTGCTATGACGCAAAAAACTACAGGTGATGTGTAGTATGTTAATTTCACCAGTCAAGGAGGCTCGTTTTACGTGAAGTATTTCAAAGAAAACCAGGTCATTTGTTCCACAGGCGGCAGGATGCTGTGCACAAATATTCTCCCTACATTTATGATCTTACAGTAAGGTGAAGAGACTTCACCTACAAAAGATTCACAAAGCTTTACAAGTGCCGTATTTACTCACTGTGATGTGTTGTACAGTTTCCAATGGCTATAGAAAAAGGGGCATGGGGGAGATTGTGACCCTAAGCAGGATTTGTATACCACCTGAACCGCTCGAGACGGATGTCTAACCAGTTAGAAACCTCCAGCACTAGAGCCTGTGGTCAATCTGCTGCTCTACCTGGGCGCTCTTGCCTTCAGAAAACTGTTCTTCATGCTCAATCTCGCTTGCTGCAGTGCAATCCCCCTGCTGCTTGCCTTGCCTACGCCAGACATGGAGGACACGTCATTTCCTTCCTCTTTACACCCTTCAATCCTCTCCAGACTTCTGACTGATCTCTGCACTCCTCTCGCCTCCTTCCAGCGGGGTACAGTGTCCCAGCCACCACCTGCTACTCCAGCTAAGGCACTGCTGATGAGCACCCAAGCTGAAGGACAACTTCACATCACTCTCAGTCCAGTCTCTCAGTTTGTGCAGTGTGCTGCTTGCCTTTTTCATGATATTAGTGCTTCGTGTTTAGCCTGCGATCCATTGGTGCTCACAGATCTTTTCTTTTTTCTTGTTTTTCTACTGCAGAGATGTTGCTCCTCACTGCATGCTCCTGCTGCAGATTGCTCCCACATGGCTAGTCAACCTTGTACTTGTGTAAGAGCAATTCCACAGTTTGTTCAATTTCTACAGTCCAAATCCTACCCCCCACAGTGCCTACAGTCCCTCCCATCCAGCCTGTGTGGAGATTTAAAAAGCAGAATCTATTAATCACCCAAGTTATTAATGAAAGTAACGAACAACGCCAGGCCAGACCAGACTCTGGGGAGCTCGGAACCGAGGAGCTCAGTTTATCTTTCTGTTTTGACAGCAAGTTGTCTGAAAATACTGAGCCTTGTTTCTGATCAGTTAGATACCCGCTTTTCATCTGGCTATATTTCTCTTCCTTGCTTACATAAAGCTCTGCCAAAAGCCTTACGAAAATCAAGATATATGGCATTTACTGCTTTGCCCTGTCGGCATGGTAAGGATTACCTCATCAAATGATGAAATTAGATAGTTTGACACACTCTGTTCTTCGGAAAGCCACGTTTATTTCCTCTAAGTCCTTATGAATAATGGCTTGAGTAATTTTTCCAGTATTTTTGCAGGAACTGAAATAATCTGATCTCTCTATAATGCTCTGACTCTTCTTCCCCCCCTTTTTTAAAGAAAAGTATTACATTTGCCTTCTTTCCTTCTTTGATATCTCACCTTCCTTGAGAGAACCACAAATGGTTCTAAAATTACATCAGGTAATTCTTCAAGTATTCTGGGCTATAATTCATCAAGCCTGATTAATCTGAATATAGTTGACTTCTTTGTGCCCTTCCCAACCCATTTTCTCCCTATGCTAGGTGCCGTGCTGTCACTTGTGTTGGTTGGCTGTGTGTAGCTGGCTCCTGAAGCCCCCGAGACAACATTTAAAAAACACACATTCTTAAGGTTTATACTCTTTATTTTGCTGTCTTCCTTGCCCTTCAGCTTCCAAAGGAATGCCATGGAAGCTGGAAGCAGTTAGCTCCTCTGAAAATAAGACTTTAGCTGTGTTTTTATTGTCTTGATCTCATTTTAACAGCACAGCAAGAAGAGTTCTAGGCCTCCTGTTTCTTCAGCATTATTGCAGAGACATTTTCTCCCCGGCTGCATTACAGCGCGGATGCCTCTCGAGCTCTCTTATCTGTGCATGGTATCTGATGCAAGGTGCACAGACTGCTTTGTGAAGGGTTTCAAAAATTGGCAGCACCTCCAGCTCCTCACGTATCTTGTGTTTCTAGTCCCCATTAGGAGAAAACAGTCTCATATCAGAGTTTTCACATTATGTCACCGCCAGACACATTTGGTCTTGCTGGGAAATACACACCTGTCTCTGTGGGTTTTTATCTGCATCTGTCAAAGTGCATTTAACCCAGGTATAAATCACCAGTGCCAACTGCCTGCAGTGTAGCGCAACCGTATCGTTTTGAAATTGCAACCCATTTGAACACATCTGCTACCTAATAGCAAAGATGGCTCTGAAAATTCAGGTGACAAACTAGAAACTTGTGCGTGCGCTCCGCGGTGAGAGGGCACACTGAGAAGGCTTTAGGCCTTATGGTTTCAAGAGCCAAACTTAGCATATTGTTCAAGTTGTGAACTGTTTGGATTAGAAACTGATGTCAAACCTTTTAGCCGCTTCCTCCACCTACGCCATGTGAGATCGTATGCCTGGAAGTCATCAAAACTCAGCCCGTGTCTGTCTTACTTGAACAATAGTGATGCTGACGGAACAACCACGAACGAAATAACAAATCAACAACCTAATCTACATCCTTCCAGCATCACTTCCTAAAATATGATGTAACCACATAAGCATACCACAGTCTATAGCTTACATGTCTCACACAAAACCTGAGCACCTGTAAACAGCAGAGACCTAAAGTTAAAATTTGCAGCTTTACATTAACTGAAGAACACATACATCTCTTGCCTTGCTTTCATATGCTGTTCAGAACTAAAAGCAGGATTTGCTAGTTATTCCAACATCAAAAGGTTAATAACATTTCTGACCAGGATGGAATATAGCAGAAACCAAAAAGTGGGGAGATAGTCTTCTCAAATGGTCTGCAGTTCAGGCTTAACAGCTTCACAGAACTCAATAGGTCAAATAATGAGCTCGCATGAAATCCTGGCCCAATGAAACCCATGGCAAAACTCCCATTGATTTTTCTGGGGCCAGGATTTCAGTCCAGCCAAACAGCATCCAAATGCTGACCTTTTTTAAAAAGCGGCAAATGTCATGCAGCATTTTGTACGTGATTATATTCACATTCAGACAAACCGCTATGTTTTAAGCAAGGAAACACACATGAGGTGACTTTGCTGTCAGGTCAAAACGGGCTCTGGAAGACACTATCTCCACTGTAGATGAAAGGATGGACAAAGAAACACTCTGTGGTGTAGGCAGAGAGTAGCCAAGCAGGGTGCTCTGTGGAGCTCTTCACAAGAGTCAAGTGGAAAGACTGAAAAGGGAGGTTGCACTTTTCCTCCGACACAGGTCAACCAAAGAGCTAAACACTCCTTCTCCTTCCTATCATTGCAGTACTACTAGAGACTCTGCTTTTTCAAATAGTTTCCCTGAAATAATCAGAGACATCTACCTTCTTTATACAGGTTTACTGCCCCTCTAGGCATTCAGAAACAGAGGAATCTATTTCTACCAGCTTTATTAGTGCAATGCAATTTTCCCAGACTCAGAGCTGAATGAATTGTTTATGGTAGTAAGTGATTCGTTTAATTTAGTCCCTTTTTTCCTGCTTGTGACTTGACCATCACTTCATCCTGACTTCTGTGTTTGCAGGATTAATTGTAAATATTCACCGAACAGAATATACAAATACACTTCAACTGAGGGGGTGTTTGCAGACCAATGCCTTTGAAATATCCCATTTATTTTTTACCCCCCAAGGGTTTGAGGCTGGTTGCCGAATTCACATGCCATCATTTCTGACAGAGAAACTAAGACTTTTAAAACAGGAGAATAATGATGGAAGATTATCAGTCACTGAACCAATGATAATTCCCCTGTATTATGTTTTTCCAGATTAATATTAATCTGTGTTAAAAATTGTTTACAAAATGTTTAGGACACACAAATAATTGTTGAACTAACAGCTTAAATAAACATGACCCTTGGAAACCAGGAGTGAGATCTGATAATGAGAATAGTCACGAATCACCTCCTTCTAGTTCCAAAAGCTCTGCTGCTTACTAATTTGTCTTCTATCCTGCAGGGCTGCTTTGCGAAAACCACCAAGGATATTACAAATAATACAAAACCCACACGTAACTAATCATGGAAAGTTGACTGAACAGGCAAAATGTTCCTATAGAATAATTCCTTTCCTAAAAAACATTTACAAAATTACTTCCAATTATGAAAGGAGGGTTGAAATAATGATTGTCTTTTTGATATGCTACACAGATACTGCAGAGACTTATAGTAAAATGTCTGTGCAAGTACCTTAAGAGGTAGAATTAGGGCTAATGGAGTCATCAGCAATAATCTGCTGAAGCCTAGGAAAAATGACACCAGAAAACTTCATGTTTCTGAGACATAAAAGTAAAAGTTCAGAAATTTAATCATGAATTCCAATTTTATCATAAAACCTTAGTAGACTTGGCTACAAAAGTGTACTTAGATTTTTATAAACTCTCAGACTGTCCTAAAATCAGCAAAATCAGAGGTTTTACTTTGCTTTTAATAACCTCCAAAGCTTAGTGAGATATTAAAATGTGACTGTATTTTAATATCCTCTGAAAGATTATCCAGACAGCTGCAATAAGCCAAATGTAGCAGGACCTCTTCAGGGTCAAATTTTGTGTATAGGAAAAGGTAAGATTATTCTGGTTTTATTATAAAGCTGTCTATATGTATAGGAGACAGCAGCAATGTGAAGCAGAAGCCCATATACCTAATTCTTGTGCTGATGTGACTTGTAATAAGCTATCATATGATTTTTCCCCTCTTCTTTAAACCAGCAATGATTCCTATCCTCTGGATGTACCAAGGCCTTTGTAAACAGCAAAATGGTTATTTTCAATTTCCCACTTAGAGGAATAGTTTAAAGGAGTGTTGGCTTGTTGAATAAAAGCAGGATTTCTTTCCTAAGAAAAAAATCCGTTATAAAATTAATAAGTGCTTGTCACAATTCACATCCATATCCAAATGAGTAAGTAGATGCTTCCTACTGTGATTTGAAAAGGGCTTCCTCCTGCTTTAGACACTTTTCACAGTTAAGAATCAGGAA
This sequence comes from Columba livia, assembly GCF_036013475.1. Classification (NCBI taxonomy): domain Eukaryota; kingdom Metazoa; phylum Chordata; class Aves; order Columbiformes; family Columbidae; genus Columba; species Columba livia. The sequence continues at coordinate 38,022,119 of NC_088608.1, read as the reverse complement.
TTTCAGTCCCTAGTTCCTGTGTGGAAATATTTAAAACTCTTTCTATTAATAATATATTTATGATGTTTTCCTATGCGGCCCAGCACAAACATTTCCAGTGTGCTATGACTCAGTACTTTTTTTTGAAGTGGCAGAAACACAATGAAAAGCCTGTTTCTCATCGTATTTTGGCGGAAAACAACTCTGTGGGCTGGTGTTGGCAACACCACAGTCTAAGAATAGGGCACTTTTTGGGCAGCAAGTTGTTGAATTTGGACATGAGCTGGGTTTGCCTAGGCGGAAAGCAGCCACGGCCTTCAGGGAAAGGGGTAATGTGGAAATGCTTATCTGACAAGTTACGAGTGCATTAGTGTCTACCAAAATAATTATTTCCTGTGAGGGCTACTCAGAATGAAGTAATCTCAAAGAATATGTTCCATTGTACAAGCGAGGTCGCTGGGCAGCCCCTCCGACACGTCCTCAAATGGGCTCTCATTGTATGGAGAGCTCTATTCTAGTTTCAATTGTTCGTAAACATGAGTAATGCTTCCTTCCATGTTTGTGTAAATGGATGGTGCTTCACCTTCCTTACATGTACCATGCTGATAGCACTACCACCACCTTTATAAAACATAGCATTTGGGCGAGAGAAAAAGAAACACAACAAGGAGGAAGTTAAAGCTTTTAAAATGGGACTGATCATGGCAGCTTAAAACCTGAGCTCAGCCTGGGCTGTCCTGGTTCTACTGAACCCAGGGAAGGTGGAAGTGTTTCCTCTGTCTAAGGCTTTGCCCATAAATACAGGCTATGTAGACTGCTTTCTACTAATGAAGGCAACGCAGGCAATTCCCTGGAAACCCCATTCCCTTACTACGGGTACCGTTTGCCAAGTGACTGCACCACCAGTTTGATTTCATTCCTATTTCACCCCAGGGCTCTGGTTTTCTGATTATGCATATTGTTCACATGCTGGTTTTGGCAGTAATAATTTTAGCCAATTATTTCTCTCCAAAAGGAGAGAAACTAAGAGCAACTAAGCACCGCACAGCCACTCGGGACGGGGGAGAAAATCAGAAGGGTAAAAGTGAGAAAATAATGGGTTGAGATAAAGACAGTTTAATAGATAAAGCAGAAACTGCACACACAAGCAAAGCAAAACAAGGATTCATTCATCCCTTCCCAAGGGTGGGCAGATGTTCAGCCATCTCCAGGAAAGCCAGGCTCTATCACGCATTACTTGGGAACACAAATACCACAAATCTGAAGGTCCATCCCTTCCTTCTTCCCCTGAAATATGTACTGAGCAGGACACCATATGGTATGGAACATCCCTATGGCCAGTCTGGGTCAGCTGTCCCAGCTGTGTTCCCTCCCAGCTTCTCATGCACCACCAGCCTCCTTGCTGAAATGTCCTTGGCTTGGTATAAAAATTGCTTGGCAACAATCAAAGCATCAGTGTATTATCAACATTCTTCTCATATTAAATCCAAAACACAGCACTATACCAGCTACTAGGAAGAAAATTAACACTATCCCAGCCCAAACCAGGACGCTGGTGCAATCGAAAGACCAGGCAGATCATATTGGGTGTGCACCCCCCAGGCCCCACGCTCTATGAGATTGCCATTCAGCACAGTCCCACAAGCTCTACAGCCCCTCAGACCTCGCAGGACTATGACACTCCGCCTTGCCCTCAGATAAGAAAACACAGCCCTGGCAGACAGAAATCTTGTTATTGATATTTAGGGACCTATGTAACTTCTGGACAAGCTGTAGACAGGTGGGTCTGGAAGCTGTCTTTTTGCACAAAGCTGAATTCTGAGTTTGACTGCTCAAGATTTCTAGGAAGCTCTTTGGAAGATGCTTCTTCTCATTTAAAATGGCTTGTAGTATTCCTGCAGTGTTCATTCATATTTTTTGTTTCCAGCAATATAAAGGAGAGGAAAAGAAATTACCTCCCTCTGAGCTCCCTCGTACACAGGACATCACTGCTTTGTTGCCATATCTTTCATGGCTTTACTGGTTATTTTCCAACTTTTCCCATACCCCTTTCCTTAGAAAGGACAGAAGATCACTGTCATTCACTGCCGAAATGGAACAGCCAGCCCAGTTCCCTCCAGCTGCCTGGCAGCAGCCCTTAAACAGAGGCTGAGAAGAGCTAAGGATTATTTTTCCAGGCTCTCTTTGCTCTACCAGTCCCAAGCATTCAGGTCCTCGGCTGAAATAAACTGGAACAATTTTGTCAACTTCAATCATAACACGCAGAGATCTCACCTTTTCTACTCAAGAGAAACATGAAGCAGGCAATGCAGGGAGCAGACAATATTTTTCCTTCTAGCCCTAATCTGAAAACACTTTTATCACAGAATATTTATCATGTACATACTCACCTGTGGGCTTTATTTCAGGTGTTCCTACTTAAACATGTGACTTCTAATGAAGCAGCAGCCATATGTCAAATTACAGGCAGGTGATAGAGGGAGTTAATCACACAGCTTTGAGCCATTCCCTCTGTAACCATTAATCCACCTCCTTTGAGACTTGTTCTAACAGTCCAAACCAGCAATAGGTACAGCCAGAAGAAACGGTTACAACTTTGAAACTTGGGTGAGATCTTTAACTTGAAAAGAGCCAGGAATGTACATGTGTGAACTCCTGCCCCTTTCCCAGCAAACACTAATGAACAGCTTCCAGCTATTGGCATTAAAAATAATCAGCCTGTCAGGGAAATGTTTCTTTCCCCAAATAGGGAAGGCTTCCCTCAAGCTCTCTCTCTAATTTATATGTGTTTGATGGTAGCATTTAGTCCTATATCAGTGACACATTTATGGGCTGCTATCTTGAGGTCTGGAAACAAACATTTCACATCTTTCCAAAGAAAGTAAGCTCCCTTTCCATTATGACATGTCATATTAAAGCTCTCGCCCTGGAAGGCTCCTACATCCCAGACACCAGCTGTAACATTTTAAGGTACAGAAAACCTATTTAAAATTCCCTTTGAAGAAGTATATTGATTTTCCCTTCTAAGTGTGATGGTTGTACTTGTGGTATGAAGGCATCTAGATTCACAGAAAGAAGAGTGTGAAAAGACTCACAACACAGTGAGAATTCATGAGTGTGCAAGTGAAACAACAACAGAGAACAGAGGCCATCACAAAGCCGATCAGACCTGGGAAGCTGGAGAGCACAGGGCTACTTGTAGCGTTTCCAAGCTGTGCCACTAACCTGAGGTGTGTCCTCGGGCAGATCTTGTCACCTTGCTGTGATTCTATTCCCCATCTGTAAAATGAAGATAACAAAATGTAACGTTATAAAGTGCTGCAGATGACAAATGCAACATAACTCTTTGGGGTTAGCTTACTGGGCACAGCACAGGGTGAATAACATTGATGATTCATTGTCTCCCTAGCCAGAAATAACATGACTATTTGTTAAACTCTTTCTGTCACCCCACTTCTGCATCTCCACAGCAGTCAGTTAAAGCACATTCTCCTTGTAAAACACATGTGAAAGAATCAACCTTCCACCTGTACAAAGTAAGTAGAGCACTATTCATGGCAAATCATTACTTGTGGCAGCAATGGAAGAACAAAGATGTTGTAAGATTTGCAGTTGTAGGAAAGAAAGCATTTACTCTAGCAGCTGACAACATGCAAGCGTGCAGAACAAGCAGAATAAGGCTCCTTGCTCAAGGGCTGTGTTATGATTATTCAAGGTGGCGAAGAAAGAAGAAGATTCTCTCAGATAACTGTAAAATTTAGTCTTTGTATGGAGTTGCAGGATAGTCCAGGGATTTAAAAGTTAATTGTCTATAACAGTTCAATGGGAATTTTAGTGACCTACTGTGCTCCCATCAGACTGGAGCCCTCAGGAATAAGTGAACCGGCTGTGTGTGCTGGCACTGTACAACTTCCAGTGACTGAAGGGACGCTTCATGTATTTTAAAATTAGCTTCTAAACTAGCCACTTGTTTCATCATAACACATTTGGAATCACCTTCTGACTTTAACAGACGAACACTTGGCTTGAGATATCTGGGCCATTGCCTCCTCATTCTATAACATAAAGGTAAACTGGCAGCCTGCTTGGGATTTCTTAGGACTCTTTTAAAGATATCCAGATATCTGATAAACCAAACTAGATCATGTCAGCATTTCTCTAAAACAGAGGTCGTAGCTCCTACCAGTGCTTGGTTTTCTAACAGTAAGCACAAAAAGCTACAAATACGTGGACTGTTATTTCATTTACACACTGCGATGAGTAAAAATCAAATCCCAAGCCCATAGTCTAGATCCTTGTGTGCCCTGAAAACCCATTTACAAACCTCTCATTTACTTCTCTTGGACTTCACTTTCAGCCATTTTGTGATGGGATTGAAACCTTCTTTTTCCCAAACATGGCCTAATTGCATTTTTAGCTCTTTCAGTGCTCTCACAGCTCTAGCACCACTTAAATTCTAATGTTAGTCTGGATTCCCATCACTGTGACAGCAAGCAGAGCCTGTCTGCCAGGTACAGACAGACTCAACAGCCTGAAATCTGAATGGAAAATGGAGTAAGAATAGGAGCGAATGGTGCCTGAATTAATGCCACTGCAGAACACCCTCAGGAAATGCTCAGATACTTAGGCAGGTGGGAGAATGATGAAGAATAATGAATAATGAGGGCACAATGAGGGACATTTTCAGGGTTTTTTTTTCCCTAGATAAACTTTGATGTGGTTTGTCCTAAGTGCAAGATGGCTTGCTGAAAACTATAATATCTTCTTCCCCTACCCACATGATAACTTTGTCAACAGAAAAAGATCATACATGAGAAGTAACAAAGTCAAGTATCTAAGTGATCGGAAATGAACTGTTTAAATTAGAGCAAGAGCTGCAATTTGGAGAAGGAAAGGAGCTGTACCCTTGGGAACACAATGATGATTTGTGCCCTTTTAAAATTCTAAAAATCCAAGAAGTGCAGATGAGCCAAGAGCTATTTTGGGAAACAAAAAAGTGCTTCCTTACTCTGGGGATCAAAGAGGAAACCATTAAGCAAAACTGAAAATATGATGAAGGGCCAGAGGCTCTGGAAAGGGCAATACCGGCACCACTGCTCATCCGTGCAGAGAGAAATGATACATCACAGCTCGGTCTCCAGGGCCACAGTGGATAATTTCTCAGTGGCCTCTCTTCTATTCCACCAGCCCATTCCCTGCTTGCCATCAGTGCCTTGGTCTGTCCTCACCCTGGGAAAGGCACATGAGGAGCAATAAGGAATGGAAGGGAATAAATGGGTCCATGGCCATGCTGAAGAGAGTGCACGCTGTTCCCTCTTGGGTTTCATTAGTGGCATTCCTGGCGCAGAATCTCTTCCTACACAACCGTTTCCACAATCGTGTTTCCATCTGAACGGTGCCCCTTTGCCAAGAGGTGAAATGAAAGGCAGTAGCTCTCTCTCTGCAATATACTCTGCTAGTTCTGTGATGATGGGAGAACATACAGTTGCGCTCATTTATAATGTGGGATTTTTTTCAAAAAGGGAAGTGATACCAGAGCACTATTTCTTGCACTGTTTGGTCTATGTTTGGATGGCAAGCAGGTGTAGAAAAATGAAAACGAGCAAAACTAGATCATCTACTGCCAAAATATGCCAGTGTTTCCAGGGGCTGGGAAGGCAGGCAGAACAGCCAGCAGGCCTAGGGAGGAAGGTTTCTGCTTCTAGGAGTGAGGAGAGATGGAGCTTCCTGAGGGGCCTGAATTGGCCACTGGGAACTTGGAAACTGCTTTTGCTTCTGCCATGATGGGAACAGCACACACATGTATGTACTTGTGGTAAAGAAACAGCACTGCACCTCTAGGGAAGTCCATTTCTCACTGACAGAAGCAACCCTGCAGAACCCCAAACACAAGCACCCATCTTGCAATGCAGGGACAAGAGTCCCTATTTTTTGGAACAACCCCAGCTTCTAGTATAAGTTGGGGAATGACCTATTAGAACTCAGTGCAGGGGAAAGGGACCTGGGGGTCCTGGTGGACAGCAGGATGACCATGAGCCAGCACTGTGCCCTTGTGGCCAGGAAGGCCAATGGTACCTGGGGTGGATTAGAAGGGGGTGGTCAGTAGGTCAGAGAGGTTCTCCTGCCCCTCTACTCTGCCCTGGGGAGACCACACCTGGAATATTGTGTCCAGTTGTGGCCCCTCAGTTCCAGCAGGACAGGGAACTGCTGGAGAGAGTCCAGCGCAGCCACCAAGATGCTGAAGGGAGTGGAGCATCTCCTGTGTGAGGAAAGGCTGAGGGAGCTGGGGCTCTGGAGCTTGGAGAAGAAGAGACTGAGGGGTGACCTCATTAATGCTTATAAATATGTAAAGGGTGAGTGTCAGGAGGATGGAGCCAGGCTCTTCTCGGTGACAACCAGTGATAGGACAAGGGGCAATGGGTACAAACTGGAACACAAGAGGTTCCACTTATATTTGAGAAGAAACTTCTTCATGTTGAGGGTGCCAGAGCCTGGCCCAGGCTGCCCAGGGAGGTTGTGGAGTCTCCTTCTCTGCAGACATTCCAACCCGCCTGGACACCTTCCTGTGTAACCTCATCTGGGTGTTCCTGCTCCATGGGGAGATTGCACTGGATGAGCTTTCCAGGTCCCTTCCAATCCCTGACATTCTGTGATTCTGCGACTCTGTGCTTTTGAAAGGCGGGCTCCCACCACCCTGTAGGTGTTACTGAGCTTTGCAGAGGCAGCTTCCTAAGGCTCAGCTCACCAAACGGTTGAACTTCCTGCTCGAGCGTTGCCATTGCGGCGGTTTCACTTGGCTGTGCACCGTGTGCTGCGGAGGGAGGAGGAGAGAAGCTCCGTGAGCAGCTGGGGGTGCAGCCCGGCCCGTGCTGGGGGTGGGGACAGGGCCCACCACTAGCACCATGCTCCTGGGGGTCCTCGTGGTGCTCTGCTTCATCCCCGCTGCTGATGTGACAGGTAACAAACCTCACCACATTTCAACCCTTTCCACTGCTTTTCCTCAGTTTGATCGTCAGGGTGGAGAAGGTCTAGTATAGCTTATAATTAATTTTGCACAAATTATTCTGTGTTTGGATGAGAGGGGACAGACGGAGCACACTGCTGAGATTGCACATGGGTCAACTCGATACAACTAAGAGGCTGATTCTTTTCCTGCCACAAGTATTCCTCCAAGATTTGACCTAAGAGTTTTGTTTTAATTTGACTTCTTTTTAGATGCATTTGGAAACTGCACGCATAGATAGAGGGGGGACTATTTCACCCTTCCCCTGGGCTTTACCAACTGGCTCACAAATGTGAGCAGACCTGGTGCCTCACAGAACTTGCAAATAAACAGACTAAAAGCAGAGTTGCTTACTGAGCTCAAAGATGGAAGTACAGTAATTGCTGGGTTTCTGCTTTTTGCATTGTTTAGTACTTTATTGATAGTTACTAGATACCTAGCTTCTTTCTGAAAAGATCTTCAACAACAAAAAAATGTCTGTTTGTGATCTGGAAATCCTAACTCTTAGCGGACCTCTCTGAATCTCCAGTTGTTGTGGCTGATGGTATTTTCTCTTGGAGCTGTCTTGCTGATGCAGTATTCATACATTCAGAGTTAACGTATCTTTCCAAGGGCTACATCAAAATGCAAAGCAAGGCAACGGATGATGGCTTTTGCTAGGATAATCTTGAGACAATTTTTCAAACCGCTGGCCTGTGAACTGCTGTTACTGGGCCTTCTCCAAATATCAGTGTTCTGTATTTTACAGGGAAGTAGCAGATAGGAACAAAAATCCGTTTTCCAGTACAAATCTTTTCACATATAGAACATCTTTGAAGAGGTATTTTTTCAAATATGAGAGATACTATTGAATACATTTTTTCCTTATTTCTGCCTTATTTTACTACAATTCTTTTAATCAATGAAGGCATTGTCATTTGCATGACACCACGATCTACATTTCTTTAACAGATCATAGGCTTTTTCTTCTTTGTCTTTTCCCATATTTGTAACTCTGTGTTTGCAATATAATAATTATTTCCGCAGCGGGCCCCTGGGTTGTCATAGAATACACTGATTCCAGGAGGGGATAAGTATCAGCAGTGGGTTAACAGTTTTGAAAACATTTCCATGAGGTGTGAACAGCTTTTAAGCAACTCTTTTGAGTTGCAACGACATAAAGCACGGCGTGTGTTATCAGACAGAGGGGATATGCCATGACTCTATAGACATGTATACACTCTGCATGAAGAACTTGAGTTTCTCCAGTAGCTTCACTGAGACTGTTCAACTGCTCAAAGAGAAGCATGAGGTCACTTGCTTCTCAGAGCTCTTATCTTTTTCCCATATCTTTTCTTCATCTCATCATTTTGATTGAGATGATTGATCCTTAGCACACGGAAAACACTAAGGCAGGTCATGACCCTGCAAGACTTCCTCAAGCCACAAAGTATATTATAGACCTCAGGTATTTTGTTTAGGGGAAAACATCAGAATTTGGCCTATTCTGCTGATGTTCGACTGTACCAGTCAGTGTCGCAGGTTGAGTTTGAATCATGGAAAGGGACTTCCAAGATCAGTTTGCTCATTTCCATTTTGCAGTCACACTAATATTGACAGAGTGTGTGCTCTCCCCTTTTTGCTGGCTAAATAACTGCCTTGCTCTGGTCTGTCAGAAGGGTAGCTAGATCAAGTTGCCTGTGCTGTGTATTTTGTGCAATAAGTAATATACGTGGGTTTCCACTGCAGCGTACCACAAATGACCTCATCTTTTTACTGCCCACATAACCTTCTGCCTTATGGTTTCTGAGTGTTAAAATCAACCTCTAACCCACTAAGGTTACCAGAATGCAGAAGATGTATGAGGCAAGGTTAGCTGAGATTTGGATGACAACATCAAATTCTTGTTTAGGAAAAAAAAAAGAATAAATCCCAAACTGCCAAGAACCCCCCTGTGCTCACCTGGGCTTTATGCCCCAAAGTGGGAGAGATTGGCAGAAAGCAGGAGTATAATCACAAGAGGGGGCAGATCCCTCCAGCTGCGTGTTACGCACACAGCTGGCTGACCTGAAACCAAACTAGAAAAAGGCCTTTGTATCTGGGAAAGAAGAGTAAAGGTCATTGAACAACAGACCATCAGCAGCCAAAATGGAATAGCTTTGTATGTCATATAGCTGTGTGTCTTTCCATTTGTGGACTAAGTAAACTCCTTTCAGGTTTTCCCCTATGCCCCCAGGGACTTAAGTGGGCCATTTCTTCACTGTGCTTATAGAAATCCCAACTTATCCCAGATTCCTTTCTCTGGCAAACAGCTCCTTGGAGTTAACCAGCATGGAAAAGAAAGAAAGGAGAGTACAAAGTATTTTTAGCAGAATGTTTTTTTCCAATAGCTGATGTTGATTCATGGAAAGAGAAAGAAAGGAAAGAAAAGAAAAGAATGAAAACAGAGAAAGGAAAGAAAATAAATAAAAGAAGGAAAAAGGAAGAAAAGAAAGAGAAAGAAAGAAAGAAAGAAAGAAAAAGAAAGAAAGAAAGAAAAAGAAAGAAATAAAGGAAAGAAATAAAGGAAAGAAAGAAAGGAAAGAAAGAAAGGAAAGAAAGAAAGAAAGAAAGAAAGAAAGAAAGAGAAAGAAGGAAAAAGAAAGAGAAAGAAAAGCCTCAAAATAGTTATTTCCCATACTTTGTTGTCTCTATTTCATTTTCTTGGCAAATAAGAAAGAAAGAAAGCAAGAAAGAAGGAAAGAAAGGGAGAGAGCGATAGAGAGAAAGAAAGGAGGAAAAAACTTCAATGAAGTTTTGCTTGCATCAGGAGTCCATGATGAGAGAGTCTATATTTATGGCTACAATATATGGATGGTACTATTTTTTCATGATACAAAAAACCTCACATGTGATTATAACAAACGTCTAGCATGATAAATAAGGTATAAAAAAACTTAACAAACATTTAGACATCTTACACATCATTGCCTATAAATCCTAAGATCCCAAGAAAGATTGCAGACGGTGCACACTGACTTAAACAATTTTACATTTTTAAACTTCACAGCTTTTTGAAATTGTAGACAATGATTTTTCATAACTACCATTTTCTTGGCTGGGTAAGGCCAAGATATAGATATTTATTACTATGCAGCATGACTGAACACAGCTCTGGAAATGGTAATCACAACCCCATTTAGGGGAAAGCATACACTAATGGAAACACATACTAGATGTTTCAGAGTTTCACCATTTTAACAAACCCAAAGTGACACTTATGAGAAAAACTGTCTCTGTGAAGGCAAAGGCCACCTCAGCCCATGTTTGCTCGGAATGGTCCAGATCCTACTAAGAATATAATCAAATCCTATTCAGATCACAAGCGAAGTAAGCGATGTTTGACCTTACTCTGTTTTCCCCATGAAACTAATACACATTTTGACTTTCTTCCATTCAAAACCAATCTGTCCATCATGCCCGCCTTGCCCTTGCTGCCACTGCAGCCCAACCCATCTATGTGCTTCTAATTAGTTCCTATGAATGAAAAACCAAAGATCTCCCTCAATCAGTTTAGATTTGAACTAGTAGAGCCACTTTGTGAACATAGATTTGGGTGCTTAGCTTAAATCATGAAGGAGCAGTCTCTGTTTAATGATCGACAAATTAACCTTTCCCCATTGCTCAGCCATCCTGCATCCCGATACGAGCAGCGTGGGGCTGGGTTACCATCCCAGACAGGCTGGACCGTAAACCAAAAGGTGGAAGTAAGCTGAAATAACTTATTTTTTTACATGTGTGTGTCAAAAGAAACTAGTTGCCAATTAGCACAATATCATAGCAAGGACATAAGTAGTCCAAAGATGTACTTAAATAGTGAAGCTCAAGGCATGAAGCTATGGACTAAACATCAGGAGTCCAGATTAGCTGACAGCAGCAAAAGGCGGGGGTAAGTCATTAGGGTCTGCAGTTGGCAAATGAGTCTAAGTAACACTTGAGGAGGGTCCCTCAGCAATGAGATTTTCAGTGTTCTTTGTGTTTCCTCTGGCCACAGCAAAAAATCTGATCGGGCTGAGCAGTAAACATCCATTAGTTCTCTGCAAGTACTCGCCGTCAAAAACAGGCACGCATTTTTCTGAAGCCTAATGCTTCTGCGACTGGCTGTTCCAGAATGCCTATTTCGGTGTAAACACTGAGACAGAAAAATTCTCTTCTGAAGGTGTATTCAGTCCCTGTGACTGAATGGTTGTAGTGGTGGGCACTACTGCAGTGCCTATGAGAATAACTCTGTCTCAAGTGAGATGTGGAGAATTCTGCTTTGATAAAGGTTAAAAAATTTTACCACAAACTTGCATGTTGCCACTTAGGCCAAGGATCAGTTTTCTGGCCAACAAAAATATGATCAAATACCTTGTCTAAAGGGGTGGAATCCAAACCTCACCCGTACTAGAATGCCTTATAAGCCAATGTGAGAGCTTTTGTCGGAAAATGCTGATTCGATGAAACCGAAATGTTTTGCTGAAATGTCTTCATTTTGATGAAAACTCACCACAGGCAGCACCTCAAGTAGAAACCTGCCTTGTCTGTTATTAATCTGCTGCTCAGTTCCAGGATTCCAAGATATGTGTCTCTTTCTGCTGGAAAGTCTAGAAATGCTCATCCTTCATCAAGACAAAAAGCTTCACCGTGTTTGGTTTCCCAGCAAACACGGGATTTCAGAGCTGTGACAAGCTCTGCTCCACCCCACACCTAACTATGTTCAATAAAGAGACCCAAGGATGGACTTCAATCTTTCTTAGTTAAGACGAGGCAGGAGAGCATTCCCCATCTCATGTCTTCCTGCTCTCATGAGAAGAAAGGGCTGGTAAACAAGACTTTCAGTGAGAAAATGAACAGCTTCAGCAGTTCTGTGGGTTGGGCTGGTAACTGGAGAACGTGCTGGCTGTGGGTTGTTTTTACTACCCACACCCTACCACTAGTCCTGGCCACCTCCTGCATCTCTGTGTTTACTTTACTCCCTGGATCAAGTCCATCCCAAAGGAGTATCCTACTCAAGAGGATGGGCTACTCCATCGGGTGCAGGTGCGAACACACTAAACGTAGCCAATTTGTCCTAAATCTTTTTAAACATGGTGACTTACTCGTGTTTTGGGCATTCTGGATCTGGCCTCTTTCCCACTCCATTTCCCTTACAAGCCTTTTTTAAGTCTCATCACACGGATTAAGGAGAAAGAACACAGGTTTTGCAGCAGATTTTGAAGACAAGAGATCTGATTGTCATTCTCCCAAGCACAGCACTTCTCAGGGATCTATAAAAGGCTACTAAGACTTCATTTGAGCTGAGCTTGCACGAAGACTTCTGCAGTCATACACACACAAAAGGGTTGTTGTTAGCTCTGGCAAATTCCTAGCTTAAAAGCTAAAACTCTCTTCCTCTTACTTGTGGGTCATAATTTTAAATGTAGGGCTTCATTTATACAGGATGATTCTTTTTTTTGGAAGAAGTTGTCTTTCAGCATAGTCCTTGCAGTGTTTCCGTGTTTGGCAGATGGTAGCACAGAGATCTACGTGTCAGAAAACATTTCCTGTTTATGTATCAGTCCAGTCAATTCAAATTTAATTGTACCTCCATGCGACATTTTTTTTTTGCAGGCCATTCAAGTGCTAAGTGCCAACGCAGTGTCAAATTAGTCAGCTCCCAAGTCCTTTGAGACATTAAGAATCTACTACAGCTGCTAGCTAGAGAAATGACTTGCTTTACATTAAAATGATGGCAGCTCATGCTTTTAGTGCTCACTGTCCAAGATCCAAATCCTTGAAATGGCTCAGCAAATTCCACCTGCAGACTCTTCAAGTCTGTCTTTTGATTAAAAAATAAATGTATAAATAATATTCTTATCTTACTGCTGGACAAAGCATTTAATTCACAGCATTTTCACTTCATAATGTCCCCAGGGAATCTGCTTGCTAAGGAAAGGATGGACTAAGGTGGCCTTATACATACACACAGGGGCACACATGCAGAGTGGCCTTCTGAGCCCTGACATTAAATCTTAATCACAGGACCACTTTGGTACTACTGTTCAGACTGCAGAAAAACACTGTTGACCTCACGGTCTCCCCTAGTGACTATGTAATTATTTACAGAGAGGGGGATTGCTGCAACAAGAGCTCCTGTGAGAAACACGGTGGTTCCGCAGGGTAGAGGTGATGTGGACGAGAGCTGCATGGGAGGGTGGGTGGTTCAGCAGTTTCATGCTGTATTTTATAAACAAGTGTTTCTCTCACTTTCTCCCCTCCCCTCCCTTCCAGAAAACAAGATTTTAGTGGCTCAGAGTCCTTTGCTCATTGTAAATAACAAGAATGCAACTCTAGTCTGCAACTACACATATAATGGAACAGCGGAGGAATTTCGAGCTTCGCTGCACAAAGGAACAGACAGTGCAGTTGAAGTTTGCTCTATTTCATGGAAGACGACCAAAAATAGCAGTAACTCAAATGAAGAATTCAACTGCCAGGGGATTCATGATAAAGACAAAGTCATCTTCAATCTTTGGAATATGAGTGCCAACCAAACTGACATCTACTTCTGCAAAATTGAGGCCATGTATCCACCCCCATATGTCTACAATGAGAAAAGCAACGGGACTGTCATTCACGTGAAAGGTAAGCGGGGAAATCTGTGTAGCTCAGTATCCTCCCTATCCACACACCCTACGTGATGGCTTGAGGCAGTTTGTTTCCTAAAAAAAACAAACAGTTGGGTTGCCTGGTAAAGCGAAATTCCTGCTCCAGATGTCCTGAAGAAGACATCTTAAAATGATGATGAATACAAAAGGTGCACTGGAACAAGGAGTTAATAAGCAGAGATTGAGGTTTTTGTTTTCATGTACTGAAAGTTTTCTTTATTCTTTTCCTTTAAGAGACACTGATCCAAATACAAGAGCCTCAGTCTACAATTCCTTTGTGGATTATGGTGACAATGACTGGAGTTCTTGGTTTCTACAGTATGCTAATAACAGCAGTTTTTATTGACTACTGGGTAAGAAACTACTGATTTCCCTTGCTCCATACGCTCTTTGTCCCTAGTTCATTTCTCAGGCTATACTTGCCACGTTTACCACAAACCCCCGGACACCACTCACTTGATGATCAAAGTGCTTCTTCACCCCAGCTCTACCAGCACTCCCATGCTATGCCCCAAAAGAGCTGAAACACCAGATGCTCTCCATGTCCTCTGCAGTAGAGTCCTAAAGCAAATGCCAGTACCAGCAGTGCTGGGACACTGTCCCTGGCTCTGCCCATTGTCCCTGTCAGGGAAACCTAGCCCTACAAACACCACTGGCAAAACTCTTTGAGGCTATGCTGACGGAGGGAGCTCACCTACAGTAAAACCATCTTTAGGAGACTGTCAGTTGGTCCAAGACCATCTGCACTGGTATCTTGTGCCTATCCAGCAATTCCCTCAAGTAACCTCTATTTCTGGCAGCTTGACTGCAAGGGAATAGAAGCAGCAGGATCTCAGTGGTCCCTCGCCTGCCTCTGTACATTAACCCTATGATAGCTGAGACTTAATGGCTCATTATTTTTCTTTCTGATCTCTCTGGAGAATTGGCTGGCACAGGTCCCATCCAGTTCTGCTGGCTGGAGTGAAGAGAGTGAGGCAGAGGCAGCAGGACATCTTCCCAGACGAGTCTTAGCATCGTGATCTCCCAGAGCTCATTTACACTGCACACTCCATGTGGGAAAGACCCGAACAATGAACGCAGAGAGCTTTGTTCCTGCCTTTCCCCTGGATCTTTGTCGTTAAATAGTGATTTTCAACACATTAGGCTGTATAAAGGGCCCAGAGTCCCTGACAGGTTAAATGTGGCACGTGTACAGAAAGACACTCTCACACTTGCTCAATATATATTTCTAATGGGGAAAAAAAGATGGGGGGCAGGGGCAAATGGGGCATTGCCATAGGAAAATGGGAAGGCAAGTTAAATAGTCCCTCTCTGTGCCTCGGATTCCAGCAATAGCTGCTGGTGTTGCAGGGCTGTGCCACAGTGGCTGTGCCCTGATGAGATCCTGTAGCTTCAAATCCATCATTTACAACCTGAACCATTTTCTGTCTGCTGTATTGGTTTGGTACCTAACAGCAGCCCGCTGCACTGCTAACATGTCCTCCCCAGCAAGAGTGACAGGGCTGCACCGCAATGTGCTGCTTGCTGCGTCAGTTTTTACCTGCTGTTGTCGCTGCTGGTGGTGTTCTCCTGATAACAGGTGCTCTGAGTGTGCATGTATTCAGAGTGTTGCTGAATGTAAATACAGCAGCCTAGAAGACATTATGATTTCTAAAAAAAGGTCCTAAAATACGACACTTGGCAACCATGGCAAGCCTGTTTCTCTTGAGCTCCTGAAAGCAGCTGAAGATTTGTCCGTTTTCATACAGTTCTGCCTTCCCTGAAGGAAAACCGCTTTCCTCTGCAAAATGAGACGTTTTTGATCCTGTAACAGTCCAGCATTCACTCATACTAGCTAAATGTCTTTCTCCATGCAAATTTACCTCTTAGGTGAATTGAAAATCCTATATTATGGAGATGAACACATAAGGTAAAGCTTTTGCATCTAACGATTTATATGCATCGACTGTACTGTATGGCCTAAGCAGTATGTAACTTACATTCAACACGGTGCATATATGTAACATTAATACAAAAAAGCTTAAAATGGTTCACAGTAACTGCCCCACAATGCACATCCAGCGTAACTCAGCCATCAGATTTTCTAAAGCAAACCTCCTTCAACTCCACTGCATCACAAGTATATTGCAAATATTACGGGTATATATGTGCAAATATATGCAAATGTTTATATGCAAATATGTACGTACATGGGGAAGAAATTTCAGTAAAAAGGAGATTGCAAAAGAAGGCATGATCAATATTATAAGGAAAAAGCACGGAAGCACTTTACCTAGCCCCTGATCGATAAAGCATTACGCTATACAAAAACACCAACCTTGTGCAGAGCCTGCAGCAGCCAGAGGTTCAAACACTGCTGGAGCCGCAAACTCCCTCTGTGATTATAGGCAAATTATTTCACCTGTCTTCTGCTGGGCTTATTTCTGAAAGAGACAATGCCTCTCTTGTCTCACATGGGCATTATAAGGCAGGGATTCAACAGTGGAAATGAGATTTGTGGGGCCCAGATAGTGAGACAGATAAAAGATTAACATCAGCTCTGATTTTTTTGCCCCTCAGAACAACATATACATTGTGTGTTCCTGCTGTAAATGTAGGCAAACCATGATCCACGCAGTTTGGGCTGATTTTTCCTGCTCTTATTTCTGGTTGAGTTAAGCTAATTTATTTTTTCCTCCTAATAAATGAGAACAGCCTTCACTGCTCAGACTGTATCGTTTCTGCTGAGTGATTCCACAGCTGAGAATGGACAGTGAGAGGCCTCAGTTTGCACCCTTGGTTTGCAGCATTCCTCTGCCTGGAGAACCAGCACTGCAAATCTCTCAGCAGATAAGACAGAGCCTCACATTCAGGTTGGGCAAATTCCATAGATTATTTGATGAGAGCATGTGTTCTAATTCTTCTGTAAATGTATTCAAACCTCAGGCTGCCTTACAAATTTGCCTGCTTCCCTGAACCAGGACTTAGGGCCAGAACTGTCAGTAATTCATATAAGAGTTGGGTGAGATGATTAATTCAAAGAAGGAAAAAATAATCAAATCCATTATTAACTTTTATCAGGTCTTATTACCAGTCAAACCCCCTCTCTGCTCAAAGGATCCCTGTTCCCTTTCTTCTCCCTTTCCAAGTGTCCACCCCAGGCGGGACAGACTAACTGCAGAAATGTTTTAACGCTTCTCTTCCCCCTTTTACCACAGCAAAAATCCAAAAAGAACATGTACCATCAGAGTAACTACATGAACATGACTCCCCGGCACCCGCCGTACCAGAAGAACAAGGGCTACCCATCCTATGCACCAACACGAGACTACACGGCGTATCGGTCCTGGCAGCCGTGAGACCCACCAGCAGCCTCCTCTGCTCCTGGGAGCTCACTGGCTCTTGGATGTGGAAGGACAGCCTCTCCTTTTTGAATGCTTGTCATTACTGATCATGGATAACTCCACCATAGCAAGTATTGGCTAAACGTTGGTATGCTAAAAGAAACAAGCAAACTGACATTAAAAGGGAGGGGAAAAGTAAAAAAGGATTGTTCACCATGATGGCTGAAAAAGAGATACAACTTGAGGGTTGGCCGTCAGTAAGACAGAGAGATGGCATGAGACCTCAGAGCTGGCCTCCTCCTCACATTTGTGGTTTGGGTCAGCCGTTGGGAGAACCAGAACTTCTGACATTTCCCAATAACTGGTGCCTTAGATTTAACCCTTAATTTCCTTTATTCTGTATGTCTAATCCTCAGAAACCCTTGTTCCTGTTAAATATGGCAAAATATAAAAACAATAATATTTTCTTCCCTACAAGACCAGGGCACAGTTTGAAGTTCAAAACACATGCTTGAAAGAAAGAGGGAAAAGTCAGCCAGATGGCATCCAGGCTATCAGGCTGTGGTGCAAATGGGCCATCAGGACGAATCAAGGCGATCAATAGAAAACTACTAATCCCTCAACATGTGAGTCCTTAGGCTGGACACTTTGTAAATGTTCATAAGGCCATTTGAAGTCATGGCCAAGCAACTCCACAGGTGAGAAAATAATCAACCTGAAGACAAAACGAAGACAAGCAGCAGCAGAAGAAAGATCTGTTGTCATCATGAAGAACCCCAGCTCTGTTTTGTTTGCCTCCTACAGCGAGCGAACACAAAGTCATGCGGGGAGCATTAGAAGACACAGAGGTCGGATTTTGAAGAGAGCTTTACTTTCATTTTTGAATTTTTGTTTCTACGCAAAGGGTGTTTTGCTAAGTCCTCCTGAAAATTCATGCACATCTTCTGGCACCTCGGTTGTACCAGAGCTCTTTTGAAAATGAGCAACTAAAGATCACTTGAATTTTTTTCCCATAAGCACCCAGTTTTGGGGGTGTGAGAGGGTCCTTCAGTCCCACCATTGTGAATTGGACCTGAAAGCGCTCAGCCACGTTCAGGGACTGCTCTGGGCACTCCAATGAACTTTGCGTTGACTGGAGGTTACCTCTCTATCCAAACATGTTCTTCAGGAATGCTCCATGCTGGAGTAGCACAAAGTCTTCGGCAAAACCTTCAATCAAGCATGTTTACATTAACAAGACATCCTAAACTGCAATCAGGGTTGTCTTGCTATAAAATCCTGTTTCATTCTGAGGAGATGAGTTTTATTTTATAGGGACTACTGAATAAACAATTAAATGAAAAATCCATATTCCCACCTTGAAATAAAATGGGGACTGTACATTTACTTTCCTTCAAATTGGGATAAGATTCTTTCTGTCTTTGAGGGGACATGGCAAAAGCAGATATGTAGAAGTGTGGCAACAATCTGCTTTGACATCTTAACCCAAGAAAAAAAGCTTTGGCACTTCCAAATTACTGAGTTTGCTGACTGGGCCCCAAACCATCCATGTATTCTAGTGCAAATGTAAGGTGAGATGGCAAACGTATATCAAAAGCATAAAACAGGGTAAACATTCTTTGTTTAATCTGCATGTGTATATATTTTAGGTAGAGATGTATCTACTTCATTATATCTATATTCCTTAGAGTTTTACTATACTTTTTGCAATCTCCTTTTAAAATTATTAAATAGATACAATAAATTAAATCCTGAATAAATGCATTAGGCCTGAAGCTAGTCAGAGGGAAGTATTACTTTCTAAAGCAAATGCTGGTATAATTTGCTTTCCTTCCCCTAACGCTTTTGTAATTTCCATATTTAAAACATTCTGATAGCTCCCAGGACATGATACTGAAAGTCAGGCCTGGAACATCTGGAAAAAGTATTAATTTGACTGACCAAAAAGAAAGGGAGATACAGGGAAACATCCTAAACATATAATGAAAAAAATGAGAACAAGGACAGAAGAGACCCCCGCACAGTATTAAAGTGGACGTCACCATTACATTAAAGCCCTGTAGGGACACAAATTACAGACTGTCGGAGGTGAGATACCAGTAAATACCTTTTACCCACCACTGTAAGGGACTAAAAGAAAGTGTTTGCAGATAATCAAGCCAGTTAAGCCTGGAGTCTGGCTCTGCATATGTGGATTAGCATATACGACAAACAGAGCAATTCTAATTTATTCCATCTGGTCTTAGGCAATACATAACATGCCAGGACAGCTCTAGCCCTCCCTGGCCCTGCCTTTGGGGTCTAGATGCTGTTTATAGGATGATGTAAAGAGAAACCTCCCTCTGTTGCTGCTTCAGACTTGGAAACTGGCCCTCATGGTGGGCAGCGAGAGATCAATTGGGTTTTCTGCCTTGCACACAGGTCTTAATTCAAATGCAAATACAATCCTGCTGAACAGTGATTTCATTTTTCATCCCCCTTTCCCCCACTTTTGGATCTCAGTGTCCAAGGAACATCTGAACGGCAACCAACATATGTTGCAAAGGGTCAGCCGAGGGTTGTGCAGCTCCAGCCCTGCGTGCTGATCCCTGTTCTGCACGTATCCAGCACAGCAGAAAACACCACCCCCAGGAGATAAATCCGAGGACGTAGCCTGTGCTATCTTTGCAGCATCCTGAACCTTCACCACTAGGCCTCTCTGGTTTACTAAAGCCAAAAGTCTCAGATGTTCCTTCTAGTTCGAATCCCACAAACTCCAGTATCCTCTTCCTGTCTCAGATTTTTCAAAATGCCTCTTCTTCCCTCTGCAGCTATAAACATGAACCCTGCATGTCTGCCAAACAACATCACATCTTCCTTCTTTGCATACCATCGCTTTTACTTTCATTTCCACATCAGACTCAGCAGTTCAGAAACCCATCAATTTGTAAATCTCACCATTGTGCAGTCCTCCACATGGACCCCATGCTAATTATTTGCCTCACAATGACTGTCTTGTATGCCACATTCCTCTTCAGTTTGGGTAAGGAGTTGCCATAGGAGATCGGAGCTATGTGGTAGCTGGATAGGTACTTGTGTTCTGTTTGAAGGATTTGGGATCTTTCATCCCTTTGATTTTTCCCACCACGCTCAGATTTTCCGTCGTGCCAAACAACCACATGGGAATCCCACACACCATGTGCTTCCCGCAGAGCATTTAATTCCTGGACATTTCCTTTGCTGTGCATTGCAGGCTCTTGGCTGTTGCCAAGTTCATGCTGCCTGTGGACGTGCCCTGAGAGCAGAACCAACTTTGGCTACTGATAGTACGTTTGATACTAATAAGTACAGTACAAAAAACTTGAGTTTTAGGACCACACAAGCAAAGTCTTCAGTGCTAAAGATCAAATCTTTCCGCTTTCACCAGAGCTTTTGCTGTGTGACTGGAAAATATTTTATTCAAGATGAATCACAGACTAAGACCTGATGTTGTTAGTCACTCACACTAACCAGGAAACAGGTTAATGAGTACAATATCAGCTTTGTTAAGGTCTGACGGAGTGGGAAAGGCGGCAAACAGCAGCAGGCAGTAATTTGCAGCCAAAATCAGTGTCTCTAAGTGAGAGGGAAACATTACTAGCTGCTTATCTTGATGCAAATGGATTGTTCTCCACAATTAGGTGCTTTTGTTAGAGCATCACATTACAGTATGTTACTATTCCATCCTCAAGGGCATGCAGACAGTCTTATGTAGCCAATTTGGCTGACAAAGTATTAGGAAGCTGCCAATTTCATACAAACGCACTTGCAAAGACATAAAATGTTGAATGGTCTCAAATTCACGGTGAGTTTTGGTGTTCGGTTTGTTTTTTTAGTTTGTTTGTTTGTTGGTATTTTTTTAACTAGATCTCCAGGATCAGGGCACTGGTTCTTACTTTTTCCCTTTTTTTTTTTGTTAATAAAAATGAAACATAACTTCACTTTCAAGACCCATAAACTTACCAGGAGCACTTCAGTTTGGGGTGGCTGGGTTTGTCTGATTCATCTGACCATCGAAATGACCAGGAATTTTCAAATGCCACAGTTTTCCTACCCGTTATATCATTCTGCGGCCACATCATTCCTTTTCCTCACTGGCTTTTTATTCCTTCAGGGGAACTATTCTGGATCAGGTTGAAATGTTCTCATGGGCTGGAACAACTCTAGTTTTTCAGTCAGGAAAGAGATCACTCTGACCAGGAAAAAGAAAGATGCAAACAAGCAATTTGTAACAGTAGAGTTCTGTGGAAATTAACATAGTGGTTTCAATCTGGTGGGAGGATCAAATGACCTTTTTACAAAATCCTTTTGCTCTAAAATAAAAAAGCTTAAGAAATTATAGAGAAGTACCTTGAAAGAAAAGAGATCAGGTTGCAAAATTAAGAAATCAAAGGCAGGAAATGCCAGGGGAAGGTTTCCCAACCAGCCTCTCTTCTGCCCCCTTCTGTGACCGCAGTGGCTCCCCAATTACAGCAGCATTTCTGTCCCTGCCTGTCCCCTTGCCCTCTCCGGGACACCCTACCAGGAGCTGCTGGTGGGTCCCTTGCAGCCAGCACAGGGCTGCGGTGACACTGGAGGGACAGACTGGACACAACCATCAATCAGGCCAACTTAGATAGCAACTTAGTCAGGCCTGGCAGCCTCGTCAGCGCCCCGTTAAATTAGATCACTCTGTCGTGAGTCAGAACGAACTGATTTTCCTGCTGTGCTTGCTGTCTGTGACAGCCCTTGGGCTGCTTTAATCTTCAAACGCCAGCGGTCAAGACGAGAGCTGATTTATTTTTACTTATGAAAATGATGAAGTACGCTGCTTGCATTTCTTCCTGGGCTTCTCAGAACTGCCCAGCCCAGTCAAAAAGGGCTGGAAAATGGTAATTGTTTCTCTGTTTGCATAGCTCAGCAGGTCCTCATGCATGGGGATGACGGCTGAAGTCCAGGGCAGAATGTCACCTTTGGGAGCATTATCCCAGCTAGGTCTTTCTCTCATTAGCAGAATGCTGAAGCAATGCTATTGTTTTTTATTAACAATAACAAAAAAGTATGAGATTATGAAGATGCACAATTGGACAGCAAGGGAACAACCTCTCTCCCTGCTGCAGACACACAGAGTCGACACTAATTTGGAATCCAGGCCTGTGATGGAGCAATCCACCACCAAGGATGGGAGAAACAAAACAGGTTAAAGGAGAAACCATTCTGAAACCACTTCAGAGAAATTCTGGACCGGTCCCTCAGGCGATGGAAATGAACAAACCAGCTGCGGGATGCACGAAGCAGACTTCTGCCTCTCCCTGGCCATGGACTAGAAATCACAGTATTAAAAACACCCTCGCCCTTCTTGCTTCAAGAAGTGCTTGTTACTGCATAGGCTGCCGTGCATCAATGAGAAACTAGCTGCACTGATGGTGACAGCCAGCTTACGTCTTGTGTGTGGACTTGGGGGAGGAAACTCTGGAGATGAAAGCAGCAAATTTATTCAAAGGGCAATGGCCAAGCAAACCGCAGCAGGCTGGAAAGGCAGGATGGATGAATGGCTAACTGCAGGAAAAGTGGAGTTAAGCGACTCCGGGGCTTGACTCCAGAAGCTAAAGAAATGCATTTGTTTGGACTGCAGCTCCAGTGAATTTCCTCCAATAAAAGCAGCCCTTGGAAGGACAAAGGTTCTGCGGTTATTTCCTGAGATTTAAGTCAAAATAGTCATGCATATACACTTAACCAAAAAAGATATTTTTAAATACCCTTATTTCTGCCTTTTCTTCTTTCTGAACTAAAGGATTACTTACAAGTCCCACATTTAACCTGCAGTATAAGGTTTTTACATGAGATTATTCATTTCTTGTTACTCCTAAAAAAAAAATATTAAGAAGTTTCTGTTGTTGTTCTGCAGTCTGATTTCAAACCACTGAGGCACAGAGACAAAATGAGCACCGGGGTATAAGCAGAGGATTTTGTACTGCAGCTCAGCACTGCATGGCCGGACCCGCACACTGTGAAAGGCACAAAATGAAGTTCAAAGAGTCCATAGCTTACATGAGCAACTTGGTGAAGAAATGTCAGTTAGAAACAAGCAGCAGAAAACAGCTCTGTTTTCCTACTGCTGCGGCTTTGCTTGGTGACGATGACATAGAAAGATTAAGTCTAACTGCAAGAGCTCCAGTTGTTTATCTCCTTTATTATCATCGCCAGTAAGTGAAGGAGATGTGTGGGTGTCACCTGCAAAAAAAGAAGCTGCATTTCTGAGAGAAAAACATCTGCAGATCAGAGAAGGCAAATGGTCTTGTTTAATTCATGCACATTCAGTTTCCTTCCCTCCACTAATCTGCAGTGCTGGATTTAGTCTCCTGGATTTCCGTAGCCTCACTGTGCTGAGAGAGAATGGGAGAGAGAGGGACTTGAGCAGTATCCATACCCAGAATGATTGCAGCTCACTGAGGTCATTTGTAAATCACTAAGCCTGGCTCCCAGGGCATGGAGTTTGATTTTTCCTCCCCTCTCCTCCCATCTGCTGAACTACGGGGATTTGCAACAAGAAAAACTATCTGCTGTGCAATCGATGTCAAGAAGAACATTTTGTTTGGGCTGCTGTTGAGGGATGCTGGCAGAAACTGGAAGCCCTGGGTCACCACCCATGGCACGAGTGTTGGCATCTGGTGTAGGAGATGTAGAAGAGGTGGCTCTTCTGTGCTTGCATGTTTGTGTCTGTGCCAGCGTGAGTTTCTGCACATAGTTAAACACTGCTTGCTGCATACAGTGCATAGAAATCACTATGTTAAGAAAGATTTAAAGCAAAGGCATCTCCTATATTGCAACTAGTGAGGGATACTTTACATATGGACATGGAAACAACTGTACAAACACAAATGTAAGCTTCTGTCTATTCTCCCTGTCATCATGTATATATGTAAAAATAAAATTTAAAAAAAAAAAAGTGAACATATGTCTCGGATTGCACATCAAGCGCAGTATGCTCATTGTCTCTAGATATCTCTAGATGAATGATGTTTGACTTGGCTTTGTGCTGACTTGCCTGGATCAATGTATCAGCCTCCGAGATATAAGAAATATCAGAAAAATTAAAAATTATAAAGTCACAGTACCTATATTTAAAAATAAGACTCTCATCCGCCTCTAAATTTGCTGTAGTTTGCTCTAGCCCTGTATTTGAGATATATTCATAAGACTCTCCCTTTTACCGCTAAGCCCAGTGAGAATTCTGTTGATCAATCCAGTGACGCTGCTCTGAGCAGTGTGAGCACTAAAGCTGAGTGTCATTCCCAGATTAGTTAGGAGTGAGTTCGCACTGTAATCTCTCCAAGTTTAGGATCTCAGACACATACAGACTGCAAAGGCACAGCAAAATACTACAGGGCGCAGGGCAGGGGGACAATGCAGGGAAGCAGCAGGTTTAACTTGCTAAACACAAATGGTGTTTCCGCTGGGAACAGGAAATCAAGAGACAGTGCAGAGGAGGTTGCGGGTGTTGGAAGGGCCACCAGTGCAGTGATGCTGCACACTTGGGTGACTCATCGTCACTGTGCGCGCTGGCTTGCACCCAAATGTCCCTCCTGCCCCAGCTGGAGCCCCCAGACTCATCCTGCCTGGCCTCTCCAAGCTTTATCTCTACCAGGGTAGCATATGGAAAGTACTCAGGCTGGCACTATGCTGGGTTAGAAGTTGTACTTGTGACGTATACAGCCTGTACATGTGACACACACAGGCACGATGTGCTGGTCCCTGCTTCAGGAGATTAAAAATGAAAAAGTAAAGAAAGGGGGAAGCAGAAGCACGGTCTTCATGCACACGTATGAAGCTCAGCAGTTGTGAGGGCAGAAAGCTCAACTGTAACTGTAAACTCTGCCCACTGCATCACACCACATGTGCGTGTGCATCTTGTGGGGGACCCTCTGCTCCCCAGGAACAAGAGGAACTACTGGTTTGAGCCAAGAAATGCCCAGTCTGGTCACAGCTGCAGTTTCACTTCTGCCACAGCTCAGACCTTCCAGCTGGGCTTCCCAAACACAAGCTGCGGAGCACAATGGTTGATTTTATAGCCCATGCATTTCTCCCATCCTCCCTCACCTTGCAGCACAGGAAACTGCCAGCATATGTGTCTGTGTCCCTGTGTGGACCTGCCTGCTTCTCAGGAACAAAAGGACCTAACCCCTGTCTGATCCCTTGTAGGCTTTGGGATTTTTGTAATGAATTTTCCTGTGGCCAGAGTTGCCCATCTCTCACAGGCTTTCCATAGCCCAAGATGTCCCGTAGGACTTACGGACACAGAATGATAACCTTTGGTTACCAGAAGACATGTCGGGGAAGCATGTGTCCATTTAGGAGGGAGACGAAATATCTGCCACTGTGGGAGTGAAGGAGTAAAGGGGATGGCAGATCTGAGTCAGAATTTGTGCCACCAGGCTGGAGCCTCGTGAAGATCATCTGTTCCATTGATCATGAGGAAAGATCAGGAATACACCTCAGTACACAGCAAGGACGCAAGCAAAAGTGATGTGTCTGGTCTGGGAGCAGGAGGTTTATTCCTCATGAAGATTGCCAGGGTATTGACAGGGCATCCTCAGCATATATTCCCTCTGTAAACTGTGGAACTTGCTCTGTATACCAAGAACAAATCAGTCTACCATTTATTCTTGCACAGATTGCAAGCATATTTTTGTACAGCAAGAACAGAGACAGGCTTGAGCAAAACACTAAATAATAGATAGTACTACATATATTAACCTGAAACATACCTGCCACTCTCTAGAATAGATGGAAATCAATTCCTTTATTCCTGCAGATGCCCTGAAGCTCTTTGAATCTCTGGGTAGCTAAGAAGCTGGTCTGAGACACCTTTGGTCCCTACAACTCGAATAATTTGGTGGCCAAGATCAACAGGGCTGAGGGGTCATCAGAAAGCCGTGGCAGAAGCAGTGTAATGTAGAGACGACACAGAGAAGCACAGACAGAAAAGTTTTATTCTCTGAATTCTCATTGGCACTTCCTCTGTATCTTCCCAACAGAGACTGCAAGCTCTTTGGGCTGTGTGTTACTAGACCCTACGTTGTCGTACAGTACTCCAAATCTTGGTCAACCTCCTCATATTGTAGTACGAATTACAGTGATAACTTCAGAAGGTGGTATATCACATCCTCATCCCTTCCTCAGTGAGTGCCAGCACTAAAAGGCAAGAAGGGAAAAGTATAAAAACACCTGCAAAGTTACAGGGGCTGGGACGGAAACACAGAGATTTCCCTTCCTTTCTGCTGGACTTCTTGTTTACCTCTAGGAACATATCCGGCCATCAGAGCTGCGGCCTTACCAGAGCTTATTTTTCACTTTATCACGTATTTATATGGCTACACGAGCCATCATCAAAGGGAAACCAAGAAAGCAGCATCAACAGAGACCTCTGTAAGTGGTATCTCTAATTTCACAACCCAGAAACCACAGGTAATCCCCTCACACTCTATTCAAGCACAGCACTGCTCTGAAGCAGTTCCATCAAGCAAGAAAATTGCTGATGCTTGACTCACAACAAATTTGCAACATCACAGCAGTGGGGGTGATGTAAGGAGGAACAGAGTGCATTTCAAGCACACATACACAAGCCAGAAGATAAATGAGTGTTTCTCAAAGGGCAGAAGGAAGCTCTTTTATGGATCTCTAGCTCCACCTCAGCCCCTCAAATTAGAACATGCTGAAAATGTTCTTCCCCATGGGGAACGTGTGTATATGGTTGGGAGAGATTAAACATACACACATACAGTCAGTTTTGTGAGTACATAACGTTTCTTTTGCAGTTATGCCAGCATGCTTTTCTATCTCCCCAGCTTTGCTGTGTGTAAGGTCTCCTTGCCCAAATCATCTGTTCTCTGCTTGGCAAAGTGTGGCCCTTTCTAATGGACAAAACCACGCCTGAGGAAACTTGCTGTTTGAATCCATCCGTCAGTCCTCTTGCAGCCTGAATCTTACTGACTCTCTTGCCTCATCCCGAGGGACCCAGACCTCGTGAGGTTTTTCACATGCATTTTGCATCAGAACATAAACACACAGACCTATGCCCCATCCAACAAACCTTCCTGCTCCACTGGAAGATATTAAGCCTTCCTGATGGACTAGCTTGTCCTGAAAGAAATGTGTTTCTGTCATTAGCTAGCAATCATCTCATGGCCCTTGACAGGAGCTTTGAGAAATAATCTTTATGATTTCCATTTTCTGCAATTGCAATCATTGTGATTGCAAATATGCATTTATATTACAATAATAATCAAAGATCTATTTTTTTCACACTGTACAAGCTGAAAAGTGATATTCCATGCCCTGAAGAGGTTAGAGGGTAAAGGCCAAACATGTGAGAGCTGATTGACTGGGAAACAGAATACAAGAAAATGTAAGGAATTGTAATGTGATTGGCATGTGTGGTTGTTTGCTTTTAAATTGGGTTTATAACCAGGGAAAAAGGAATGAAAAGAAAGGAATATATATTTTTACTGCCTTACAGGCTTAGCTGGCTTTGCTTTCATTCAACCCCAGCTTAACACTTGAGAAGGGGAAAACATTCTACATCTCTCCGCTACACAACAGTGAACTGTCAGGAGTGACTGTCTGAGATTTAGACTGGTGCACAAGCATGAAATTTGGAACTGGAGCCATCTTTGTTTGTTTCATAACAGCACATATAACCTGCCATAGCCAGCAATCTGCAGAGGAGCATCTCCAGTTTCTGGCTAATGGGTTGAACAGTCTCTCTATTCCTGGGCTACTGACAGTTTCATTAACCTCCTCTCTGCTCCCGTGTATCGTTCCTGGAGAGTTTTGTAGGATGCTGTCAGATGCACGTGAGGGGGAGACTTCTGTGCACTGAAAGGAAAAGCTGATCCCATTTTCCTTCCCTAACGAACTGTGGTGCTTTCTCCTGCCAGCATGTCACTCAGGCAGAACTGAGCTCTGCATTTATGCCTCACCCTGACCTTGACTGCAGCATTTTATCCACTTCATTCATTAATTGCAACAGTCCTCTTTACTGCAAACTGTAAAAAGGGAGTAATAAACCTAATGGCATTATATGCTGTAGACTCCAGCTCATGTTGTTACTCATTCTCTCAAAGCAGAGACTGCTCAGGAGAAGGGAGTGCTGCTTAATTAACCTCCTTCTGCAGCGAGGATGCCTTGGCAATTGGATCACGTTAATTTAGATTTCAACACTGATACTCTATTATCAAGTACCTTTTATTTCAGAGGAACCCTCCCTTCCTTGGATCAAAACAAATTTGTCATCTACAGCTCACTGGCCTCCAGGTTCCAGCTGTGCTCGCAAACATTAACTGACAGGACAGGGAAATTAGTTGCTTGCAAATATTAACTGACAGGACAGGGAAATCAGCTGCAGTGATGCAGAACGAAAGCACAAGTACTGTGCCCTCTTTGCAATATCGGCATGTGCTGGCGTTTGTTTGGTAAATACTGAATTTCACTGATGACATCAACAGTAGGAAGAGATAGGTCTACCTTAGAGCAAGAATCTCATTCCCTAACGAAATAGTACAGCAACACATAAGTTTGCTTGAAGGACTAATACAAAAGTACAGAGGCTATCTAATAGTTCTTTTGCCCTCAAATTTGAGGTCTCTGCTCCTGAAGCAGAGTCCCCTTGATGTGGCGTGGTGAGTCCTGTGCACAGAAAGGACAACCATGTGAAGAAGGGTTCCTTCAAAACCTCTGAAGAAACTGAGCCATCCATCAGCCGGGGTCCTGGGAAGGTGGAAAGTCATGCTGTGAAGACTGAGACACACAAAGAACAGCTGCACACACAGAACAACCTCCTGTCACAAACAAGAAGAAGAAGGACAAACACGAGCTCTTCAAGGAATCAGATACTCTGAAGCCACAAAACCACAAATCAATATGGGATCCATATTCCCCAGAGACAAGTACCTGGAAGTGATTTAAACAAGTCAAGAACTCCTGAGCCACCAGATGTACAAAGACAAATTCAGGCACTACGAGGCTGGACTACATATGCTGCCACCTACATAATACATCAAGTGTTTAGGACGTGGATTCTTTTAAAAAGCCTCTGAGTTCTCCATACACTTTGAAAGAGACCCATATGAGACAAAAATGTCAGATCATCTTATATTTTCCCTGCTGAATAAAGCAAATAATTTTGCAAAAATTTGCAGATGCTCTTACTTAAACATTATTTCAGGAGCTAGTTTGAAGCTTGAATCTTTCATCTGAATGAAGAGCCTGACTGTCAACGTTTTCTTTCTTTCACACAGCAAGAAGGATGGAGAGAAAGTGGAAGCTGCTCCACTATCTCAAAGCTAACAACCCTTACCTGTCTAAAATGTGTTTCCTTTTCTATTGAGTTGTTTTAGGTTATGAGGGTTAAGTCACCAGTATGGAGCAACTCCAACGCTGCAGGAAAAAAGCCCATGAGATTTCTTTAGTGGTGTATGTGTCTATGCAGCGCGATGCAACTGCAAACCATACTGAATTATCTGATTAGAAAGTGTGAAAAAACAAAGGCAGCATGCAGTGAGAAAATGAGACCCTGTGCAGATCCCATCTGCCAGCACTGCAATTAAAAGGATGGACTTAGAACAGCAGTGATTGTCATTTGTGTATGACACATGATTTCCTCATGCATTGCAGCACCTGGTGAAGACCATGTGGTGATCGCTATGTAGCCCACCACGTTTTCAATAGTTGGCAGTAGTTTAATCCCAAGCTAAGCTATTTAACAGGTGTGAATGAGAGCAAGGGCTTGCTCTCCACACAGAGAGCGGGGCAGAAATATTTGATTGTGTGTTTTTTTATTTCCTGTAGATGTGTTTCTCAGAAGGTTTGTGGGCATGTATCTCCCTCCTCTGGTGCACAATAAAGTAACACCCTGGTGGAAGATATGAGAGATTTGTTGTGGCAAAAGAAAAGGAAAACTAGGAAAGAATCCTCAGTGAAAGAGCGGAAATAATAAATCTCATGGGATATAATGTATTTCCTTAATTTCTCCATTTCATTATCCTATCATCATATCATATAATAGCTGTCTTCTATACCTGGGCACCTTGTATTCATGAATATTTTGCCCTAGAAATAGATGAGCCTCTGATTTGATGTCAAATCTCCATGATTTACTCTGAACTCTGTTCTTTCATTCCTAGCACATTTACCCTCTTTCTCACCAGGACTATGCAGGGACCTCTCTCTCCATTTTTCTAGTTGTTTTGTTCATTCACAAAAATGGCATGATTTTAAGTTTCCAGTCCATATGGCTAAAATGACCTGTATTTCACTCATTTTATGTAGATCTATACTTGACAGTTGCTACAGTGAGTCCGCACTCATGGCCAATGACAGAGCCTAAAGAAGTGGGGTTAATCTCATCTAACTTTTGTCCTCTGCTCTACCTTCTCTTTGGTTCAGCTTCTGTTTGAGCTGGCTTCTCTGACAGAAATACCAGGAGAATAATATCACTGGCCTAGTCCACAACATCAACCAAAACGAAGTGTGATCTAGGCAGGAAATATCAGGATATCGCCGTGACATCCAGCTGGAGAAGAGCATATATTTCCTCATAGGTGGGTAGAAAACAGCTTGTGAATTCCAGCCCCACCTCTGAGAGTACTGGGGCCTTTTCTTTGTTACCAGAGAGGTTCTAAGGGCCCGTTCCTGTCTGCTCTCACCCGGACCTGGATATTAACCAAGTGCTTGCAGATGAAAGACTCCTCTGCTTCAAGTCTGGAGTGACTTTAGCCCAAGCAAGACTGGTCAAGACGGTGCAGAAAATTCAGATTAGAAGAGAAATCCTTCCAGTGCAGACTTCTTTATTCTTTGTCACAGTTAAGGGAGCTATCTTCAAAGGAGGCAGTGTCCCCCCGCACACACACATCCCCTCTGTAGATAAATACATTTCATTCAACAGCTGCAAAAGAAACTGCTATTTTAAGAACAGAAATGTCTCACCCCCTTTTATGACTTGATTTTTAAATTATCCTGACACTGGTTTGTCTATGTGCCAGACTAACAAGAGACAGAAAGAACGAACACATCATCACTGCGGTACAGAAAGAAGGCATTAACCCGAAAGTACTTTAGAACAGGACAGGCTTGTCAGTACCTCAACCAAGATTTCCTACTGGATACTCCATCTTGTAACTACACCAACATGTCCCCTCTGTTACAATGGGTGTAAATTTCTTTAATGCAGCTCCTTGTTAGAACCAAAAGCCAGTTCTGTGAGCCTTGACACAACATAAACCAGGCAATTTTTTAAAAATTTCAAGACATTTAAATGATCTTTCTAGAGGGACTGATTCTGCCCCAATTGTTCATTGCCATCTAAACAAACAAGAGCTTCAGCCAGAGCTTGCTGTGCTGTCAGTGATATTCTGACACATTTTACTAACTTCAGGTGCTGTGTCCTGACTTGCAGCCCTGCCAGCAATGGGGCTCAGCTCTCTGGCACTGACCCACTGAAACACACCCATCTATAACAGCCCAACCTCATCCACTGCCATAAGCTCCTTCCCAGTGAAAACCAACTGTTTCCTCTCATCAGTTAGGAGACAAGTCTGGGAAAACAGGTTGCTTTCTCCTCTACTTGAAGCTCATCTGCTTCTGGCTTGAGCAAAGCTAAGCCACAGACCCACAGCAAGAAAGCCCTGACCCGGCTGTTCGCACAGCCTGCTGTGGTTGGGCTCAGGACTTTAAGAGACTTCACAGATGGACTTAAGCGGCACACTGTATGTGCCCAGCACTTAGAAATTCAATCACTTTACTAACAGTAACACAAGCATCCAAGGCAAGGTGATTTAAAACGACTGAAATGACATCAAAATTCTGCAAACCATTTCCCTGGCTTTAAACTTAGAGAGTTTGTGCAGCACTTCAGTGTTGTTCCTGGACTAAAAGAAAAGGTTTCATTCTTGCACAGGAGTTTTTGAGTCATGGATCTTAAACAAGGAAGGCTCATATGCGGTTGAAAAGATGTTTTTCTTCTCCTAGCTCTCCAGTGAGTGAATTCAGTATGCTACTATTTGCTGTAGGTCTACTTGTGGGTGTGCTGATGGAAAAGCACTGGGCTTCAGCGGTATCCAAAATTTACAGAAAACTGCATTCACACTGTCACCTCCTGTTAACCATGCTGTGCTCTAGAATTCAATGAAATTGGGCTGGGCAGGTCCCCTCCTGCCTGCCCCACCTTGCCAGGCCAGCTGCAGAAGGCCGGGAAATGCCCTTTTGCAGCAAATGTCTTGGCAAACCTCCAGCACGCACCTTCCACATGCACACGCCTTCCCCCACGGGCCACGCGTAGCCAAGGGGCGTATCCTAAAATTATAGAATGTCCTGAGTTGGAAGGGACCCACGAGGATCATGGAGTCCAACTCCTGGCCCTGCACACAACAACCCCACAGTTCACACCATGTGTCTGAGGACGTTTGTTGTCCAATCTCTTCTTGAACATTGTCAGGTTGGGGCTGTGACACCTCCCTGGGGAGCCTGTACAGCACCCTCTGGGGGAAGAAGCTTTTCCTAATGTCCAACTGACCCTCCTCTGGCACATCTTCCTGCCATTTCCTT
Source organism: Columba livia (assembly GCF_036013475.1). Classification (NCBI taxonomy): domain Eukaryota; kingdom Metazoa; phylum Chordata; class Aves; order Columbiformes; family Columbidae; genus Columba; species Columba livia. Next base: position 37,989,567 of record NC_088608.1, on the reverse strand, counting down.
GGGTTCTGTCATTGGTCACTAAAGATAAGAGTTCAGTGCCCACCCATCCTCCTCCCCTTGTGAGGAAGCTGTAACCATGATGAGGTCTCCTCTCAGTCTCCTCTTCTCCAGGATGAACAAACCAAGTGACTTTAGCTGCTCCTCATACGGCTTCCTCTCCAAACTCTTCACCAGTTTCTCTAGCCCTGACCCTGCTCACACTGACCCACAGCACTTCTGGCACAAGCAGCTGGGGGACAGGAGGGTGCAGCCAGGAAAGGTGGTAGTCCCTGGTACCACAACGAGAAGTGTATCTCCATCTGCTGATCCATCCGGGTCAAAATTCTCCTTTTGCCTTTAAAGGCCCACAGGGAGGGAATTAGTGGCACCCCACAAACTTTGAGATGTGCTTTGCCTCGGTTTTGGGCCACGCATCTAACTGCGCTGCTGCAAAAAGAAGAGGTGCAAGTTACGTAGCGGAAGGGAAAGCTGCACATCCCTTCTGGCAAACCACCTGCTCCGGTGTGTGCTGCACAACGGGCTGCAGCCCTCTGCTTGGTGAGTGTGGATTGCGAGCTGAGCCCAGGAAAACTGTACGTGGGAAAAAGAGTCTGGAGGTGCCTCTTCTGCTGAGATCCCATTCAGCTTCTCCCCAGGGTCCTGAGGAATTTGATGCATTTCTGGAAGTGACAAATGTTCTTGCAAGCTGTGGTTTTCCAGGCTGAGTGCCAGAGGTCTGCCAGGCCTGATGAGGACAGTTCCTGCATAAGAGGATGTGAGGAGGGGAGAGAAAGGTTGGGGGTGTGTTTACGGCTTCTTTCTCTCTATGAACGCGAATTTAGGGAACTGGAAGCTCCAGGAGGTTCACCACTGTTCTCAAAACTCCATTCACTCTGTAATTCCCACTTGTCTCGATCAGAAAACAAAGCCCAATGGTACAAAACCCAGGAACAGGCTTTGCTTGATCTAGTTAACTATTCCTCGTTTAAACTTATTTTTCCTGCCTTAAACCTGTGCAAGGCAAAGTATGACTCCATCCCAGAAGAGCAGGAAATATTCCGCACATTCCCCATAAGCTCCCAAACTACTGATAAACTTTGGGCATCTCCCCTCACATCCACATGCAGCGATACTCCTTCAGGCCCATAAGAGTTATGACAACAGCGACACCGAGCAGTGCACGGTGCTGATGAAATGTTCCCTGGCGGGAGAATTAGGTTCTGCACAAACATATCCAAAGGACATGGGTTTTTGCTTTGGGCTTCTTCCTTTTTTCTGTGGTGCTCCCACCAGAGTAGCTGCCAGGATGCTACACCCGCAAATCCTCAACTGCTGACTGGTGCTGTACTGACTGTGCAGTGATTTGAAGGACTGGATTTGTTCAAGCTCTGGGCTGGACCCCTGTGATATTGATAGTGCCTTTTCCTTATCTCTTGTAGCACTTGCCATGATGCGCCTTGTCTGGGCCATGTGGGTCCCTGCAGCCAGACCTCAGTGCGAATGGGTCTGTCACGTGCAGAAGGCCACCAAGCTTTCAGCTGTGGTCTGCCCAGCACGACTGCGAGAAATACAGAGCAGAACAAGCAGGGAGCACGTTCCCTTCTTGGAGATATCTGACAGGGGCACCCAGCTGTGCCAGACACCCATTTAGCATTAAAGCAAAGACCAGCAGTGCTGTGGAGGGTATGAAAGGAAAGATTTGTCTCACGCGTGTTTCATAGTTACGCTTGATATTTGATCGTTCCTGCCCAGGGCATGGTATTGCTGGTTCTCAGAATCTAGTATGCCAAATGACATTTGGCTGTGGTAGAACTGTTTTACAATGACACTTCATACAAACCCACAGCTCTCAAAATGAGAAGGGGGAGGGCTTGCGAGAAATGAATTCTTCAGGAAGGTATGGCAGATGCTTTTCTAAGAATACGCCGCATGATAGCACATAACAGTCTTGCCAAAGGGGAAAGGCGAAAGTATATTGCCCTGCCCATCTATCGAGGAGCTCTGATGAGAATATCACTGTACACTCAGCTCATTTTTACACTTGTTCTAAAGTTAATTTTTCATCACCCATTTATAGCACAGTCTTTACCTAATTGGCTATACTTAAATATTTGGAAGTGATGCTGAATTCAGAGAAATTAAACTGAAATTCATCCCCCCCCCCATCCTTTTCTGTTCCCCCTTCTTTTGGGCTGGCAAGTTACAATGATCAGCAACTGTCATTTCTTGTTACCATGGCAATCACAGCACCATTTACAAGGACTAGACACAAGATTACAAAACCTGACCCCTAAAGCAACAGGGAGGATGACCACATCATAATTGTGAAGCATGTATATGTGGCTGTATTTAAGGGGACAGGAGGGGAAAAGCTAGCAAAACACTTAAGATTTGAGGCCCATTCTTTAATGTAAAAGGCACGTGCTTCCCAGAAGGGGGGAACCTCATGAGTTACTTTAAAGCCTCAGGGTGCCAAACCCCAGAGTTACAGGAACACCTGCTCAGAAAGCTTGTAAAAAAAGTTTCCTTTGCACCATTTTCCTGGGGCTAAATCTTGCTTTGGACTGTATGACTCATGTCTGTTAGTAAACCAACAGGGTTCAGGAACACTCTTGGGAAAACCTGCCAGCCTCCCAAGCCAGGTGGCTTCACCCAAACTGCTTAACTGGGACTGCTACTGGAACATCCTCACACCGCACGTTTGGGGCCCTTTGCTGAGGGCTGGTACCACCAGCGAGCTGGCAGCTAACACTCGATCTTTGAATTTAAATACCGTGCGACACTTGGGCACAGCTGCTGGAGAACATGTGCAGGTCCAGCCAGGGTATTCCTGAAGCCCAGAGCCATTCGTTCCAGAAGCAAGTAACTTCTGGCAAACACCCAAAGCGGTGTCTGCTGCTCACACAGGCACGTAGTGGGCTCCTCACGTCTCCCCCATTCCTACGGCTGTGACTGATCCAGCAGGATTTACTCTATAAACACAGATGCAGTGAAATTCTGGGCACCCAGGACTCCTTTTCGCTGAGCTCCCTCTCTCAAGGTCTCCAACATGCCCAGATCTCCTTTTTCCTTTGCAGAGCTCAGCCCTGCTCTAACCCCACCGCATTCACTTGCCATGTCTGTCTCTGGAGTGCAGTGTGTATCTGCCTCTGGAAGACGTTACCCTGCCCAAATTCAGTATCGCTGATATTTCTCACAGTAATCATTAAATCAGACCCTCCTTCAGCTCTTTCTACCACAGAAAATGTGGCATTTCAATAGACTTTACTACTGCAGCCATTGCTTGGGGCCTTTGAGGTCAACGCTGAGTAAGCCCCCAGTGTTTCGCCAGGCAACTGTGCAGAAATAAATTTCAATTTCAAAGATGCTTTCCATTGATTTATTCCCTAAGCTGTCACTGCTCACACAGCTCAGCTGTATCACAGGTCACATGTTTAGGATTTAATTATCTTCACTATAAATCAAATATACTATAGATGGTGTGCCAGAGAGTTGGGACTCAGAAAAATTTAAAAGCAAACAAAATGTACATGGTTGAAGAGGAAGCCTTGAGGAACCCTCCAGTCCTGTCTTGACTATCAGGAGAATTTTGTGGCAGGCAGTATTTCAGGACAGGCTTTAACAGTTCAGAAGATAAGGTGTCATCAGCTAAGCCCTCCTCTTTCCTGCTCTGCAAGGACTGCAGCTCTTAGTGGAACTGGGATTAAAGTACCAATCTGTCCCTGGTTAAAAAACACCTTGGTATCTGCCCTCCCTTTCCTGCTAAACGGGTGATGGTCGCTGTCGGCCGCCACTCTTGTAGAAATCTTCCAGCCATCAAAGGGGAAAAAAGGCCAACAATTATGTGAACACCTGTAGTAGGCATTCACGGTTTGGAGTGTACAAACTCTAGTTGTGGTCCTTGTGACATTTGCTATTAAACCCAGTCACCGGGCAAAAGCCTTGAAGAAACTACGGGCACTTAAGTAAGATAATAAAGTGGATCCCAAGAACAGTGTATGCAGGTTAGCTGAAAACGTAGTTAATCCTTGAAAGCACAGAGCAAATGGATTAGCACAGTGTGTGTGTGGCTGCTGTGCATTTCGGTGCAAAGACAAGGATGGGTGCTCAGCGGGGGCACCCAAGACACCACCCTGGGGCCTTGCTGGGCCTGTGCAGGAGCAAGAAGTGCACGAAAGAGAACACACCACTTCTTGTGCAAATTGTAAGCAGCAGCAATACTAAAAGCAGGTGCGCTCCTCTTTAAGGTCGGATGATGGGCCTGGCAGCATGTGGGTGGAGGCCAGGGTCCTGCTGCAGGGAGGGAAAGGCTGTGATTCACTTCAGGAGAGTGTTGGCTGAGTGCGGGGAGGAGCCTGGCAGCCCACGGGGCACACAGAGGGGGGAAATTAAGAGAATGGGGTGGCTGCAAGAGGAAGAGGAGATCAAAGCTCCTTCCATTTTCCCTTTTTGCTTCTGGCCCCTCAATTTGAGCTTCTGTGTCTTATTTCTGTTGTGTTTCTCAGGGTTTGCTTTCCATCGAGGTCCACCTGCAAGACACCTCGGATCAGAAACAGGTTTTGCCAAGAACTTCATGATCCGAGTCATTTAACCATTTCTGTTTTCCCAGCTGCACTTGCCTCACAGGATGGCAGCACCTGATATCTTGAAAGATAAAGAATATTTTGTCATAAGCAAAAGAAAACTAGAAAAGATTGATGGTGGTAGTAGGGGGGAAATGAACTGAAAACCATAGACAAGGCAAAAGTCTGAATAATCAGATGAGTGAAGAGGGTTTTAGTGTGCAAGTGAAGAGGCATTGAGTCACATTGCATAAAATGAGCGATACCTGTTTCCCAGAAGGTGATTAGTTTGCATAATTCAGAAGTTTTATGAAGGGTGTTCATTGGAACCCGATGAATAATTGATTTTTTTTTTGTTTCATTGGCAGATTTGGAAAGTCAAGAGGACTCATTTCAACCAGAGTGAAAGGAAAAAAATATTGATTTTTTTGTGAATTGAAAAGTAAAGCAAATAATAATTTGGAGGTTTCGAATGAGATATTTGTTCCTGAAAAAAAAAATCAATGCTTCGTTTTGATGGTGGCTATTTGAATATGGTTTGAATGTTTAAAAATAACAGAGATTTCTGAAAGAAAATGTTGCTTTGAACAAGAAAAATCATTTAACTGGAAGAACATTGAGAACTACTTAACTGGAAATTCTGAAGGCTTTTTTTCCTTGATACTAAAGAATACGATCACGCTGGCCAAGCTCCTGAACAACATTACTGTCTCCTATTCTGAAGTTCTTCTCAAAACCAAAAGCCCCGCTCCCAGGTTGGACGGTTTATCATTCAGATACAAACTTCTCAAGGAACCAGAGCCTGCAGTTCCACGTGTCCCCGGCGTTCCAGTGGCCCAGGAGCTCAATAAAAGATTATTCCATCACTGCAAAGTCACAGACAGAAATCACAGCTGCGCTCTCTCCAGAGCCTGCATTCGCCAGCTCAGTGTTAGGATCTGATATGCAGCCTGTTATTAAACAGCTAATAATGAAATTATTCTGTTTCATGACATAGTATTAAAAAAGCAACACCAAAAGCACTCTTACAACATTCAGTTAAATCCCTTCAAGTCAGTGAAGGGCTGTCTTTCCACTGCTATTGAAACAAGGGAGGAAGGGGAATGAAGGGACACCGAGTCCCATCTCACTCCTCCAGCACAGACACCTTGGCACAGAGATACCATGGATTTTCATTCAGTCTTGACCTCTGGCCATAACCCAACACGGGCTGATATATCAGGCAGGTAATATTGCAGCAATGCCACTTAAAAAGCTGCGGCAGCAAAATTTGTTGATGCAGTTAGGTCCTTAGAGTAATGAGAACCAGGCCGCCTGCTTTGCGCTTTTACAAGACACAAGTTGGTTGCTGACGTTTGAAAACCATAAAAAGTGGGTTGATACAATGGCCATTTAAACCAGCAAACATAGCAAAAAACTTTAAGAAGTGAAACTTTCTCAAGAAAGCTCTGCTTAGCTGCAGCTGCACTTGCTGCAAAGGGTTCCCTTCACATTTTTCTCATTTCACCCAGTGCTGGTTCTAGGCAGGAAAAATACAAAATTACATTTTGCCGGTGTGTAAGAAACCTTTGTTTTTTCTGCAAAAGAGCTGATAATTTAAAAATGAAAAATGTTGGTGGTGGGGGCTTGAAAAAAGCTTTAGGAAAAGATGTAGATGCATTGCCTCAAAAATTTCCCCTTTCCCTTAACATTTCATCAAAATTATAAAATTCAAAACATTTCCTCCCCTTTTGCATAGGGCTTGATTCTCATTGGACCCCATCCAACACATTTGTTTTCTTTGTATGCACCAGATACAATCTCACTGCTATGTGAAAGAAAAATTCCCCAAGTGGTGTGTTACCCACAAGACCATCCTCCTTTTTATCCCCTTTTATCGATTCTGCAGCCCTGTTTTATAATCTCTTCCACCTCTAGAAACACTCTTGCAAACCTCCTTGGTTCTCCCCTTCATCCCTAGCACACAGGCCAACCAAACTGCCCACTATGGTTTGGATGGAAGTGACCTCAAAGAAAAATCAGTTCCAAAACCTCTGTGATGGGCAGGGACACCTCCCACTCAACCAGGTTGCCCAAAGCCCCATTGAGCCTGGCCTCAAACGCTTCAGGAATGGAGCATCCACAGCTTCTCCAGGCAGCCTGTTCCAGGGCCTCAACACCCTCACGGGGAAGAATTCCTTCCTTATATCTAATCCAAATCTCCCCTCTTTCCGTTTAAAGCCATTACCCCTTGTCCTGTCCCTCTCCAGCTCTCTTTTAGGTCTCCTTTAGGTACTCGAAGGCTGCTTTAAGGTCTCTCTGGAGCCTTCTCTTCTCCAGGCTGAAGAACCCCAACTTTCTGGGCTGTGAGCACACATTGCCGTCTCATGTTGAGCTTCTCATCAACAAACACCCCCCAAGTCCTTCTCCTCAGGGCTGCTCTTGATCCATTTTCCACCCAGTCCGTATTTGTGCTTGAGATTGCCCCAACCCATGTGCATGACCTTCCAGAGAGGGCCCACGTTTTCTCTACTCTTCCTTATACCACTGATGTACTTAGAAAAGCTTTTCTAGTTGCCTGTGATGTCCCTGGCCAGACTGAATTCTATCAGGGCTTTAGCTTTCCCAACCTGATCCCTGGCTGCTTGGACAATTTCTCTTTTCCTTCCAGCTTCTGTGGCCAAAACATTAAGAATTCTTTTGGATGCTGGATCTGAATTTTATAATGTAGGATTTCCTAGCTGGGTTTTCAGGTGATGATAGTGGGAGGAGGCAGCTGGAGCTGTGAAGAAGCACACTAGTTGGATGCTTACTGCAAACAGAGGCTTTATAGCTGGAATTAATCAGTGCTCAACTCATCCAGGAGAGCAAGCTGGCCACACTGAGACGCGCAAGTTAATATTCTAAGAGTTTTTATAGATGTGACTGTCTAAGAATATGAGAATGTGTCATTGTTTGCGGAACAAAACCAGGACAGAATGATAAAGCTTGTAGGGAGCGGTAATATCTGTCAGCAAAGAGGTATAGTAAGAAAGAGCTTCTGAACAGAGAGGTAGTGGCTTGTCAGCTTTTTCAAACTATCACTTTGGTTAATGAAAGACTCAGCCTCTCCTTGCACATCTGGCCTCTCTGACATGTCAGGGTTTTGGTTTCATACTTAGCCCTGGTAGGGACTTTGGGAAAGGGGAATTGCTAAGTCCTAGAAATGTGGTTTTCAATACTTTGTCAAGTAGGGAAGACAACGTGCGTTTGAGTTATCAGTAGTGTAAGGGTAAGGTTTCTTACATGAGATCAGATTCTGCGGTGAAGAGTGGGTTGAACGACAAATCCTGCAGCTGATACATTTTTGGAAGGTATAGGAACTTCTTTTAGTTTGCTGACTCACGCGCTGCCAGTCACAAACCCAGTGCTTGGCAATAGCATCCCAGTTGCAGAGAGATCTGGGTTATGGGGTGACAGATTTTGTTTGTTTGTTGCAACTGCTACACTTCGAAAGCAAGAAGCTTCTTGCAAAGTCTGGGATTTATTCTGCTATCCTCTGGCTGAAATTCCTTACCTGTGTTTTCCATAGCCTCCACCCTATGATTTAACACATGTTCTAATGCAAACTCACAAGCCTTGCACACAGCACTGTAAACTTTCAGTAACATGTGGTGGCCGATAGAGTAGAGGCAAACAGATCAAGCACATCACTCCCATACGTCAGGGCATCGACCCGACAGATCTTAGACATAACTCCCAGGAACAGGTTCTCTGATAAACTTTGAAAACACAAACTATAATAAAGCCAGAAAAGTGAGGTCAGGTTATAGCAAGGAGGGATTCTGAAATGGTCCCCATCCCTCTGTTCTGTGTTTCCATACCACCTTGTTTTATCAGTCAAATTTTAAAGAGCATTACTGACGTGGAAGCAGGTGGTGTACTATCTGGTCTTTACTAAAATGTGTTTTCATTCTTAAATGGCTTTCAGGCAGGTTTTCTTTGGGATTATGCTTCATTCACAGCCGAACAGTCACATCTGAAAGCACTGAAAAGCTACACGCACCCTTCAGTGATCCAGCCACTCATATTTCTGCCCAAAACATCCTTCCCCCTCTTGGTATTCTCCTTTCCCTCTCTCTGTCTCATCAAGAGCGCTCTGAGAATTCTGCACAGAAGCTGTTTCCCCAAGATGTCCAAGGCTTGCGGCTTCTGTTCCCAAACTCAGTATGACCCTGGGAAGAGATGTGTCCCTGTGCTGTGGTTCTGAGATCAGCCCCCGCACAGGCAAGTCAGACTGAATGGGGATGCAGATGAATCTAACAAAATACCTTTAGAAGCCTTAGCCCATGATTCCTATTGACCTCAGCTGCTGAAACATTCACTCCTCTGGCCTTGACAAACTTCAGCTTACTGTTACGTATTCAAAATGCTACTGTGAATCTTCCAGTTTGAACAACTTGTCACCCTCTTTGTATCTGCCCACTGGCTTCCCCCTTCTGCTATGGTACTTTCTTTCCTTCGTTTAATTTGATTTCATTTCATTTTCCGGTCCATCCCATTCTAACCATCAGCTCTCATTTGCTCTTCAGAAATGGCCTCCAGACTTTGACTGGTAAACAAAGCTGATCTTCATTACCCACTTGTCATCAAATCAAAGAGGAGCTTTAGAACGTGCTCCATGCCACCCCCTGGATCTGAACAGAACTTCACACTGTGAGCTTAGGAAAATACCTTTCCTTGTCAGATCTCCTGTCTTTCAAGGATTTGGATTCTCTGTATGTCCACTGAGTTGGAGCACTAACTCCTTTATGTAAACTTCTTTCAGTCCTTTGCTTTATAAACGTTAAATATAAAGGTTTAATTCTAGGTTTTCCAGGAGTCCTGCTTTGATCTTGTAGTTTGAAATGCCATAAAACAATTCTATAAAAAAAATCAAGGATTTAATTAGCCCTGTGAAAACTGGAAGCAGGTTCTTGAACTACATAACACATGTGAATTACGCTCCTCATCTGTACCCTTTAAAAATATTTCTTAGGCATCTCATTTCTTAGGAGAATGGCAGTGCTCACTTCTTCCGCAAAACTTCGTCATGATTTATTCTTGTGCCCCCCATTAAATGGAAACTGCTGTACTGTCAGAGCCAGAGACTATCAGAAATATGGCTGCATTTTGCTGTTATTCCTTTTTTGTAATGCTTTAAGAAATAAAGGGAGGCAGAAGTAAAATTTTCTCCAGTGTTTCTCCATGGCTCCAGAGCTGCAGCTTGTCACGGGGTACACTAAACTGCTTTATTTTTAGACTTGGGGGGTTCCTTTGGTTCATTTTTTGCTTATTCCTGAAAACACACTAGCTTTTGGTGTTCACTCTGGGATGAAGCTGTCTGCTTTATTCCGTGTTCTCTCCCAAATGACTGGCCTAGAAACAAGAGATTTGTGGTGCTCTGCTTTGGTAAGGTAAGTCTGTAAATGTCTGCCAAGATACTTCAGGGTCTGTGTTCAAATTCCTCCCAAAATTTCTCCCCTGCCACAACCCCTTACAGGAAACTGGAGGAGATTAATTACATTAGTGTGTCAAGACCTTTTGCCTGTGGTGCTTCTCAGTCCCGTCTCTTTATTTCCTCTTACTTCCGCCCGCATCTTTTTCCATACATTCTCAGATCTTACATTTTGAGCATAAGCTGCATGGGCTCAGATCCTTCTGGACAACGTGCTGACCAGCAGAAGTGCACAAGAAGAGCGATCCCACGTGCCCTGAGAAGCAGCAGGTAGGGTTGTCCTTGCTCTGCTGGGGCTGGACTGAGGGCACAGGTTTAGGACTAGAGAGCAGCATCTGGAAATCCAGGTTAGAAGCTGACAGAAAGGCCACATTTCTGAGAGACTTAAAAATCAGTGCGTTTGTGATGTGAATTGTGGTTCCTTCACTGATCCACCAAACTTGGTCATATCTAGGCCTTTACCTACACTAATCAGCTTTTAGTCCTTTAATGGTAATGAAACGACATTTTTCCAGTCACTGTGTTATTTCCTTTCCTCTTCACCTATTGTTTTGTAGAAAAGATTTTTTCTTCAGCCATACCACTCAGAGGTCCGGATTTTTTTTTCAAATGACAGTGCATTTCAAAACCCCAATAGGTTTGTGGCAAACTAACATGGTAAAAACGTGAACTGCTTAACATAATAAGACATTATCTCACGTTCTGAGTTTAACAAAATATCCTGAAACCAGATACTTATGCAAATGATAAGCTTCTCTTCTCCCCATTACACCTCAAGCAATTCACGAGGGAAGTTCCTGTCACTGAAGAAAAAAACACGGGCAGCATGAGACAGGTTTTAAGGTATGAAAATAATTTTGTGAATAATAACAACATTTTACAATAGGAATTCTGACAAGGTGTCAGCAGGAAGGTTTTCCGTAACAAGCATTCAGTGAGGAAAAGCAATTCAAATCACTAAAATGCAAGTGACTAACCCAAAATGAGAGATAAACTTATAGGAGAAACTTAGTTATTTAACTTACTATCAATCTGACTAATCCCAGTAGTGTAGGCCAGTGTTCAGTGTAAATCGCGTGTCCCTTTCTGAGACAAGTTCAAAGAGGCCACGAGACCTGAACCACTCCTAAGCTCGTTGCTCAGCTTTAGGCTCTGCAAGGCCCTCAGTCCCCTCCTGCTCTGACACTTCGCTATGGCAGCATATGGAGAGTACAAAGGTTTCCTGTAACCTGGGGATTAATATCACCCCTAAGAACAAAGAGTACTGTAATATAAGTATGTGCAATAAAGGAAAGATTTGCTTTAAACTGAGGTTTTGGACACGGCAAGTGCAAAGCACAGGCTGTCGGAGACAGACTGAGGAATATCCTTTCTGAAAGATCTTCTGAATCTCAAAGTTAAAGGGAGGGCTCTTCTTTTACCTCTTCTCTCGCCCTTCTCCTAGGCCATGTATCAGCTTCCAGTTATGGTGAAAATGTGGAAGAAAACACTTCTCAAGATGAGGAAGCCAAGGCAGGAAGATACCGGACTGCAGAGACAAGAAGGCCCAGTGCCTACATAGGATAAGTCCTACGGCTGGAGCCCACAAGGCGTGGTGATGTTATGCAGGGAACGTGGACAAAGCAGAAGCCCACAGACCCTTCAGCTGAAGAGCAGTTAGAAGACAGGCACAGCAGAGAGAACAGGCGTCCTCAGCAATTCTTGTGGATCTTATTTTACAGGGTAACTCATTCAGTTACCAAGACCTTGGTAACTGCCATAACTGAGCTGGGAAGGATGGGAGCAGCGAAGGAGAGATCTTATTTGGAACTAGATCTCTCTTTTACTGCATCATCCATCTGCTATCTACATACGTTAACTCAAGATCTAAAGCCCAATTAGCAAGAGCAGAGGGTGCCATAGCAAGATGGTCTCTGTCCATTGGAAGGAGGATACTCTGGGCTCACCTCAGGCAGCCAAGACAGTGATTACTTCAAGGGTCTCCACAGGGAGACACGTTGTGCCTTACTTAGAAGAGCAGTCATCGTAACATGAAGCTTTTAAGGAGAAACAAGGGTAAAAAGTTAAAAATGGTTGATCTGAAATGGCACCCTCAGAAGATACTCTGGATATGTGGGGCAACGAGCACCAAGTCTCATGTGGCAATCCTTCGCAAGTGGTTCATGGTCAATTGCACCATCAATTTGCAGTCTCAATTGATTATCAGAAGATGACATTATGGTTGGTGAGGCTCAAATGCATCATTTGTTTAACTGCATACAAAACCCGAGCCCAAAAGATACATAGGACTGGTTATTTGGTTACTGGTTCTGGATATGAAAATGTCAGGCATAACCTGGTAATTTCATGCCATAAATCTCACTGATACTTTGATACACAATGTTGTGATAGCATCTATTTAACATTAAATTTAACATTAAAATTGATTTAAGCTTGTCTAACCAGTAATGCAATATGGGCCTGACTCATTATTAGGGTGCAGTTTTTCATTTTCCAATAGCCATACTTTTATTTATTGTCAGTTTTGTTTTGAATGCTGGTCAAAATCAAACTAACTATGAGTCTGTCATTATAAACAACTGTTGCATCACCTAACTGTGGAAGCAGTGGATTTATTTATATTATTAGGTATTTATGTGATTTCAAGATCAAATATTTATCCTGTATCTTGGGTTTGGGCAGGCTACTGTTCAGGAACTAATGCTGTTAGTTTTTCTAGGTCATAGTCTAAAAGTAGGTCTTTGCAATCTGCTAGATCTACATATATAAATGATGAAGCACTTTCTAAAAGAACTTCTCAAAGTGTGGGAAAAGAAGAATGATGACATTCAGTGTAACTGAAATGTAACTTCATCTTTGTGAAATTCTTTACGCAATGATTCATGGATATGACAGTCTATCACATAAAAAAAGCAAAATGATTTTCAGACCTTACATGACTTTTAAAAGGCCAATGGGTGAAAATTGTTTCACTGAGATTTGAAACAATGCAGGTTCTCTAAGAAATAATCAAAGCTCCTGCAGTGTTTTTCATATGTTGATCTCAAGGTACTTAGGCAGTAAAGTCCATAGGTAGGGAAAGTACTGTATAGATGTGGAAGTCATTAGCTATAAACCTAGACAGATCATTTTTTCTTAGAAACAGGACAGCCTAAAGAAGCTGGGTTATGATTCAAGTCACGTCGCTGATATGAAAAGATGAAGTCATTGCAAGTGTAATCAGTATTTTGAAGGGGCAGCAATTTTTAAATATCAAAAGCACCAACATTAAAGTAAGTAAAGAAATTGGGGGTGGAGGGAAGTCCTCCATGAAAAACCTAGCTCACACTGATTCACTGTGCCACATTAGCCAGAAGTATAGCTCTCTGTGTGTTGTCCTGGTAGGAAATACCTGGAAATACCTGGTATTTCCTAGTGCCTACTAGGAAATACCTGGTAGAACTATACCTGGTATAGTTCTCTGTGTGTTGTCCTAGTAGGAAATACCTGGTGATTGCTAAAGTATTAAGTGCTATGATTGTGCAAGCTGGCAGCACCAAAGGACCTGAACCGCTCTATTGGATGATTACCTGCCCCCCCAATTCTTAAAGCAGAATGTATGACAGTTTCAAATTGAATAGATATTTTCCATCTGCTGAATAGTTGTTTTTGTTCATGCTGTTTGAGGTTAACTGTGCACGTACTAATCAAACCCACTACTTCCTTTCTCGTAAAACCAAAACAAAGCTGCATGTTACTTTCAGGTACAGCATCTGGGATCAAAGCTATATATACACACACTGACTCTGTGTGGGTTCAAACATTTCGAAGATTCAGTATCCTGAAAGGTGTCGCCTTTTTTCCAGTCCTGAGAGTTCCTGCTTGTCCTTAAGTCTGTAGGCATCACCACCTTCAGACCCCTCAGCATCCATCCCAGCATAGGAATGCTCTCGATATTGGTCACCGTGGGCTTTCTCTGCACAGCCAGCACCATGGCCGAAGGTGGGTTGATAAAGGAGACAAGGTAGCTGGGGGTGCCTTCATTTTCTCGGTTTCACCTTTTTGCAGGAGAGGGACTGGGTATAACAGGGAGGGGGGGATGACATGGGACCCCTCCATGCGGGGAAGATGGTTTTGGGGCACCAGGAGGTATTCGGCAAACCAGACTCAGACTTCAGAGCAGAAGCATCTGCAGAGGGGCCGGGCAGGATTCAGAGTAGCTCAGCGAGGAAGAAAGGTTTTCGCAAACCAGGCCCTGTGGGTGAAGTTGTTTGCAGCTGACAATGTGGATATAGAGGTTTGAATGAAGAAATTCTGCTCCTCCTGACCCTAAACTCCTGCACTGCACAACTGAAGAAGATAAGCCTGGCCCCAAAGTGGACTGATATAAAATGAAATTCAACAAATAATACTGAATCTTCACAGCTTATTAAAGCAAAAGTTGGTGCCTTCCCATTGTGTAGCAGGATAGAGTGGAGAAGCTGTAAAAGGCAGCCAGTGGGGATGTACATGATACAGTTTAAGTTTTCTAATTATTTTTTTCAGTATGTTTATCAGACTTTGCTGTGTGTTGCTATACTCCGGCTTGGGGTGTTTACTGTTGCTGTACCATGGTTTGGGAATAGCTTGTTAAAAATGAGGAACAAAAAGATCAGAAACAGAAATATGCAAACGGCTTTTCCAGTCAGTTTTATCATTACCCTAATGGTTCTGTTCCATACAGGATGTCAACTGCTTTGTTTCTAAATGTCAACATGCTTATTTCTACCAGGCAGAAATTGTTGTTGAAGTGCCTAATTTTACAATTCAAATGTCAGCTTTACCATATGAAGTCTATTTTTTTTTCTTTCTTTCTTATGTATGTGAAAAAAATTGTGCTGAGGGAAGCTGAAGCATGCAGGTCATTGCCTCAGCAGGTGGGCCAAATTACCTACTATTTAAGCAACAAGTAATTGCTGAGATTTATAATATCACGTATAGTAATCAAAGCACTTTTTGAGCTTTTTTAAGTACAGGGCGTTTCAAAAAGATGAACCCAATGTCAAAGCAGGGTCCATCTTTTTGAAACACCCTGTATACGAATGCAGTGCCTGCATGGATTGTCTTGGAGTTCTTTATTTTGGAAGGATTTAGCTGCATTTCTAGGAATTACCCATGGGTAATAGGAGGTGGTACGACTCTCTGTTGTGCAGGTTTTAAGCAAATGACTGCAGATCATTCCTTGACAGTTGTCTTAGTGTCGTGCTCTTTACCTCCTTACAGTAATGGAAGTGACTCAGCCAGCCATGGTGCTGGCCAACAGGCAAGGAGTGGCCAGCTTGGTGTGTAAATACAAGCACATTGGGAACGCAAAGGAAATTCGAGTTACTCTGCTCAAACAGACGGGTGACCAGTTCACTGAAATCTGTGCTTCAACCTACACGACGGAGTTTAAAATGTTCAGTGTGGAGGAGGTCATTCAGTGCCACGTCAGCCCCAGCCAAAACAAAGTGACCCTCACCCTCACCGGCCTGCAAGTTAATGATACTGGCCTTTACATCTGCAAGATGGAGAGGATGTACCCTCCACCCTATTTTATGAACAAGGGAAATGGGACGCATCTCTATGTCATTGGTAAGCCAAGCAGCTTTATGATACTGTGATATTCCCAGATTAACGGAGTTTCTAGGATGTCTTATCAAAGTCCTGTTTGCAAGAAGTGAGGCTGAACACTGATTCAAGCTCTGAGAACTGTGATTAGCTCCTATTCTTTTCAGGTGTCCCTGCACACACCTAAGGCACGCATAATCACAGCCACACAATGTATTTAGCAATGTATGGGATGTTTGACAGCATAAGCAATACCTTATAGTGTACACGCACATCTAGGCAGTTGGATACCTAAGTGCAGAACCAGCAGAGAGTAAGGTGTCTGTTCTTCTACAGATAAATCCTATTTCAACTGGAAGCTGAGCAGGCAGGGACTCAGAGCTCAGTCCTGGGACAGGACAGAGCAAGGCAGTGTGGAGGCTGAATTATTGGCTTCAGGGGCTTCCTTACGAGGCTCATGTGTGACATGACTTGTGTGATATCATATGTTTTAGATCCAGAACCTTGTCCAGACACTGCCATATATCTCTGGGTATTAGGAGCTGCTGCCTCAGGACTTTTTCTTTACAGTGTCATCATCTCAGCCATTCTCGTGGGCAAAGCGGTAAGTCCTATCAACTCAGCCCCATCCTGCTAATAACACCCTTTTGTGTGATGAGGACAAGGAGAAAGAAATGAAAACAGGGAAGAACTCTGGGAATAAACGCACCGGGATGCTCCTTTTCACTCGTGCAATGCTGCTAAAATAATGCAAAACAAGGGAACTTACTGGAGCTGCCATTTAGATTTGTTTATGGCTCATTGCGTTGTCAGAGTACCAGAAAGCAGCTTACATTAGCTGGACTGAGCCTTGGCTTAGGTTTGGATGCTTAGAACAGGTTGGAATCCTGGATGCTTCTGGGATCAAAGGCAACAGTCTTCATGTGTACTCTGATTTCACAACTGATTGATACAAAATCCCAGTGTTTGATTTTTCCTTTTCTCACCATTCATCTCTGTGTGCAAAGCAAATTTAAAGAGACTTCCCCTTGTGATGTCTTAGAGCATTTTTAACTTCACAGCTAGAAATGTCTGGGCAAAGACAAAGGCATGTGAAATATAAGACTGGTTGCCTCTTCCCATGGGGGGCTAGAGTACTCACAGTCCGCTAGAAATAAACTTGATGCCAAAGCTTAAAACCAAACAGTATCCCTGTCCCATATTTTTCAATCCACCCTTTTCCCCAGAAGTTAAATGAAACTGTCCAATGTGAACACTTGCAGCTTTGAACCAACACTGAACTCGGCAGCAGGAGCACCTTCACAGGGCTACATGAATAGTGTAACTCTGTTTTTTGCTAAATGGCCCCTGTACCTCCAGAATCTCCCTCAAATGGCCTCAACAGATCTTCTACAAAGAGGGGTGACAGGGAAAGGTGTCTAGAATACCTTTTACTCAGTAAAGGAAGAACATCCACCAGTTTTCTCTAAAATGTGCTGGTCAATTATTATTATGTGACAACTTGTTTCTTTTACTGTCTTCCCATGTTTTATAGATAAAAAGAAGACGATGTCTCACCACTGGGGTCTATGTGAAAATGCCTTCTGAAAAGCTAGAGAAAAAAGTGATTCCATTCCACATCACTGTTAACTGAAACAAGGAAAAAGGGAAACATTTCCCAGCTGGGACTGAGAGTCTGCTAATTCACTTAAGTTAAAGAAATAAAATTAGTTGTCTTATTACAAAGGTGTATGGGAAGGACAGAGAATATTCTTTGTAACTTCTATAGTTTGGAGAAGAATAAATAGTTTATGCATTAATATTTCAAGGTCAACCCTGTCACACAAAAATGGCTACATTAGGCCATTGATTCTTTGAGTTGTATTGTACCAATATATAGTATATATATATATATGTATAGCATTAAGAGCTATTGCTGTTGCAGCTGAGCATCTTACCGACAAATTTCACCATGTTTACTGATCAACGGAAATCCAAACACTATTACGACAGAGGCTTGTGTGTCATTGCAAAGCTAATCCTATCGCTCGGGGGTGGCAGAGGCAGAAGAGCACACTAATGTCCAAAGGAATGTTGACTTGTTTCCTTGCATTGCTATTTATTGGTCCCATTTACAGCACTGGTGCTCCGCGCTTCCCCAGAGGCATCGCCGTAGGCTGGCGCTGGTGACACTGCTGCTCTAAGAGCCTGATCTCAGCTGGGAGGATGTTCCAGCTCTGCTGGGGCCTTGCGTTTTACAAATGCTAAATTAGCATCTATCCAAAAGGCAGAAGTATGTTGCTGTGTTTAACTGAGTCTATTTTCCATGAAAATACCAATAGTGTATAATCTTGTTTATTAGTTATGTACCATTCAATAAAAACCTTGAAGCTTTGCCCAAATTCAAGTTCATTTCTTATTCACCTTTCTCAGAAGGAACAGGAAGTGGCTACATGTTAGAAAGCAGCGATGACAAGATGAACCTTTCCCCTCTGACCCTGTTTTTTGCCCTTCTGAGGAAGCCTATGTGCTCTTGCCTGCACCGACTTTCTCAGCACTCCCCCTCAGGGGACAACCATCAAAATCTGCCAGCTCTTCTACCCATCTAGTTAGAGCTGCTGTGATGTGGGTCAGAGACGCTACCAATCACCTTTTCACTGCCAGCACAGTTACTCACATGCAGAACGTAGCTGTAACGACTCCGACATGTGCATCTCCTGCACATGTTTATACAAAAAGCTAGTCCTAGTTTCAAATCCTGTTTTCTTTGCACCTCTTCGACACTCTCACTCACTAAATGCCAGCCGACACAGCTGCTGGAGCTTCAAACAATTTCAGCATCCTCAGCTACGACCTACTTCTTTGACTCCTTGCTACCAAAATTTCACCTCGCAACCCAAAAACTCAGCAGCATGTGGCTCTGTCTCACAGCTGTGAATCCATCTTCCTGGCTCCATAATTGTGAACCCAAGCCCCCCAGCCCTCTACACCGTGTTCCTGCAGCGGCAGCAGCCCCCAGGACACCCGATTTCATTGTTCTTTTGGTCGTTTTTCCCCTCTTGCCCCTTCATCTGGCACCACCTCCAACTGTACAAACAAACATTCACATTCTCAATTTGCCAGCGTTCGCAGGTGCTAACTGCTCTCTCCGTGTTGACCCACAGTTGCGGTGCATTAAGTAAAAGTAGCATCTCATGACATATCGTTTTTCTGAAGGTGTTTTAGTATTCAGGCATCAGCTGGGTTTTTTTCCCTAATTTTCCACTAACCTGCTGTTTTGGGGATAAAAAATGGTCAAAGATCACACATCTGACATGACTGCAAAATGACTGAGTATCTGCTTATTCAAGTGCAGCCTGCTCAGAGAAACGTGTTCCATGATTGATAACAACAGATTTAACCCACACGTCCACTGGCACAAGCTATAAAGTCTTCCAATAAATTTACCCCGGCAAAGCAAGAATAATTATTCAGGGCAATTTTTTTCCACCACAGTCAGTATTAGCTCAGATATCCCCTGAACCATGTGTGTGACTCCTAATCAGGAATCAACCGTTTCTTCTTTATCTTTTCCTTGACAATTCCTATACACTGGAACCAAGACCTTAGTTTTAAGCAATCTAAAAGCAGCTCAAGTAAATTATTTTCTAAGTTTATCCCTCCTGGGTGAAGAGATGCTTTGGACCTGTGTCAAAAACCTTGCGACCTCTGGCCATAGATGGCTATGAATCTGCATCAGCACAGAATGTGTGTATATTCGTATTCACCTTCTTTTCTGGCAGCTAAGTTGACCGTGGTTAAGCCTTCTGCTCACTTGCGTTTTATTGAGACATTCAGCCTGTAATGACCAGTGAAGAATTCTGCCCTAAATATGCTACAGGCTGCTAAATTACCTGAATGGTGAAGGTTATGGGAGAGCAGAGAAGAAATGATCATCTCACATATGGCAAGAGCAATATTTTGTGTTTGCTCCTGCACTTCAGTTCCTGGTATGACGTTTATTCATTATCCTATTGGAAATTACTCTATCGAAATTCTCTGGCTGTTCTGAACTTCTCTTCACCCTCAGTAGCTACCTTTTCCAACCTCTTATTTCTGCACTGCTTAATTTTCTCTGGCTTTCCTTACCACTGTAGCAGCCTTCCCTGAGCTAAGTGTTATATATGTACATTACCACTTTTGTTCTAAGCCAGGCTCCCCTTTGGAATTTTCTGGCAGGGTGATCGGTGCACTCAAATCAGCAGATGTAGCAGTTAAGACCAAAGTGGGATTTCAGTTCAGATTTTATTGACAACAATACTCTCGTAATTTATATCTGGCGCTACAGAGATGAGTGGAGCTTAAGTGCCTGCAGAGATAATATTTATACCTATCTCCTTATGGTCCATATAGCTCTGAAGAGTGCAGAGACCCGACCTCAGGGAATTTCCATTGCCCTGATGTCCTGTGCTGCTCTCCGGGACCTTGAGCTCTTTGCTTTTCCCCGATACTTGGAAAGCGTCTTGCCACAATCAGCACTCAAAAAGATTTGACATATGCAAGTCAGATGTAGTTTTCAGTCAGATCATAGAAGTACCAACATGAAAACTGCAAACTCTAGGTCAGTGTACATCCCAGAAAATGCAATAAAGAGGAAAACCTGACTCTTCCTAGGAAGAATGTGAAAAGCAAACGTGAAAGGATTTGGTCTCAGAGCTCAGCTCATTAGAACAGAGAGTTTAAAAACATAACTGAATATCTTACCTGGACAGATGAATAATGAGACCATACTGCTTGGTGAGGTTCAGGATGAGCCTCTTTAGATGTGCCCTTCACCAACCAGGAGACATGTCAGCCTGTTGAAGAAACAGAGATTGTGAGTTTCTGGCTGCATCTGAGTAGGCACTCACAGCTGTACTTGCCTGCACCAAAGACAATGGCACATGCATACACCACTCCCTAATATTCTATTTTAATTTTCATCAGCTTTTTTATCTGAACTACTTTTCTCCTTGCCATTTTCAATTATCAGACTCCTAGCTGATACAGAAAACACATGACAAGAGTCTCCCACCTGGCTACTCTATGAGTAGGTAATGAGTAGTCTGTTATTTCAGCATTACAGATTTTTTCCTGTGAAATATTAAAATTCCTCAAGCTTTGGAGGAATATGCGAATCTGAACTCACTACTCAGTTAGGCCTTGAGGTCAAAGACTCCTAGGCTATGCAACAATGGTCCTACTGACCTGTTCCTATCCTCCCTAACCTCTTGACCTTCACTCAAGATTCCCCTGGGTGTAATTTCTTGTTTTTCAATAACCAACACCTGCACTGGCCAGGTAACTCCTAAGTGGTTGGACACAATTCCTGAGTTCCTTCAAGCTTTGCAACTCCAAAGAGCAGAGTACACACGTGAGGGGCTGAGGTGAGATTTGTAGGCAAAGTGCATTGGAAGGGAAGATGGGACTGGTTTATTCCTTTCACTAGACAAAAGCTATAGCTCGCTAAGGGAGCAAGCCCTGAGAAATAAAGCAGAAAATACATCACTTTTCCCTGTGATGGGAACCGCCTGAACCATGACTAAAGAGCTCTGCCCCTAGGAGAGGCATAAATAGGAATCAGATGATGTAGCCAATAGCTATATCATGAAATCCAAACCAGAGAATGCTGGTGTATAGCAGATGGTTTTACGCATTACTGAAAACAATTTATTCTTGACATTTGTAAAGTGCACGCTTGCTTGACCACATAAATGGTACTTGGAGCTGAGTTCTATCACAGCTACACTGGGGGGCCTCTACAGCCCCGGGCAGGGAAATGTGCATTCTGAATGCAGACTTATGGCTGGGAGATGTGCGGAAGGGGTGAAATTCAGAAAATTTTTGAGCTGTAGAGAATGAAGAAAGAATGACAAATACACAGCACCATACCCTGCTGATCCTGCACATTCCTGAGTATCACTTGGGCATAATTATTACTGCACTTCTACACCCAGACATTTAGCACTTACATGACTTTGTTATCATTTTGTGTGAATGCTTTTTGTGACTGATAAAAGAACAATCTTATTTAAGGGTACTTTGATACTGTATATCAAAGAGGAATGGTGAGGAACTGTGGTATGTTTGAGCAAATAACAGTTACTGATAAAAGATCTTAGTAACTATGGGAAGGGAAGTTATAAAAATTGTCCCTTCAGTTACTTTAAAAATTTTTGTTGTTTAAAGGGATGGAGAAAGGAAGAGTTAATGTAAGGGACAGAATTAATTTGGATTCATTAATAATTCCTGCTGATGTAACATGGCAGATGCTTCCAGGAAACAGAAGATTATTAGTTACGCCATTTCACTGTTCTTTCCTTTTTTAACTTTTAAAAAGAAGATTTCTTTCTATTTCCGTAGCCAGCTGTCTCAACCACAGTCACGGTTTTATATCTTAATGAACGTTCTTTTAGTGGTTATGAAGTTACAGTTGAACAAAAAGTTCTCCATTTCCTCACCGACGCTTTTTCTTCTCCATTCTCTTCTGGCTGTTGTTTTGAAAAAGCCGTACATTAAAACATACAGCTTGATCTGCTGCATTTGCTGCGCTGGGGTGGGATGCTTCTATGCAACAACACTTCTGTTCAAACATCCACATGATACAAACCATGTCCCAAACTTTGCAAGTTACTTTTGTTCACAGGAGCACCAACAGGCGAGTTTCCTGCAGCAGAAGCAGTATGGCAGAGCTATTTTTCAACATACGGATATTACAAATTGAAAATAAAAATACGCAGTTAAAATTAGATTTGAAGTATCTGGGCGAATTCTGTTATAGCACAATATTTATAGGCATGCAATTTTCTTGCAAGCACGCTATGAATTCTTCATTCGCCAGTACAACTGAAAATAACAAAGAAAATCTTACTTATTAGATATAAGACAGCCAGTTAAGTAATTAGTGAAATATTGACTGTTCAAAATGAAAAATAATGTATCAATGGCTCTTGTTTTCATTACAAACTCTACAGATAGGGTAGTCATTAGAGTAATCTTTTGTATTATGGACTGTAACTGCACAGCTGTGGTTGCCCACAGCTGTCCTGAAGGAGTGAAGGAAAACCATGTCACCATCCTGAGAAACCACATATCAGACCACCTGCCAGCTGGGACCTTGACTAAAAAAATCCATTCTGAGATACGTTTCTTTCATCATTCAACTGCATCTGGATAAGCTGGGGGTTTTTTCAACCAAAAGCAAGACCTTGGTTTTAAGGAAAATAGGATTTCTTGCATAATTTCATGATTGCAACAGGTAGGACCTTAGGAAGACCACCTCCTGTAATAGGATATACGATATAACTGGGAGAGCTTCAAACATGGGGCAATATCTGGCTGGCCCACGCTGTGTCACAGGGGGTTTTATTAATGTTCATGCCCTGCCCTGTGATGCAGCAGCTTGTGCTGAAAGCTGGAACAAGCAGCAGGATACTTGGTTCTTCCCGGCCAGGATCCATGCCCAGGATGTGGGTTTTCTATGGCAAACACACAATGTTTGGGCCAAGAGCTGTGAAAGAAAGGATCAGCATTTACATGAAAAATACAGGATTGCTGGGTTTACATAAAAATATCTACACTGAGGAAATACTCCATGTTTTTTTCAAACTAGAAATTGAGTAGCCAGACCCCAAAGACTCCTAGGGTTCAGCAAACACAGGCAATAAATGAGCCCTGCTCTGCATTAAATGGATTCTTGTGAACTTCCCACACCTTAGACTTGCTTGTAGAGCTTCTGCTTGGGGACTTGTAGCTTCCTTGAACTAGTGATGAACAGGGCCAGCAGAAGTGCTGCATACTTCCATGCAAACTAGAAAGTCTCCCTCCAGAGCGTGAGGGCATTGGTACGTACTGATTTGCACAGGACTGAGTGCTGGGCACTTGCACCATCGTCAGCTATCAGAAATATCTCACCCTCCTTACTTCTCATGAAAATTCTCATTGGAAGCTGTTTTCTGTTTGCGTTCAGCCAGGCTGCAGAGACCTCTCTTCATGTGCTGGTGTAGGGGGAAAGCTGAGGTGTTTGAAGTTTTCTAGAAACTCTGATAAGACTTCTTTTCTTTTTGTACGTTTTCTGAGTTTTAGCTGGCAGACCCAGTCTCTAGTTCGTGCTATTGTCATCTTTTTACTTCATTCAAACCCAAACAAATATAACAAATAGGTGATTAAAAACAGGCCTTCTCTATGCCTGCACTAAGAACAGTGTCAGGCAGTAGTATGGAAACCCAAAACCTTCTCTAACTGATCTGCATCCTACAGATTAAAAATTTAGATGCAATGAGGTGGACAAAAATTGTAGAAATACTTGGGGGTTGAAACAAGAACCAAAAATAATCCGCATTTGAAACTGTCACAAAACGTAGTATGTTAGCAGTACCTAATCAAGATCAGAAAGCAAAACAGTTCATTTCTCTGTAAGTTATAAAATCCTTCTGGTAAGTGACACTCTGGAAACATTTGATAGCTTCATAACTGGCTGACTTAATGTTTTACATGCAGGAAAGATGGCTAGAACAGCAGTAATCAGCAGAACAAGCTGGTTTCATAGTTGAGCTTTGGTGAGGTGTTACATCGTGTGGGTAGCACTTAGAAGAGCTCTCTCACTTTTAATTCTGTAGCAAAGATGACTGTCTGCTTCACAAATTAATAATATTTTCCTTTCTCTTATAATGCCAAACTAATTCATTATATCATATTTTATTTTATGACTATTTGTCTAGTCTTCTTTTTATAGTACTCTCTCATTAAGATGGGACATATTTTAAGCTCTTTTATTTCTTTGTCTATCTGCAATAGTATAATGCCATTATAATGATTTTACCAACAGGTCCAAACTCATGTTACTCCCCCTCCCATATGTAAGCCACAGGCATATATCCGGTGTAAAAATTTTTCACATTAACGTCATCATTTATACTGTAGTTTTCAGATTAACTTCCATTATTGTTTCTCATGTTTTTACTTTGCATGTTGCGATTAAGAAAGAGCAGCCTTCCATATACTCTTAATAAATACAGCAGTTGCTCTGCTACCACTGACCATAATGAAATTGTGGTTCTTCCATGGGAGCGGACACAATTGTTTCACTCTCAGCTTTCAGATGCCTCAGTTGGAAAGATACCTTAAGCATTTGTCTTCTGGTTCCTGGAAGCAGTGTAGTCACGATGCTTTACTCCTCTTTTGTTTTTCAAAGCTGGATGCACCATAGGACCATCTCCCCCAAAAAATCAGTTTCAATGTGGCAACATGGATATTTTTGGTGTTACTTTCTAACATGCAGAACAAGAAACATTCAGGAGCTAGGTCTGCTCTAGACTGATCAAGTATTTGTATTGGATCCCTCCTCCATTGATAAACTGCTCACATTAAACTCTTTGTCTATATCTGTTTTTGCAAATTTGTGTGTATAGAAAAATTCTGAAAAAAAGGAAATATGTTGGTATTTCAAATGTAATACCTTGATTTCTTTGAAATAGTGTTTCACTTTAAAATGTACTTTAACAATATTGAATTTATAATTAAAAAAAACTGTTTGCAAAACACAACATTATTTTTTAGTCAACTTCCTAGTTGGTCAGACAGTGAATTTAGAACTAGTTATTCTCATCAGTAAAGAAAAAGCTAATGAAGCTTTAATATCACAAAATCCAGATGAGGCCAAATGTAGCAGAAACTATTGTGCTGATCTTCCTTTCTCACCTTAAAATAAAGCATTCTATGTTAGTTATGACATTTGAGTGGCTAATGAAGGAACAATTATTTTTCAACAACTAGTTACCTTTTTTTTTCTGATTATAATTCCTTTTATGCTCTAAGTAGTTACCGTTATGTGATTCCAAGTTCAATTGATTATTATGACAAATAGAACTTTAGATACTGCCAGTTGGACCCAACAGAATCCTTCAAACTTGCTTTTAACTTAATCCTTTCTTTACTCTATGGATTTAATCATCTTGGAGGCCAGTATATGGATTAAAAGCATTGACACTTGTAGCTAACTACTCAGACTCACACTGAAAGCTTGTTCATGTGGCTTTAAACTCATGAATAAATCATGAAATATTACTCATCATACAATAGCAACAATAGGGTAATATTTAGTGAAGTGTTTAAGTGTTGCAGAAAGCTGTCCCTGCAACAGAACTGGAAGAGGAGAAGCTGGAAATCGCTTGAAGCAGGTGGTGTGGGAAGAATTAGGATCTAAACCTACTAAACATATACAATTAATTATAGTAATATTGAAATATGCATATGAAATATCCATAGCTCTATATTGAGCATGCCCGAAGGCCTCCCATGCTACCTAAACCCACACTTTATTATATTAAAAACTCCTGAAAAAAAAACCTGCCACTCCTTCAGAAATATATTGTCTTGACTCTGTTCTGAAATAAAATCTATAAATTATCTGAAAAATGAAGTGTTGCTAGTTTCGGTCTAGTTGCTAGAAAATATTTCCATGTTTTGCTGAAATGCTGTTTTCAGTTTTTTCAACACGAAACTGATGCTCTGTGGATATGTGATCACTAGAGATACCATGGCATTTTTGTAATCATAAAGCATTTAAAGAGAATACCCCAGCAAAATCTCAAATCAAGATGTTTTACGAGTCATGCAGAGTTTTCTTTGGTTCCTGCCCTAATTTGTTCCCTTGGGTACGCATGACTACATGGCTGCCACTTTCCAGTGGTGGGCGCATCAGTCCTATTAGTCACCTTCACGTAATGAGAATTGGCCAGAAAGTTCATACATAGAATGATCATTTCTTTAAAAAACTCAGTGCATGTGTGCAGGTCTGCATGCACACACGCAGCAATTAAAACATTTTTGACAAAATTTTTCTTGGGTCCAAGTTAGGCTTTCTGTTTGGTGCCAGAGACGGGAACAAAACTTGTGTGCAGGCTGTGCCCTCAACACTCATCTTGAAACTTTGCAAGTCTAATAACAAACATCAAAATGATTATTTGCTTGTTGTATAAAGCTCTTTGAAATCACTAGAGGGAATGCTGTTAACACCATTGTCCTGTTGCAGCACAGATCAGCAGCAGATTGAGTGATGAGTACTGTAAATCTATGTCCTGCAACAGAACAAGGAATCATTGTTGTCAACAATTTTGAGACACTTAAACATCCTTTACTTAGTATATTTTTATGACAGAAGAAACTGTATAAGGTTCAAAATGAATAAGCATAATTCTTTCTTATGCAAGAAAGATCTCTGATTTGAAAAACTCATATGTAACTGATATCACCTATCTAGGTGCTACTACCTTCCAAAGATTAGCCTTTTGAATATCCATTTCCAGCTGCAGCTTTATCTATACTGGTAACAGTGTGTTTAGTTTTTCTTTTCGCTTCCCAAGTCACACACATACTGCAGTCACGCATCTTATTTCTACTGCTTGTAGGTATTTAAGCATGAGACACCAGAGGTCATCTGTCTGAAAACAGCAAACCACGCAGCAGGCTGTGCCCTTGGCTCCGAGCCCTGCTGCAGGTAACTTACCCTGGGACACGAATCCCCAACAGCGACACAGGCTGTGCTTATATGTTCATTGTCACCAAAGCACTCTGCACTAGGCACAAATTATACAGCAACTTTTTAATTTAAAAAAAAAAAAAAAAAAAAAAGGTTGTCTCCTACACTTTTTAAATTTAGGCAATTCAGGCTTGTTTAACGGGTCTTAAGTTTGCCCCTGTAGGTTCCTTCCTTTTCC
The DNA here is from genome assembly GCF_036013475.1 of Columba livia. Taxonomy (NCBI): domain Eukaryota; kingdom Metazoa; phylum Chordata; class Aves; order Columbiformes; family Columbidae; genus Columba; species Columba livia. Next base: position 37,962,289 of record NC_088608.1, on the reverse strand, counting down.
CCATGTTCATTTAAAATCTCTATGCTCTTGTGAGTAGTCTGGCCTTACAGGCTGCTCTACGGTCGCATTTCTTGGTGAATCCACAGATAGCTGCTGTTACGAAACAAATCTCTAGCATTTTTTTTTTTTCATGATGAGTTTCTATTTCTTCCTTCCACAGACACAAAATCAGTCACTGTTAACTCACTGTCTGTGGGGATACCACAGGACACTCACTACACTCTGTGATAGTACAATACACCAGCAGTAACTCTTTATTTTATATGTGGTAACACCAGTATTTGCAATAATCAAGAAAGCACACTGTAAATAGGTACTAATAAAACAGTACCTGCTTTACAGTGTTTGCAGGTGTGATTCAAGATCAGACATAGCAGGCAAGAAAAAAGGTAGAAATGATGCTAAAAGACACTGTGGCAACTGTACAGATGGTGATTTCCACCTCTGAATTCCTAGGTTGTGAAGAAGAAAGCCCTTCCCTTTTGGTGGTTCTGTTGGGAAGGGTGAGTCAGGATGAGACCTAAAACTTGCACAGACACACCACAGAGAACGTGAGAATGGCACAGTTCAGATTGCCTGGAACAAAGGTGTGGAGAATCAAGGATGGTTGTGGTGGAAAGGCACTTACAGAATCATCTAGTCCAGCCCCATTGCTCAAAGCTGGATCAGCTGCGGTGCCAGTGCTTGACTACCCTCAATAAAAAAGTTTTCTTATATTTAAATGTAATTTCTTATATTGCTTCCTTTCCTGTCACCAGGCACCACTAGGAAAAGTCTGGCTCTGTCCTCTGCACAGCCCCCATACACACTAATACACATTCCCAGCCTCTATGAAATCAGGAACAGCCCTTGCTTAACTTGAGTGCATAATTAACTAGTTAACCTGTTAGGAGACAAGACATTACTCACCTTAAGCACACAGTCTGCAAGTTGCTCACAGAGTTTTGTGACAATTTTTTCAAGACTGCTTGCACCCTTTGTCTGCACTGAGCACATCCAGCTGCTCCCACACTGACTATTGCAGGAGACTCTATTACCTGGGTGAACTGCCTGCAATGGAAACATCAGGTTGGTCAGAAAATCTGCAGCAGTTGACCTAGGCAATCACCCCAAAGCACCTTTTTCCTATAAACCAATGAGCCCACCTGAAAGGCATTAGAATACTATGGCCTTCAAACAATATGCAGGATATTGCACTTCTTAGGCTTTGATGTCATGTATCAAACCAAATTACAATTTGCTATCACAGCAACAGTCAGAACTTAAGAACATAACTGAGCCTGCATCAGGTCAGATGAATTATACACTCTGGCCACTGTCCACTTTCCAACAGCGACCAAGAGCAGATGTCAGGGAACACTATAAAATAAACCAAAGCATGCTATGAAACCTTCCTAAAATACTGTCTCAGCCCTCCCTCACCAGCAGATCAGGAACTTCCAAGGGTGGTGTCTTTGTATTTAACAAATCTGAAGGATTCCTCTTCCATGAATTTATCCTCTCACATTTTGAAACCCTGTGGACTTTGAGTCCAGGTAAACAAGGATCATCAGCTGTTCCATATTACAGAAGAAACTGAAGAAGTTTGAAAAGCTCAAATAGTCCTGAAAACAGCAGAAAAACCTAGAGAGACAAAAGGTGATATCTGAGGTAGTTTTCAAAGCTTGGAAACAATGAAGTGTTTCTTTACGTAGTGGAAAAATAGTTATGTTTCCATATTAACTATTAATAGAATCATATGTACTCTGTTATAGAAAGCTAATAAGAAAATCACCACTTGCTACTCTGTAAACCACTAACACTAATCACCTACTTGTGAAAATGTAACTAGAAGGAAAGATGCAAATGGCCAAATTAATTTTTTCCCCTCCAACTTTTTTCTTCAAGTAAAAGAGGCACCAAAACAGTCCATCACGCAAGCATTACGGGGCTGTCACTGATGTCACTAGAAAATACAGTGTAACCATGGCAACCCAATGAGAAGTCAAGTGGCTTGGCTGGCTTACTATTTTCTTTTTTTACAGCTTTTTTTTTTTTCTTACCTAGCACAGAAGGAAAAAAAAACCAACAGCCTCCAGAGCTAAACACCTCAGTCAATATAACGTGGATCAATGACTTGGTAATTAAAGAATCCTATACTGTTGACTGCATGTGCAGTAAGACCTCTAGCACAAGAAGTAATATATTTGTACTGTCTCCATCATACTGTGAACACCAACAAAACACCAACAAAATACCTGGGCCACAACAGGTACCCCCTAACATCAGGCAGACTTTGATTTAAAGAGAGAGTGGACAGATGTGTGTGACTTTTCAGCCATCACCTGGAACAACAGAATGAGCAGCTGATCTATAAACAGATCTATGGAGAGAAAACTGAGACATCACACCATATTTTCCAGGGCGATCTGATGAGGCAGCTCCATTCCTGGCCTGGCAGCAAACCAAGGCAGCTCCAGCCAGAAGGGGATTCCTGAGGAATTCTGAAGTGAGGCTTGGGAACAATTTTATGATCAGCCCCAGACATTAATTTAACTGTAATGTTTAGAAGCACTGTCAGCAGTGAGAACAGAGAAACACCAACTTTCACCTTTTCTGATAGTCATCTAAACAATTCATGAGAGTGTAAACATAAGGGCTGGCTGTCCCAGATGAGAACAAAAAAAAAATCACAGGTCAAGTACATTGCCTCCCAGATAAGTATCCAACAGTGGGTGCTTAGTCAGGAATGTAACGATAGGAAAAACATATGGTAATGCTATCCTGAAAGACTATCATAACCTACAAAAATTTGCAGGCTGAGGACTTCTGTGGGGTTGATATCTTTGTTACTCAACTGACTAAGAAGAAGACAAAGAAAGTCCAGGATTCTGCAGTATGGATCCAAATAACATGGACACCTCTATTTCCCCAGCTTCTGAAGCAGCACTTGGGCCAGGACAACAAAAGCCCCCCCCTCCCCACCCCAAGCAAACATCCACTTTTAATGACCAGCAACCACAGAGCTGAGATCAAAGAGAACAAGCGTGAAAAGCCTGTTCTTTAAAGTTTGCCAGCAGCCAGTCATGGACAAGCAGGGAGCTGCACATTCCTATACAATGTGTGCACATCTGCCTGGGCCAACTTGATAGTAGCTGGGAACAGCTCAGCCTGAGCAGAGCTTACTGAGGCTTTACTCTGAGAACAAGGGTATATTAGCTACTGCAGAGCTTGCCTGAATGTAACTAGATACTTTCTGCATTCAGGCTTGCTCTGTGATCCAGTTAAGAGACAGTTTGAATATGTTCACCCTGAACTGTAATGGAGTGTACACTGGAGACACAGAAGGGCAGCTAATCAGGATGGGTGCTGGGCAGCTGGCCAGCTCATTGCTTTTGCTGTGAGCGCTGTGTTAACTTTTGTAACTTGCATGCCCTGCAGTTTCTTCTGATTACACTCTCAGGGTGGAGTCCCTGATAACCAAGTTAATTTGGCATGGTAAGGTGTGGCTGTGAAGGGCCCTCAAAATGAGGAAGAATGTCATATCTTGAAGGGCCAGGTTCAGCAATTAAGAAATGGTGCAACTTACTCTTATTTAGTAGCTTTGCCTGTTTCCCAGGAGCATGGAGGTACATGGAGGCTGAGTATTTCAGTGAGGAAATCTGGAGTCTTTACATGACGAAGGCCAATTCACCAGAATATGCTATGGTGATCTGTAACGTGATCAATGTGGTTAAAGTGATGTTTCAGAGTAGTCATTTCAATCACTTATGTTCTCTAGAGAATATAGATATCTGATTTCTATTTTTTGCTCATTGTCATTCTAATTTTTACTGCAAATTCTCTTTTGTGTGGTGACAGCATCCAAGCTGGCTGCGAGACGGGTCCCTAGACCCCTTCCTTACAGTGAGCTCCTGAAGAACACCAAAGGCTTTTAAACTATGCTTCACTGGATTAAAAATAGTCTAGGACAAATACCAAACACATCAGAAGGGTTTGTAGACATTTCCCATCCTGTCTCCAGGATCCAGAACTCAGGGTTGCTGGGACAGAACTCATTTTGCCCTGAATGCCTTTTGTATGCTAGATTTTCTTTTAATGCCACGATAACACTAATCCCTTATCCCACTCCTCATTCTCCTGAGAACGTGATGAGATGTGTGCCGTTATGAGAGAATTTTGTCCTTTTCCCCAATTTAACACATGCAGGCCAGTACCACATGCTTCCTTTAACATGTTTTGCATGATAGATGTTTCCAGATCCTGTATGGCTACACAAGCCTTGCTGATCATGAGTATGTATTAACAACTAATAGTTTTGCTTTCAACAGGTTCAACAATATAACAAGACTCAGTAAATTGTTACTCATCATGTAAGGAGGGGACCTTCCAACCTGAAACCTTTCAGATCTGTATGCGAATAATTGCAGTATTACTAATCAGCCAACCTGGACTTTGGCTGGAACTATCATAGAATCATTTTGGTTGCAAGAGACTCTCAGGATCATTGAGTCCAACCATAACCTAACCAACTTTAGCACTAAACCATGTCCATAAGAACCTCATCTAAACGCCTTTCAAACCCCTCCAGGGATGGTGACTCCACCACTGCCCTGGGCAGCCTGTTGAATGCCCAACAGCCCCTTCCATGAGGAATTTTTTCCTAATATCCAATCTAAACCTCCCCTGACACAACTTGAGGCAATTTCCTCTTGTCCTGTCGCTTGCTACTTGGGAGAAACCCTCACCCACTTCCCTGAGTGGGGGCTACTGACAAACAGAACAAAATATAGTGACATAGGAAAGAAGTGACTCTATTCAAACTCCCTTATCTCTTGGTCTCTCCGGGCCTGCTGGAAGGATTGATTGTTTTTGCAGCCTGTTCTTTCTCACCAAATGAGCAACCACACCTGAACAATGTTCACATGCCTCACAGAACACCAAACCTCCCAAGAAAAAAAAAACAAAACTTTAAACACAAAGCCACATGTATGCGGGGAGACTCACGCAGGACTGTAGGAAACCACAGAGCGCAGTCAGAGCTCCGTACGGGCCAGTGACACCGGGCGCCTCGGGGTGACACTGGGAGGACTGTGCTGCGAACCGCACCGGGCTGAAGTCACGGTGAAGGAAACCGCCGTCTAGCGCCCAACAATAGTTCACCAAAATAACGCCAGCACGGCCAGCCCGGGAGGAGCCTGTGAGGAGCGCCCCGCACACCTGGGCTCACTGCGGCTGCCGTTTCCCGCCTCAGCTCGGGCTGGGCGGCGGCGCTAGGACCGCGCACGGTGAGCGCTCGGCGGGAACGGCGCGCAGGGCAGCAGCGCCCCCGTGCGGCCGCCTCGCGGCGACACGCGCCCGCCGCTACCCGCCCCCCCAGAAAAAAGGGGGCACAGAAGCTGCAGCCTTCTCTCAGTCACATAAGGGCTGCTAAATCAATACAGTGCCCCATCTCCAAAACTGTTAAATAGAACCCCAAGCTAAAAATAAGTGCTGGCAGAAACACTGAATTTTGGAAACGAAAACGAGTCCAATGTGTAAAGACATTTTCAAACCCGCCCCCAGCTCCAAGCAGCATCGCAGGCTCCGTCCCTGATTCCCCTCCCAGCTGTGTCTGCACCCCACGGTCTCTCCCTCCTCCTGCCCTCCGGGGGGACGCATCCCCTCACCCGCCCGGCCACCACCACCTTCTTGTGCGATGCAAACCTGGCACAGGGAGCCCTGAAGAGGGAAAGTGGGGAAAAGAGGAGGATAATTCAGTACTTAAAAGGGGCCTATAAGAAGGAGGAGGACAGACTTTTACAAGCAGTGGTTCATCTGCATCTCTAGCCTGAATCTCCCCTCCTTCAGTTTAAAACCGTTACCCCTTGTCCTGTTGTAACGCGCTCTTCTTAAAAGTCTGTCCGCAAGGGGCGGCCCCCAGGGATCTGGCCGTGGCAGCGCCCTGGCCACAGCAGGAGGGTGGAATTGGTGGTTCTGCTCTGGCCTGGCCCTGCAGAGGTGCACACAGCGCAGGTGTGATGGGTCACCAGTGGTTCCTTGCCCAGGAACCACTGCTCCATCTGCCCTGTGTCCCACTGCTCCCATTTCCCAGCACCCTGTCAGCCCAGCCCTCAGGCAGTTCTTGGAAGCATCTTGGAAGCATTAGAGCCATGAAGATGCTGAAGGGAGTGGAGCATCTCCCGTGTGAGGAAAAGCTGAGGGAGCTGGGGCTCTGGAGCTGGAGAAGGGGAGACTGAGGGGGGACTCATTCATGGTTACAAATATATAAAGGGTGAATGTCAGGAGGATGGAGCCAGGCTCTTCTCGGTGACAGCCAATGATAGGACAAGGGGTAATGGGTGCAAACTGGAACACAAAAGGTTCCATTTAAATTTGAGAAGAAACTTCTTCCCAGTGAGGGTAAAAGAACACTGGACCAGGCTGCCCAGGGAGGTTGTGGAGTCTCCTTCTCTGCAGACATTCCACCCCGCCTGGACACCTTCCTGTGTAACCTCATCTGGGTGTTCCTGCTCCATGGGGGGATTGCACTGGATGAGCTTTCCAGGTCCCTTCCAATCCCTGACATTCTGGGATTCATCTCCTGCCAAAGCGAGAACAAACCCTTCACCGGTCCCTTGCCACAGGAGCCCAGCACTGCGGTGTGCCCAGCTTTGGTTGTCTGTATTCTGGCACCCCCAAGAGCAGCGTGGCTGGACTGAGCCTCGCACATGATGGAGCAGGCGATCCCTGCTCAGGTGGGAGTGCTGCCTTCTGCAGCTTTGGCCCACAGCTACAGAGCAGCTTGTTCCCAAGGCAGTAACCTGTGAGATTCTGAATGACAGACACAAAATAGAGGAGGCTTAGCTATGTGTTTGACAAAGCTGTGATTTCACTGCAGTCCTCCAAATCCACAAGGCCTGAGCTGTATAAGCCCAGGCCCAGTTAACCACTAATAGCAACAGCAAAGCCTAGCCTGAAAACGCTTCAAAGACAGGGGTTCCAAAAGCGCTTCAAGTCAGCTGAAGACAGTGGCATGTGTGCCCTAAGCCACTTCAGTGTTTCTGGAAGTCCAAGCCAGGGTTGTGCTGCTGCACTTGTCCTTGCAATTTTCAGCATGACATTTGATTTACCTCTTATCTGCAAGGATTCATCGCAGCTTTCGGGGCTATTTCTGTTGCAGAAAGCTCCCCTTTGCTCTATTGTGGCAGCAACAGTTTACCTTTAAAAAGTAATCACAACAATGCCGAGATAAAAATCACACCACAAACCCGAAGTACCACCACAATATGTGGCTCTTTCAGTCCTAACTCCCCCAAGGCAGCTGACCAGATAACCACATAACAGGAGTCCTCACCCTACTATGAGCTTTGAGATACTTGGGGTGTGAAAATTTTAGAGAATGTGTTTAATTCACCACTGTGACACCCAAAAGACAACTAAATTCAAATCCAAAAGCAGAATAACTTTCATAATCACCCGTTTTATCAGCATGTGTCTGTCATGCACTGCTCTACAAGTGGCAAGACAATAACAGTCTTTTGCCCAGATGGTTCAGTGTCTTGAGCCAGCTGGTCCAAAACATTAGTCACAGGATCTGAAGTGGCGTTTAGAATCACAGAACCACAGGGTAGTTTGGGTTGGAAAGGACCTTCAAAGCTCATCTAGTCCAATCCCCCTGCGATAAGCAGGGACATCTTCAACTAGATCAGGTTGCTCAGAGCTTCATCCAGCCTGGTCTTGAATGTTTACAGGGATGGGGCATCCACCACCTCGCTGGGCAACCTGTTTAGACTGATTGAATTTGCCGCTTAGTGCCTGTTGACTGAATGTTTAGGTCAATGCCCCTGCATGTGTTAGATCTTGGCTAAACACCCTAACATACATGGGATTTTTTCTTCTTTTAGGAAAGTCAATCACAATGAATTATTCTCAAGCATCACCAAAAGAAAAAAAAAGTGATTAATGGGGTACTTGAGCCTGTATCAAGAAGCAAAGCCCCACACATACACCCTGAAGGAGACCATCTCATTGGATTTGCTCTGCAGGGAGGTGTTTGCCCTGCCACTGAGCCCCACAGCACGTCCCACGGGCTGGTGTGAGAGATCAGACCAACAGATCAGCAAGGAGGCATCAGAACAAGTGAGGGAGCACATGAGCTGCATTTCAGGCTGAAATCTGTACATCCTGAATGTAGCTTGTTTACACACCTAATGGGGAGTGATGCAGATGGGAAGTGGGATTTAAAGCCATCACAGAACCTTAAAAATAGCATAGTGAAAGTCATTGTTTCCGTTCACAATTAGGAGGCCAGGAAATGAAAACGCATGAGTGTGGAGACTTTCTGCTCCAGCCCTGAGGGAACGACCCGGAGTCATGAGAATATAGGCCAGATATTGAAGCAAAGAATGAGAAGCAGCAGGAGTCAGCAGAATATAATTTGTGTGGATAGACTGTAGCAGCCTCTGCAGAAAGAATCACAAAGCATTTTATTGAGAGAATATTTTATATTGCTGTGGGCAACTGCTCATCATCCACAAGCAGAAGTGGAAAACTGCTGGTGAGACAGAACAAGGTACCTCAATGTAAACACCACCTTTGTTTCATGGTGAAAAAGGGATACAATGCAGTAGCATTTTGCTAACATGGACATTGTTTAGGGTGATAACTGTAAGTATAGTAAGAGTTACGTGATTAAATAGAGCAAATAAAATTATATATTGCACATCACAGGGAAAATCTTTGCTGTCAATCAGACTCCTTAGGGAAGCAGAACAAGTGGTGTTTTGAATTGCTTGGAGTAAGAAGGGAGAAGCACGGAAGATGGTGTGGTAGAGAACACTGGTGTATGGACCAAGGGAAGAGCAAGCCCCTTACTCTTTGGAACTGAGTGTATCCCTGGATGCATTTTTGAAGACATTAAAATACCCATAAGGATTTTCCAGGTTGTCAATAGGCAGCGATGGCAATTCAGGACTGAGACACAATAGGAGAAAAGGGAGTTTATCACTATAAGGTAGTGTTGCAGGTAAGACAGGAAGAAAGAAAGAGACCTGGGGAAAGAAGAACCCACATTCCAGAAAGGAGTTACTGCGCTTGCTGAAGGGCAACTTCTGCTTGAGGAGAAAAGTAGACAGGGACTGCGGGACAGTCAGGTCGGAGAAGGAAAGAAGTCAGCTCTGAGAGCTGTATGTGGATGAGAGAGTGAAAAATCAAGACAAAGAGAGGAGAAATGAGTGAGGGTGGAAAAAGGAAACACATGTTTGTGAACAAAAATAGTTGCAGTTATAGGAAGCGTGTTGTGGAAACAGACTGCTTGTCCCAGGTGGTTAACTGTAACCAACTGTAGTCTTTGCAAGAAACATTTCCATATTGCAGTCACAATGTCTTTGAGAAGTAGGTGAGCTCTGACAGAGGAGGGAGGCAAAGACAGAAAGATTGAAAGGCAACAGAGGAGTCTCTGTTGGTGTGGGACTAGAAGCAGCAGCCCTCACGCTCAGCGCTGAGCCAGCCTTTGTGTCTCCTAGTTTGGGAACATGCACTGTGAGTGCTCAGGCTCTGCTGGTTCATTATCAAACGCACTTGACCACTGCAAGAAATCGCTGTTTAGATCAAACTTTGGAGTGCTGCCCAATGTACCCTAAAGTGTACCCTGGGCTGGACCCTTTTGAAACAAAGGGAGCAGCATGTTTGAGCAATCCCAACTGCCTGAAAGCAGAGAAGGAGTAATTCCAGACTTGAGGCTACAATGACAGGAGAAAGAGAGGACAAATAACAAACTTTACTGGACAGTCAGACTTGTGGCAATTGTTGTAGCGAGATCTATGTCAACCAAGCTACGCTGGTAGCTATTCTTACCCCAGGAGGGAAATAGATGTGTATTAATCATCTCTGCATTGGTGTAACTGATAAGGGTACAGAGAGAGGAGTTGCTCCAAAATTACTATATTCATTAAATAAAAAACCTTTTGTCTATCAAAATTACTTTCCTGGCAAAATAGTTAAGATTTTAAGAACAACAACACATTTTTGAACCCTAACAATACTGATTTGTTTTAAAGCTTGTTTTCTCAAAAAATAACAAAAACTTTGCTCAAATGAGTACCTTCCCCTTCATCTTTATTGGCCTTCCCAGCCCGCGGTAGGCTTGGTAGGCGCCCAGTCTGTTGTGTGTTGTCAGCACAGTCGGATGTCCCAATGTGGGTCCTAACTTCAGAGGCAAAGCTCAGGACTCAGATGTATCTTTTTAAGCTTTATCATTGCTTGAATCTCCATATAGTACTCCTGAGCTTCAGAATTAAAAGGCTGCTGCAGAAACTTTCTCTAGTATAGAGTTAAGTTAAGTTGGTTAAGTTTGGCTCCAAACACCTCTGCTGAAAATTTCTATTAAATCCTGACTTGACACAGGCTTAGGTTTGATTTTAATTTAACAAAAGGCAAAGATTTGCAGGGGTTTGCAAATATTTGAAGAGAGTAAAACTCCCTGCCAATGTCCACGTGAACAAATCTTTAGCAGTAGTAGTGAAAGAAATTAAATCACTTTTTAAGGAAGAGTAAAGCAAGACATGAAGATTTTTTCACACCATGTAAAGTAGGAGTCAATCTGTAACCCAGTCCTGTTATCCAGAAATTATTTGGTACCACTGGATGACCATTACGAGGACTCAATCCCAGAAGTGTCTGTCAGACACCACTGTTGGTCCTTTGTGTCTTCATTTTGTGCAGTCAGCAATGCTATTAATAACTGCATCTAATATATTAAACGTGATCTAGAAGCTGCTTTTCCAGCTTGTTATCTCCGCTAAAATTGGTATTATAGGCATAAATAAATAGCCACTTCTAAATGATTGTAGAACATGTTATCCCAAAGGGTTCTAAGCCATTCCCAGAACACATTTGGACAGCAGGTCAGAATAGAGTGTGCTGCACAAAAGCAGGGAGAGGGAAGGAGAGAAACGTTTGACTTAAGGCCCTAGGGCCCTGGGTCCGTTCTCCTCCTCTCACAGAACTGCGTAAAGTTTCTCATGTCCATGCAGAACAAGCCTGACCTCCAGGGTGGAAGTCTTGGGTCATGTGAGGGGATCCTGCAATATGGTCATGTTCTTCCAACGAATTCCAGGACCAGGACTCACAAGAGGCTCCTACCCTACTGACGAGCGGTTTCCGTGTAAAGCAAGACCATCAGTTCCACAAGGCCAGCTGAAACTGGTGGGGACAAACAGAGTCACCTGTTGCTAATATGTGTGTATTATAAGCTAAGTTAAAAACAAGTTGCTGACCAGGGGCCATCTGCAGGATGGTGACTGTAGCCTCTATCGTGATAGATTTAGCAAGAAACGGTCTTTACCAAAGCAAACATCGAACATAATGTCAGAAAATCTTTCATCTTCCCATCTTTGACAGTAAACTGCGAGACAGGGAAAAAAAACGTAGTAAACTCCGCAGGTGTGGGCGACAGCTAATGCTGACATAGCTACAACGTAGTCAGGGGTTAAATTACAAAATCCTTCTGATTATCACATAATTTCCCCCATTGCCCACAAACCACTTCCTTTTCTACCCATGAATTCTTCCCCATCTTCACAGCAGACAGAAGACCGGTGTCAGTGTCAGGCAAGCATGAAGTCGGTTGCTGTAACTTTCTGTGTCCTCTGCTTTCAGTTTGGAGCCCTGTACGGTGAGTAGCATTTTGGATTATTCTCCCCGCAGTAGATGTCTCTATGGAATATAACCCACGCAATGGCGGGAGGCAGCAAATGAGGCATAACAGCAAGGGGTTGGAGGAATAGAGGTAATTAAGGGAAACAGCTGCAAAAAGACCACTCTCAACTTTAATATCATTAAAGTTGATGGGAAGAGAATTCCTGCCAGCACAGGGCATTTGCTCTGAAACTAAAATGTACAAGTTTTCATTTTTTATATTCTTTAGCTTACCTGTTCAGTGTTACCCTCTAGCTGTAGTGTTCCAGCCAGCTTCTCTTGCTGGGCACAAGGTTTGGCAGCATGGCGGCGAATGGCTTAATAAAGAGAAGCCAAGTTATTAATATTAAACCTGATCTTGTTTGGGAAGGGAATTTTTAGACTATGAAAAGTGTATATGGCATGGAAGAGTGGAAGATGGTTTTGGTGCAGGCTTGAAATGCAAACTGACTTAGAAAGAAAGCGGAGCATTCCTAATGCCGTGTTTGAGATGGCGCGCGGTGACAGCGCTGATCTCACCCCAGCCATAAACACGGATGTAGCGTTTTACAAGATTCAGCGCTTTATCACATCTACGCAAAGTAAAATAGCAGAGCTCACATTTACCTGCAGCCTCTCTGAAACCTACATATTACCAGGCCAGCATGGAAATATAGATAATATCTGATTAATAAGAATCCTTTTTTCCATACATATACTGTCCAAGGATTTGGTATGATGCATTGTATAAGCAAAACCTGAGATTTAGTGTGCACAGTTACTAAGCACCATCTCAACATGTTATTTGAAGGTCATGCCAACAGCTATTGAATACATTTGCTTCTGAAATTCTGGTGATACAGGATAGATTTCAAGTCCCTCTGTAGAATTTAACTACTCCTGAGGTTTCATCCAGAATTCAAGCGTTCATTTAAATAAAGAACAGTTTCCAGCTCTTTAGGCAATGCAGTTACCCTTCTGAAGGTTAACTAATACAGCGAGAGTATACTGAGGTTTCAGATAGATTGAAAAGATGGGTGAAATCACCGGGAAGGAGGATTGTGATCAGTATCTCTAAAGGGACATGGGCTGCTCTTTTTCTCCTTGGAAAGTTATTCTTAAATCTACCAAGAAAAAAATCCTATTGATTCTGTTAAATATTTCTCAGCTAGTCAATTTAGCAGATATACTTTCCCAGCATGTTTTTACATGTGGCTGGAGCCATCTAAAAGGCCGTTCCTTGTGGTAAGAAATAGGCTGCAATTTTAATTGTTCTATCTGATACTGGCATTTCTCCCTTCTTTCTCCCTTCCTTCAGATATGCAGGATAAAATCTGAACAGTGCCCTGGGGAGAGGAGATGGCAGAAAAAAGAATTTCTTAGGTTTTTTACCTCACAGTGCTTTCAGCATTAAAAGTACTAATTATTACCATTCTTGCTAAAAACAAAAGGGCTGTAAAAGATCAGCTTGATGTAAGACCCATTAGCATGATACTCTAATTTAAAGAACAAGCTAGCACTCCAGAGTGTGCTGCCAAAGCCTATGGCAAATTTCAGGGAGTAAAAGCAGAGTAATGTCTGAGTTTGGATTTTTTTTTAGCCTACTAGTGATCTATGGATAGTTTTTTCAATGTAAATAGATCACAGAAGCTGATATTCATATGTATATCTGTATTATGATTTAATAACCCAGTTGCAATAAAGAAATTGCTTGTAGAGCATGGTGCCTCTGCAGTGCCTGTAGAGGAACACAGGCAATGGGATTTTGGGGTACAGAGCCATAGAACCCCATAGCACTTGAGGCCCTTGCTATGAAACATGGCACAGGAGCCTTTGCACGCCACTGTTTGCAAAGTGTTCACACTGTTCAGCCACAGGTCTCCTGCTGCCAATACCAGAGGAAATCATGGTCATTTCTTAGAAGGGTGTCTGAAATATTATCAACAACGGCTGCTGTGTTGGTGATATATTTTAGATGAGTTTCTGCATTTCACAACATATGTTATATCACAGAAATAATTCAGATTATAGACAGCTTCCTAGAGCAATTATGCCCATTACTTTCTTTTCCCAGAAGCACTACTTTCCTCTCTTAATCCTCGATTCTTAAAAGACAGGAACATGTTCGTTTGAGGTGTATGACTAATGACACTGCATTGACAGTGTCATCATTCAGAATGCCTTGAAAGGTCAAAGTATTAACAAAACAAATGGGTTTGTTTTAAAGGCAGGGTCTGCACTCTCCTTGCTCATCTTCAGAGGCAAACACACCCCAGTGAAATTATGCTTATTCTTTTTATCAGCTAATTAGTCTTCTGAGAGCTGGGGCAGATGAAACCAGCAGCAAGAAAACTGAACAAGAGTATTCTATCCCTCTACCCTAAGCCCCAAGTTTTAAAATGAATCAAAAGTGGTTGTCAAACTTCTGTTAGGGCCAAAATGTGTAATGTGTTGGTGATGTTTTCAAATAGCATTGCGTCTGCCAAGGAGCAACTAGAAAGCTCAAAATTGCAACTCCATTAAAACGAAAATAACCCACCTTCCATTGGCCCTCAGTGCCCAAGCACACTATGGAAATCCCCAAACCTCTGCCAGAGTGCTTTCCCACTGCAGTAAAGATGAAATGGAGGTGGAAATGTGCATGGCTGTAAACACACATATACATGGAAGGCACACACACACTTTCGTAGTTTAACATAGCAAGATGATACTTTCTTATACATGTTCATCTCTTGGATTCATGTCCAAACCACAATATTTTCTTGACACTCTGCTTCGCATGAGGCGAGCCAGGAACGATCTCACAACTCCACAGTGTGACATGGCTATGAAACAAATCAAAGATTCGTTTCCTCCTCTCTCAAAACCTTTGTGAGCAATTGAATTAGCTCTTTTATAAAAAATACCAAAAAGGAACCTTAAGGACAAATCTAAACATTTTTACTACTGAACCCATTAAAGTCTTCTGTTCATTTCCAACAATACCATGACGTAGTCTTTTATTCACATATTTTTGGAGGTCGTATCAGGGAAGTTTAGGGAGTGAATCTCTGAATATCACTGGATGTTTAAACCCCAGTTTCCTATCTCCCATCCCACTAAATGTACATTTATTCTGGCTGTAGCTTGGCAAATGAAATCCCAAATGTGTCTGGCCGTTAACCACAGAGTGTTCCAGATCCACAGGATTACCCTTGGAATGAACCAGTCCAAATGGGCCCAGGAGAACCACAGGCAGGCACAGGGAGGGGGGATAAGCCACCTTTAGTATGCAGTGAGCGCATTCACATCAGGAGCTGATGAAGGATAGCCAGTGAGTTGGAAATTCATGTCAGATGTCACCCATTGTGGTCATCCACATAGACAATTCTGTGTTTTAATCTCAAGCAGTGTTAATCTCATTTTAAAATGTGCTGCCTTTATGCTATGCTAAGCATAGTCTTCTGTATGGTTACTTTTTCAGAGGAGTACTAATTGTATCACATTTACCAAAATGCTCATTTAGAGAAATACATTATTGAGTCTTTCTTGAAAATAGGCAGTTAAGGCTTCTGGGCCGAGAGGATTCAAAATGATCTTTCAGCTTGCCACAAGGTCACATAAACTGCATGCTTAATGACCTCTCTACCCTTTTCCATTAAAAACAAGTATTAAAACCACGTTCTCTAACAAACATTTTGAATCACCCAGTATGAAAGGGCAATTTCATTAGCTAACAGAAAAGCTGAACTATTCTCAGAGACAAAGAAAGAAATGAAGCTGTTGCTTTAGTGCTGAGTGTAGCCTGACGCTACATGGCACCACTTGGCTCTGTAGCTGCCCTGCCAGAGACCGCATCTGCCTCTGCTCTCAGGTGACAGTACTTCTCAAAAGGATCAGGTCAGCTTACATATTCGCCATGCTCCCTTGCTTCTGCTATATCAGTACATCCGTTTTCTCCTTTCCCTTCCCTTCCCTTCCCTTCCCTTCCCTTCCCTTCCCTTCCCTTCCCTTCCCTTCCCTTCCCTTCCCTTCCCTTCCCTTCCCTTCCCTTCCCTTCCCTTCCCTTCCCTTCCCTTCCCTTCCCTTCCCTTCCCTTCCCTTCCCTTCCCTTATTTTTTCTGTTCTTGGGCCTAATTTTAAAGGTTTATGCGACCAAACTATGGGCCATCACACTACAGAGCATTTTAAAAGACCTCTATTTCAAAGGCTGTTCTCATAGCAGCTCTTTTCTTTCACCACATGACATGCAAGTCATCAAGAACCGTTTCTTTACTCGACCTTTGCTTTCAGCTTTTCAGCCTGTATACCATTGTGAGGGCTTGTACTTTCTGTATCTGCACCTTCAGCGAATCTAGAGCTCCATTTCACTGTGGGTTGGTGAATTGTGCCTTATCTTCATACCAATGATACAAGGTGCCAAATACCTTGTCTGTTATCACGCACTTAAGTAATAGTCCTGAGAGAAGTACAGATATTAGAACTGTCACGGAATTAGATAAGGGTGTTGACTGTGCACAGTAAACCAGGAAGAATGTGATAACCAGGAAGAGGGTAAATCAATCAAAAAGAGATAACGGTTTCTTTTGCTTTCCAACTGAGCATTGCAAAGAGTCTTCCAGAGCCCATTAGCTTATGTGTCACACTAAAAGTATTTTAAACAAGTACTGTTCACTGCAATGCCCTCCCCAGTGGTGGTAACCGGGGGAGCAAGAATTCAGAGAAGGAAAAAGCACGGACACTCAAAAATCGCCTCTGTCCAGAAAGAGTTGAGAGCACACAAAGGTACCCAGATGAGAATAATCCTCTGTTTTGTGCATATGTAGGCTGAATGTCACAGATAACAGCTGCCCTGGGGAAAAGATCATTTATACTGTGAAATCTGTGCAATACCTGGCACTGTTTGGGATCTAATTTGTGTGGATGTAGACTGCCATGGAACAATAAGAATAGGATGGTGCATCAAATTCTATAAGTATTTGCCATGTATTTCCTTAATATCATAAAATATTGATGTAGAGTATATTTCAATCTAAGCAGCCACTGAAAAAAACTACTCAGGCTACCAGAAAATAGGAAAAACAGATACAGGTACAAACACAGGTACGGCCGGGAAATTTCACTCTCTTTACTGCAATAGTGGGTGGTGAAGGCAGCAGCTTAAAAAACAAATCCAGAACAATTATTAAAATGTGCCTGTCTCCTATAATGAAGGTTGCCTATGCACAGTGGATTGGGTAAAGTTTGATAGTCATGAAGATAAAAAGTTGCTACTGAAAAAGGAACAAAACCATATGCATTGCTTGAATCTTCTCTTGCTGAATGTATGGGAGCATCTTCCAGATATTCATCCTAGATGTGCTCTAGGATGTTTTGGTGCAGTGAACAGCTGAACAGTGAACGCAGATCACAGTGAGCGCTTTGGTCTGGAAACAAAGCATAACGCTGGCTCAGGATTCATGACAACTCAAAAGTATGCTCCTTTATTATATGAAATACATCTATTACTTTGCAGAGGTTTTTAAGGTTTTGTAAATGCTACGTGTGCGATCACTATTAATTCCTGCTCAATGCATTTTCTTTCTATTTTGATTTTTATATTTTGTGCTTTTATCACATCATACGATTTTATAGTGTAGCACAGAGAGGGTCAGATAGGCTAATGATACAAATTTGAAGATACTTTGGCATCTTACCGTTGTGTAGTTCAGCCTCTGTTCCTGCATCTCTCTGCTTGAATTTTAAACAGGAAACAATATTATATTTTTCAGGAGTTGACAGCTGCTCGCCAAGACCATGCAAAAATATAGGTAAGACACATTTGCATCATTTTGTTCATGGCTTTAAGTGTCATCCTAGAGCAGAAAATACTGCCCTTGAAGAAAAAAAGTCATCATATTTTTACAATACACATTAACACATTTTTGCCTGGGGGAGCTGACCATGCTGTTGGCTGCTGACTTGGCAAAGTCAAGCTTGACAAAGTCAAACTGTGAGGCAGCAGGAGGCCCTTGGTCAGTTTACTTTTTCTTCTCCAAGGAATTTGCAAAATGAGAGTTTTGAGTTTTTCAAACAGTTCTTGGGAAGGTCAATTGTGATTTTTGGATTGTATGTGGGTACATGCACAAAGTGACATTTGTCTCTACTTCTCCTGTTATGTTAGTGATAAAGGTGCTATAGCCATCTAGATAATTTGGTTTAAACTTTATATTGTGCCTCAAACCGGGATCTACTCTAGAAAGGAAAGATATGTCTTGTGGTTAAGGCTCTTATGTAGGAATTTTGAGTTCACATTACATTTTAAGTTTTCAGCTACATCATTAGGATGCAGATTATGAACCATAGAGATAATTATCATCATTTTGTCACACTTTGTTTTATCTATTAATAGGACAATCAATCTGAGGCAAGGATTATATGTACATGGTTCACTTGCTTTGTTTACATGAGTCTCTTAATATTTTAGGGATTCTTTTCAATGCTATGTGAGTGACTGTACCTATTGTTTTCATGTCTTCAGAGCAGCCTCATGTCTCTGACTCCCAGGTGATGGTGGAATTTGAAAATGGAAACTTCAAGTTCACATTCCCCAATCCCAAAAATGTGAGCGAGTTCAGCATGACCCTCTTCAAAGGGCACGAAAAGAAGGAGATCTGTGCACTCCATTTAAGCAAGGAGAACACTATCCACAAGACTAACGTCACCTACTGCCAGACTAAGCATACCAACAGCAGCACCACTTTCATTCTTAAAAATCTGGAAAGAAAGCATATCGACCTTTATACCTACTGCCTGGAGATGTTCTTACCCCCTCCTTATAGAGATTGCCGGCTGAAAGAAACCTATTTGTACATCCAAGGTAAGTTTCCTTCTCTTTTCTCTCTCTTCAGTTTACTGATAAGTGGACATTGTGCATAGCTATGCTGCAGAGAAAAATGCGACTACAGTTTGCACAAATATTTCCAAGACAGCTTAAAACTACTTAGCATGGGGCTGATAACAGTGGAGCTGCATTGTCAGACTGCTCAGCACGGCCCCTGCATATTTAAAACAAAAAAAATCAGCTGTCAAAACTCTGTGCCAATAGCGGTAAATGGAACTCTGATGCCACACTGATGTGAAGAAGGCGATGCTCACCTCTCTGAAGCAGCCCTTCAGCTTTAGAGCCTTCTTAAAGCAGAAAACAACTGCTGAGAATTTTTGGGCTTTTACTGAGAAGGGCTTGGACTAACTTCAGAAATTCTGCTGCACAGGCTTTAATTTTGAATTGCCTTTCACTCGGTGTCTCTTTCGTATTTAAGCTGAAAGAGTTAGTAGTGGTTTTGCTCACACCCCTTCTTGGTTCTCCATATAGTTCAGCTGCAACACGGTACTGCCTGTTGTCCTTCCTTTGCTACTTTTTCCTATCTCTGAACACCAGGACTAAGCAAAGACAGAAGCTGAAATGCTAAGGCTAAAATTATGTGGTTGGGTCAACTCATCTCTCAGCCCTCTCAGAACATAAACCAGCTTCTCAGAATCAAGCTATGACATATTTTTTTTGTCTGCAGTGTTTCCCATTGTTGTCCATTTCGATTTGTGCGGATAGCTAGATGCTCAGAGCTATTGCCAAATGTTTCATGCCCTATATTTTCCCCCAGATCTGGGCAAAGGGTAATTTTGCATCCCTCAGCTTGGCTTGCTATCCAAAAATGACTGTCGAAGTCCACCCTTCTTTTGACCAGGCTGTCTTTTAAATCACCCGTGGTACACGCTGAATGTAAGCTTAAGCTTTGCTCAGGTCTGAAATACCATCATGCTCTCAAGCCTGGCTTTGTTTCTTTTCAGTCTACAGTTTTCACCCTGTGTACCAAGAGTTTCACTGCTCCTTCCGGGAAACAACAATGTTCTCTTTACTGCTGAATACACTTTTCCAAGGTGGCTTTTCACCTTAAGAAAATCCTTCTCCAGGGCTCACTTTTCTTTTTTATTAATATGAAGCGAAGAGGGGAAAGAATTTGAAAAGTTATCTCTGGGTGGGGGAGAAATGCAAATGATCAGTAATGACCTCTTTTGCCTCCATGTCCAGATAAGGCAGACTGCATTTCCCTGGGACACATGTCATGGGTCATTGTTGGCCTGATCACGTTTGCCATGATTTCCTGTATCTGCTGCGTTGTAGCCTGTTGCTTAAGGAACAAGGTGAGCAAGTCTGTGAGATTCTATACAACCTTCCTTCCGCGGGTCCTGGATGGGGAACTTTATTTAATGAGATTTAGAGGGTGGGACACACACATACTCAGCATGTGATGCATTTTTTGACAAAGAGACGGAGTTGTTAATTTACCACTGGAATTCAGTCATTTATGACAGCAGCTCAGATTTAATTTTTCTAAGACAGAATTGTTTATTGATTTAAGGGCTGGGCATCAAAGAAAAGAGGAGAAATGCTGCACAGGTCAGCAAAATTACTTTGGTAAGCAATTCACCTGATTGTTTTCTTCAAGAGGGGGAAACAAATCATCAGTGGAGCAATTCCAACTCTATGCTGGAGCAAAACCACTTAAACAAAGAACTAGTTGGCTCAGGGGAAAACAAAGGCCATGGACATTAGTTATTCTTTTGGACAATGTGTGTTTTTCATTTTCAGTTTGTTTTATTCCAAGTTCTCTACATGAGTGCCTGCCTATTCTGACTTTAATATTCCCACTGCAAACAGTCAGAGTAACTGCCCTACTTGAAGAACATATGCAGGAGGGGCAGAGGTAGCGACCACAAATCAAATTCACGGCATTTTCTCTGTTTGCAGAATCGCCAGTGTGAATCCAAATCCCCTGAGTACAACAGTGAATACATGCCCATGGCGGCAGTGAACGAAGCCAAGAAAACAAGAATCTGAGGTTGTATTAAGCCTGGTTGTACCTCTCCTTGTATCTGTGGGAGGGACAGGGCTGCTTGCTGTGTCTCCCATAGACTTCTAGGGTGGGTGAGATTGCTACGATAGCTTGTTCATGGAGTTCATGCTGCCGTGTGGCAGGAAGATGAAATGAAAAGCATCTCCGTGAAGTTTTTGAATTGGAATGGTGGGATGGCTCCTAGAAATGCAACTGCTTCATGGCAGTGCAAAGTAATGATCTTATGCTTGAGGACAAGATGTGAAACTATTCCATTCAGATTCTTCAGATGATGCGTGGTACCCAGAATCTCTCTGGGGAAGTGATTTGTTAGATTTACTGACTGTTACTGGCAAATAAACTTTAGAGGATGAGGAACTTCCTAACTACTTAAGCCCTTGCATAGTAGCCAGAAGTGGTTTGGGATACAGAACGGAAGCAGAATTTGGACTGATTCAGATGCAGGTGGGTTGCACGTAACTAATTCTCCATTCCTATTCCAGGTGTACATTGCTTGTGGCATGGAAATTCTGGCAGCAGAGGTTTCCAGCTACTTGAATCTGGACAATGGGAAATGGGCATCTCCTCAGCTTTCCCAGCCTCCCTGAGCTCTCGTGACGGGCCTGTGCTGGGTCCTGAGACACCCACCGCCGTCCTGTTGTGAGCTGCCTTTTGCTCTAGCCTTGTGTGTTCAGTGGCACGCTGCCCAATCCTCTGACTGACTTGTACTATGTGTTAAAGACGTCAGCTTTTAGTTGAAGAAAATGTAGTGAGTTTGCTTGAGAGTAGATCCCCGTAGTGCAGCTACAGAGAGAACTTTTATTTTCCACAGTCTCCTTTATGATAAACTTTCCACTGGTGACAAACAGAAATGACTACCTCCAATGGCAATCCTTGTGGCACAGCCATGAAGCACTGTTGATGTATTGCACATGCCCTTTTGTTAGGGCTAGTTTAGCCCTAGATTCACTGTCAGACTTCCTAGCTCCACACTGGGAGAGTGACACAGGATCGCATCGCGTTTCTTGTATTTGTTCAAACGTCCTATTCATGTGTCTTGCAGCACAAATACAACGTGGTCCATAAGGCCAGTGCATTCACGGACTCGGCATTGCGATTTTCTTCCTCTTGCGGTTTGATATGAAACCTTTACCACTTCCCCAGTGGGTTCAGGGGTTACTTAACCTGCCTCAAATTACTCTGAGCCTTCAATATAAATGAAAATGATCAATCTTGTGAAATCCAGCAAAACTGACCATAAACGACCAAGTGGGACTCCAGGCTGGGTATATTGCCAGACACCATTTGGCTGCTGGAAGCAGAGTGGTGCGTTGATTCTGAGGCTCTCTGTAATCTATTGAAAAGCCAAATACCCATCAGAGGACACTATTGTGAAAGATACACAGCCTGCTTGTCTGGCAAACACAAGGCTGGTTTCAAATCTGAGAGGGCAAACAGGGACTGTCAGGCACAAAGGGGACATAAGCTGGTGTGTCAAGAACAGGGTTTTCCTCAGCAAACACCTTAATTCATAAGAGTATTGCAGAGAGAAGGTGCAAATTGTTAAAAATGACATTAAGCAAAGGGGAAATGAGTAAAGCACCGAATGAAGAGGGGACTGCCAGTTTCACAGCGGGTACCCTGCTTAGATAACCAGCCTCTGGGCATGTCAGGGAACATTACATTATTTCTTGTCGTTCTGTCACATAACTTTTGCCAAATTACTTGACCTCCCAGCAAACAAAACCCTCCTCTGCACACCCACAAATACACTGATTTCACCATTTTAAAAAGTATTGGTGTAATAATTGCCTTTGAAAATCATTGCTTTTGAAAATAATTGGTGAAGATAGCTGCCCTCTCCTGCCTGTGAGAAATGCTTAAGGATCCCATGTAAGAGCATAGAATCCTATCCCCTGGAACCTTTCACCAGACTGAGAAGGAAATCCAAGGAATAAAGAGTTTCTGAAAGAAGGAAAAACTTGAAGTTTGCCTTGAGATGGTGCTGGATAAAGGACAAATGATGAAAGTCTGTACAAGGTAGTTCAAAATACATACGTTCTACTCTGGAGAGAGAAATGATTTCTACTCATTGTAACAATGCTCTTGGAAGTCTCAAGTTCCATCACTGCTTTCTTTTTGGGAAAAGATTTTTATTTTAATAAAACATTTTTTTGTTATTATTATTATCTCTTCTTCCTTTCTTTTAATCCCTTATGCAATATACAAATAATATTCAGGATTATTTTGCGATATTTTTTCAGTTTCTTTTTGCCATTCTTCAATACCTCCAAATCAAAAAGAGCTGGAAGAAGATAAAGGATGGCAGAATGAGGAAAAGAGCAAAAAAGTAACATGAACTGAGCACATTGACTGTGCAACAAGAAAGGATTAAAATAACACGAAAAAGAAGTCAATAAAAATAAACAAAAAGCCTGATATTCTAACAGGTCAGCATTTCAAAAAGTAAAGACTCTGTTGGGAAGCTCCAGTTTTGGGAAAAGACCATTTTAGGGGCGGGAGTGTGGGGGAAGAACATTTCAGTCAAGTCTTCTGCAAAATCCACTTTGAGAACAAGCAGAAGCACGAGTAACATCCAAATGACACCCAGGAAATCAGAGGTTTGAGGGTAAAATGAACTACAAGACACAACCTATGTTTTCTCTGTTTGCTACATAATTGTTTAGGATTTTAACAGAAATTGTACAATTTCTGACCATCCATGACAGGCGTTCTACAGCCTGTCCCTCTCTTTGTCTTCTAATTGCTTTATGGGGAATATGACTGGAAAAGTATTTTGGCTCGAGCTCTTCCAGGGGCTGAATCCCCAGCAATAGTGTTCATGTAAAACCAGTTTCTGTTGTACAACAGGTAGCATAAGACTCAGTATCAGGGAGATGCTTTCTTCCTACCTGATTTAGCATTGCTGTAAGTCGCCCCACATGTATTTAGACTCAGTAATACCCTTTAGATCTTCCCAGTCCTCACCAGGATGGAGTGCACAAAGTCAGTAAACCAAATAGACATGTACGACAAAGAACTGCTCACAATCTCCTTGAAGGTTAAGACTTGAAATGAAAATTGACAACTTGAGCAAACTTAATCTTGCTAAACAGTTGGTATGATCTAATGTGAACAGGTGAAAGATGTTAAGGATGACAACTATTGCTACTGCAAAATTAAAGGAAGGATAAATGACAAGAATACAATAATTTGAACACCTGCATATCCTGAGATGGTTTGAAATCCAAACTGCAATTTGTATTTTGCAAGCTTATCTTCCCAGACTGAATTATGAACCGAAATCTGGATGGTCTTGGGGTTTAATGATTAGATTTAAGATTGCAATTTCATACCTGATATATAACACTGGGAATGAAATGACACTATGAAAAATGGTGGGACATTTTCCTTTACTACGGGTATTTTGTTAACTTCGAAGTTCAAGTAGTTTTAAATTCTATCATACTTCTTACAAACTTTTACGAAGTTTATTTAAGGCTAGGGGAAAAGAGGCTCTCAAACTGGAGTAAAGCAAACAAATTAATGAGGATCCGTACTGAAGATGTACCCAGCTATTCATAAAGTGTTATACAATGTGGAGAGTCTCTCACGCATGTGAACCTGTAAGTTGTCATGCGGAAGAACACAGCAATAATAAAAATAGAAAAAGTACAGGTCAGTTAAAAGTAAATCCTATCAGCTAGTGGGGACTTTTGCCCATACAAAGTTTACTGGGGAGATGGATCCAAGTGTTTGCCTTTGGTTTGACTTTAACTGCAATGAAACACTCGATACACCCAAGTCCCTTGAGTTGTCCAGCGCACCACGGCTATAGCAGTCTACCCACTGCCATAAAAACTTCCCATTTCCTTGAGAGATGAAATTTTGAGGTTTGTATTTATGTTCTACGATTATGAGTTCAGTTCGGGGTGGGGGGGTGGTTGGAGAAGAGGGAGGAACGGGAAGGATTAAACAGCTTTTCTGGCAAAATGAACTGGACAGGTATGAACTGGAGATATGAAGAAGAGGTCAGGGGGTGAACTTCATCTAAATGAGCATGTCTGAGCTATTTAATTCCTCCTGGGAGTCATAAGATCTTGTATGGCTTGAGATCAATTTTTAAAAAGAGATAAATCAGCTCTGATTATCAATAAGAAAGATTTAGCTGCTGCACACATCAAGCATAATCAGTTTTAAAAACTGCAAACATTAACAACTTTGAAATGCTGAACATCTTCCACATATTAAATCTCGCATCAGTCCTCCCAGTTTTTAGTACACTGTTGGCAGATCCATCACCAGTGATATTTCACCCTCTGTCCCAACACATTGCAGGAATGAGTTTCACTGCAGCTTACAGAGTTTGTTGCCATCTCTCAGAATTAAGGGCAGGATTTAATGCCTGGATTGTGGAAAGACTTGCAAGGAGGTGTTCCCTGTCCCCCGCTGAGAAGGAAGGCTCATTTGCTGCCCTAGGGTTCTTCTGAAAAATGTCCAAAACACTGAGAAAAGTGGAAATGATGTTAGCACCAGCTGATGAGAGCAACAGGGAGTATATTGACTTTCAAAGGTGGTGGTTTAACTGAACATAATTTACGGAGTATGAGAACTCTGCATAGGCTTTTCAGGCTATTCAGGACAGATTTTGGAGGAGGAAGCTCAGGACTGGCATTCTCAAACCTTTTGCTGGCTATTTTCCCCCACAAAATGTAAGGTGCTTGTGTTTGTCTACTCAACCAAATTATTTTCTCTTTGCAAGACAAAATAAAAAGACAGGACATGCTCATTAAGGCTCTTTTGGGCCTAAGTGAACCAGGGGATGTTGCAGTAAGCACTTGCCTGAGTGGCAGCAGCAAAGAGTCTCTGACACCAGCTCCTTTCCCAACACAGACTTCTAACACATTGTTTCCTCTGCTACATCAAAAAGGGTGGAAAAACAATGCAAAGAGCATGAAAAGCAGCAGGTCTCTGATTCGTACCCATAGATTTGAGCCTACAGCACAGTTCTGCTGATGCCTGCACCCGCTGATAACTCCAGGAGAGTCCACTGAACATACACAGAGCAACGCAGATACACAGATCTTCACACAGGGCTGCGATACGTGTCACAGGTAATGATGCTTGTAAAGAGCAGTAAATAAAAATAACAGCAATATGAGTTCATGTGTGGAGAATCAAGCCCTTGTTTGGAAGTTCAGCTGACGAGGCCACCCAAAAGAGCATTTCTCAGTGTGCCACCGCTCTGCAGGGCTACCAGCAACAAGAAATAAACTAAATATTCTCATAATGAAACTAAGCATATACAACCCTAAATGCACAGAGTAAGCAGATCTGCTAGAAGATGGTACTCTCTCCCTGCTTGTTTTCAAAGCAAACGTGTGCTGCTGCGAGCAGTTTGCCTTCTGAACAGACCCAGCCAGCTCCTCATGACAGCCCGGGACCAAAGTCAGCAGCTTCAGCAAGACTCATCTTCACAGAAGCAACAAGGTCAGAAGCTTTTATCAAGACTGGCTGTATTTTGAGAATATTAATTTCAATATTACCAAGATAAAATTAGTAATATTGAAAGGAATGATTAACCACGCAGCTTCCAGGAACTGAAACCCTGCAAAGTAAATCCCTTTTTGAAAGCTGTATTTCATCTAAGCACATTGAGACTTTGATGATCAAATAACTTAATCTATCA